>NW_026712234.1:600000-1172829 GCF_030504385.1 Musca domestica
GGCCATTGATGTCTGTTTAAATTCTTCGGTCATATAATTAAAATTACATATTTACAAAATTTGTGTTCTTTATTTCTGTTTGTACAGCTTAACTTTTTAGGAGTTTAAAACTTTCCATTGAAAATGATGTGAGGCATAACTACGATATCTAACTTTATAATACATACAATAGTTATTGACAATATTTGGAATTAAAATTAACATACGAGTTGGAATTTGTAAATGTATTTTACATACATTTTACTTTAAATACCGATTATTTATATTACTAAGAAAAACTTTTATTGTCTTTGACAGAGACAAATACTCTTACAGCATACATGTGAATAAATTTTATGAACATTTGGAAATGAATAAATAATTGTAGTTTAAATTGGAAAAGTTTTCGAAAACAATCAACGACATGAATAAAGTAAACTATGTTGATTGACAATATACTACTGTTTTTATGGTTACTTACAATGCTGATTAAAATGTAAATGACTTTTCTGAAGAAAAAATGTGTAATATTGGAAGTATATTTTAATACTTTTATGATGGATTTAAATAAAAAAATGTAATTTGTCTTAAAAAACAGTTTATCATTTTGAATTTATAACTACACTGGGCAACACAAAAAAATAATTACGGGTAAAATCCAGCAGAAAATTTTAAAGTATTGAAACACGCACGAGGTTCCAGATATAGTGAGCCGATATAGTAATTTCCCCCAATACTGATAAACAAGTAAAAACACATTAAGTTCGGCCGGACCAAACTTTTAATACCCTCCACCTCAAGGTAAAGGAAACATTAGAAGAGATGTGGCAAATACCATTAAAATGCTGAATATCGGGAGGTACTGATATATGGGGGCTATACCGAATCGTGGACTTACACATGCAATGTTTCGCCAAAGGAGCTAGAACCCATTATGACCTACAAATTCCCATTTTCAGACAAATCCGTGAAAAAATGTGGCAAAAATCATCAAATTACCGAATATCGGGAGGTACCGTTATATGGGGCTATACCAAAACGTGGACCTATAATTACAATGACTCGCCACATGAACTGGGACCCATTATGATCTACAACTACCAATTTTTAGACATATCCGTGAAGAAATGTATCCAAAATCATCAAAATACCGAATATTGGGAGGTACCGTTATATGGGGACTATACCAAAACGTAGACCTATACATACAATGTTTCGCCACACGAACTAGGACCCATTCTGGCTCACAAATACCATTTCCAAAACAAATCAGTGAAAAAATGTGGTAAAAACCATCAAAATACCGAATATCGGGAGGTACCATTATATGGGGGCTATACCAAATCGTGGACCCATACATGCAATGTTTCGCCACCGGAGCTGGAACCCATTATGACCAACAAATACCAATTTTTAGACAAATTCGTAAAAAATGTGGCAAAAATAATCAAAATACCGAATATCGGGAGGTATCTTTATATGGGGGCTTCACCAAAACGTGGACCTACACATGCAATGTTTTGCCACACGCACAGGGACTCGTTATGACCTACAAATACCAATATTCCGGCAAATCCGTGAAAAAATGTGGCATAAATCATCAAAATACCCAATATTGGGAGGTACCGTTGTATGGGGACTATACCAAAACGTGGACCGATGTATCTCATTTTCAATACCAACCATCCTAAACACAATAAAAATTGCTCTGCTAAATTTTGGCGCTCTACGTCAAATAATGTGGGCTGTATCGTGATTTCAACAGACAGACGGACAGACAGACAGACAGACGGACATCGTTAAATTGACTTAGGATTTTATGCTGATTATGAATATATATACTTTATGGGGTCTACGACGAATATTTAAGGATGTTACAAACGGAATGACAAAGTTTATATACCCTCCTTTCCAAGGTGGAGGGTATAAAAATAATAGGATGTGCAAAATTTAAAGCCAATCAAACAATTATTTCCAATTTTTGGCGAATATTGGAAAGATAAAATTTTGCACCGATCCCTCTTTCTGAAAATCCACACAAGGAGTTCTTTGTGAGAACTTTATCTCTTGGAAGAGAATTATCTATATAGGTCCACAATATCGTATATCCCCCATATAACGGTACCCCCGATATTCGGGATTTTGATGATTTGAGCCACATTTTCGAATGGAATGGTCTGAAAATTCACACAAGGAGTTCCTTGTGAGTGCGTTATTTCTTGGAAGATAATTATCTATATAGGTCCACAATATCGTATATCCCCCATATAACGGTACCCCCGATATTCGGGATTTTGATGATTTGAGCCACATTTTCGAATGGAATGGTCTGAAAATTCACACAAGGAGTTCCTTGTGAGTGCGTTATTCCTTGGAAGATAATTATCTATATAGGTCCGCGATATCATATAGCCCCCATATAACGGTACCCCCCGATATTCGGTTTTTTAATGATTTTAGCCACATTTTTAAACGGAGTTGTCTGAAATTCTAACAAGAAGTTTTTTGTTAGTACTTTACCCCTAGACATAGATTTGTCTATATAGGTCCACAATATCGTATATCGCCCCATATATCGGAACCTTCCGATATTAGGTATTTTAAAGTTTCTAACAAAACTTTTAATGGATTTTTTTTTTTTTTTGTGAAAATGTCCCAATTCGTTCCAAATGGTGTCAGTGTAACAGTGCTACCTCATTTTCGGTATTTATACCCTACACCACATAGTGGTAATGGTATTATATCTTTGTGCATTTATTCGTAATATGGAGAAGGAAGCGATATAGACCCATAGTTACTTTTGAGGATCTTCATAGAATCTTTCTTTCTGAGTCGATGTATGCATTTCTGTTCGTCCGTCTGTCCATGTATTTTTTTTTTTTTTGAAGAAATGCAGGTGCTTTTATTATCCGATTGAAATGATCAGTCCAAGTGACCTGAAAACTTGCTTCTAGTTCATAAAATTTGCTCAAATCGGTTCTGATATAGCTATAGCTCCCATATATATTTATCATTCGATTTAAATTTTGAATTTTGCACATCCAACCGAATTCAGTCTAGAAGCAAGTACATCAAATTTGTTGAAAATCGGTTCAGATATAGCTATAGCTATCATATATATGTTTCAACCGTTTTGGTCTTTAAATCCCTCACATTCGTAATATGCACAACAATGATATTTGCTACAAGATATTTTTTAGAGCTCGGAAATACCTGTGCCAAATTTTATCGAGATCGCCTCAGATATAGCTCCGATTTTAGGTTTATTGTGCAAATAATGGCTAATATCAGCCCAAATGAAGTGAATTTCGGGACGTACGTTTCCATTTGTACGTTTGGATCCGGTTCAGATGTAGCTATAGCTTCCTTATATATGTTTCATCCGTTTTGGCCTATAAGTCCCTCACATTCGTAATATTCACTCCACAACAATGATATTTAGTACCAGATATTTTATAGAGCTCGGAAATACCTGGATATAGCTCCTATTTTAGGTTTATTGTGCATGGCTAATATCAGCCTAAATGGAGTGAATTTCGGAATTTCTGTACGTTTGGGTCTTCTTAAAAAGCCCGCACAAATGTTAGGTTTGTTTTTTGACCGGGGGAACTTGTCCTTTATTTACATTCTCTGTCGTGCTGATAGGCATTCAAAACAATTTCACACGAAAGTCCAATGGACATCCAAAATTGTAAGCTTCTATCCTGTTCTTAACCACCTTACCTTACTCATGCAAAATTCCGTGACGGTTGATTTTTAATTGCGACCTATAAAGATTTATTTCGGCCCTAAAATGTACATCCTTTAAAACAATAGGATTCAGTTTGGACCCTAACCCTACCTTTACGCAAAATTTCGTGAGGATAAGACGATAATTGAAATCAACAAATAGTGTTGTAGAGTGGTTTAACGGATATTTTCGAATTGTTTGACAAAAAAAAATAATAGTTTACTTTACCCGGTAAATATTGTCCGATGACCGTCCACTTTGGTAGGCTTCTGACAAGCACTGAACTCTAACTCCATGCAAAAATTTGACTACGGAATTCCGTTGATAGGTTTATAATTGTGGCCTGAGAAGCAACAGTAAAATCAGGTATTGTTTTGTTTTTGGTCCATTTCAACCACCAAATATTTAGCGATCATGTCCAAAAACAATAGGCTTCTATTTTGACTTATCTCAATCAAACTTATTTCTGGGGGAGGATATTGTCCTTCTCCCAACTCGATTTTAATTTTACAATAGTATAAATATGTACTTAGTTTGCATCAAAACGAATACTCCCTTCGAGAGTTGTCGTGCGGAACAGCTAGACAGACAGAGAGACGGTCGGATGGATGAACGGAAGGACACCCCTAGATCGACTCCAAATATCCTGAAACGGATTTGGTCCAAAAACAGAAACATATATTGGTCTAAAACCATCATTGCGATAAGGAACGTCTTGGCTGTATAGCAGTACTTCCCTATATTCGGTATTTTGACTATTTTAGGTACAATACTTAACGAAATTGTTTGAGATGTCGTATTTGAAGTTCGTAATGGATGCTGGAGCCTGTGACAGAAAATTGTCTATGCAGGTCCAGGTCTTCATATGGCTCCGATGTAACGATACCTGCCTCTATACGGTATATTGATAATTTTAGCTACATTATACAGCGTTTATCTCAAGTTTCTAATTTGTATATGGTAATGGCTTATGACAAACAAAGCCCATGTAGGTCCACATGGTATAGACCCCAATATAACGGCTATATTCGGTATTTTTATTCCCTCCACCTTGGAAAGGAGGGTATATTAACTTTGTCATTCCGTTTGTAACATCCCTTAAAATATATATTCATAATCAGCATAAAATTCTAAGTCGATTTAACGATGTCCGTTTGTCTGTCTGTCTGTTGAAATCACGATACAGCCCACATTATTTGACGTAGAGCGCCAAAATTTAGCAGAGCAATTTGTATTGTGTCTAGGATGGTTGGTATTGGAAATGAGATATATCGGTACACGTTTTGGTATTGTCCCCATATAACGGTACCTCCCGATATTCGGTATTTTAATGATTTATGCCAAATTTCTTCACGGATTTTTCTGAAAATTGGTATTTGTAGGTCATAACGGGTCCCTGTATGTGTGGCAAAACATTGCATGTATAGGTCCACGCTTTCGTATAGCCCCCATATAAATGTACCTCCCGATATTCGCTATTTTGTTTATTTTGCCACATTTTTTCACAGATTTGTCTAAAAATTGGTATTTGTTGGTCATACTGGGTTCCAGCTCCGGTGGCGAAACATTGCATGTAAGGGTCCACGATTTGGTATAGCCCCCATATAACGGTACCTCACGATATTCGGTATTTTGATTGTTTATGCCACATTTTTCACTGATTTGTCTTAAAATTGGTATTCGTAGGTCATAATGGGTCCTAGTTCGTGTGGTGAAATATTGTTTGTATAGGTCCACGATTTGGTAAAGTCTGAATATAACGGAACCTCCCGATATTCGGTATTTTGATGATTTTTGACACATTTTTTCACGAATTTCTCTGAAAATTGGTAATTGTAGGTCATAATGGGTCCCAGTTCGTGTGCCGAAACAGTGTATGTATAGGTCCACGTTTTGGTAAAGTCCCCATATAACGGTACCTCCCGATATTCGGTAATTTGATAATTTTTGCCACATTTTTTTACGTATTTGTCTGAAAATTGGTATTTGTAGGTCATAATGGGTTCTAGCCCCCTATAGCCGTATTTCCCGATATTCGGTATTTTGATGATTTTTGGCAAATTTTCCAATGAATATATCTAAAAATTGATATATGTGGGTCATAATGGGCTCTAATGTTTCCTTTACCCTAAGGTGGAGGGTATTAAAAGTTTGGCCCGGCCGAAATTAATGTTTTTTGACTTGTTAAAAATTTTAATGGACTTTATTTTTTGAAAATTTCCAAATTTGTTCCAAATGGTGGCTTAATGCTTCTTAACTTGATCTCACTTTTCAAAGTTAACTTTCAAAACGCCAATATACGTGTCTTCCTTTTTTAGCTCTACTATCATACTCTGTTAGATTTTCTCCGTAATTGAATTTGTTCGCTTTATTGTATTCTCTTTAATTATTGTTTTAAATATGACCTCTTTTGACATTTGAAATATTTCTAACATTAATTTTGCAAAGAAATTTAATATTGTTCTTATAAATGTTTCTCTTTATTAAATGAATTTTATTTTGCCAAATGCCAGCCAGACAGCATGGCTAAACATATTAAATTTTCAACAAAACAAAAAAAAAAAATCTGCAAACTTTGATGTTAGATTAAAAAAATGTTTTTTTTTTATTTCTCGCATTTGGAAATTGAAAAACCTCAGCTGCTATGTTTATTTGTTTGTATGGCTACTAAATTAAAAATTATTAACCTAATTCGGTTTCATTTTAGCTTATTGCAGAATTTTGTTTTTCTCCATTTATTGGATTGTTTTTCCAACTAATTCACATAACTCCAATATGTGAAAATGGAGGTTGCTGTTGTTGGTGCTGGCATTGTGGTTTTTATTAAATAAATTAAAAAGTATACATTTTTGGAAAATTAAAAAAAGAAGCAAAATTTATAAAAACAGTGGATCATTTAAATATGTGGAAAGACATAGGGTCCTTAAAAATACCACCTCCTACTGTAGGAGGTGCCTTTTATTAAGAAATCTCTCTCTATCCATTGCCACCTAACGCAACCACCAGCCCCTGTGGTTTTACATTTATCGACCGATAACAAGCATCGCTATGAGCAAGGCTTCTTCTCAAGTTTGTATCTCATTTTGGGGTCCACTCACAAGAACAACAATACCCAGAAAGAATGGCAACATTTCCTGCTGCCGCTGCTGGTTGTAGCACATTATTTAGTCTTTTTTGGAAAGGGTAATAGCAACGTAATCAAGACAAAGTGTTTGTGTGTTGCCGTCGTCGTCGTTGTTCTTAGCAGGAAGCCACTTGCATGCAGCTAGCTACACAAATTGTCTTAGCCCCTGTAGCGATAATATCGTACGCTTAGTAAGTATGTCAAAAGACCTTTAGGGGTCCAAGGGTCATAAAACTGTTAATATGGTGCTAAGTAAATTAGCAATAAATCTGTGGGCTTTTCTCGCAATCACTATTCACTTTCCTAGTTCGGCATTTATGGTTGCCATGGTCTACCACAGCATGGGCAATCATTAAATTGTGATAGTGTTAATGTTAATGTGGTGGTTGCCGTCGTTATCGGCCTAGTTATTTGGAAGGTATATTAAAAGGTTTAGTTTTTACAATCAAACTCATGCTGTGGTCATGAGTATCACAAGGAAATTTAAGGATGAAACAAGACATGGTTCATATCGATGATACACAAGAAAACATTTCGCAGGTATATTAATTAAAAATTGTATATCTTGTTATTTAATTAAAATTGTGGAGTCAAAAATCACAGTACTTCAACAATTGCAAAATCGAGAGTAACCCCCATTTTTAGGATTTCCTAAGACCCAAATGGACCAAAAACAAAAAAATTCCTTAATTTAATTAATTAACTATGTTTAGGGCTACTAATTTGGATCGATATCGAATAATATTAAGTTGGTGAAATAGGCCATCTTTTTTTTTAAATACGAAAACTTAAATAAAACCGCGAATAATTTTAATTCCAACATGAAAAAAAACTGTAAGTTCGGCCGGGCCGAACTTTCAATACCCTCCACCATTTGGAACGAATTTGGAAAAAACAATAAAATCCGTTAAAAATTCTGTTAAAATATTAAAAATAACGAATGTAGCTGTTACATTATGGTCTATACAACGACATAGACCTGTACAAACAATTTTCTGTCATATGCTGTAGCATTACGAACTTCAAATACCAAATTTGAAACAATTCGGGTAAAATCATTAAAATACCGAATATCGGGGGTACCGTTATATGGGGGCTATACGAAGACGTGGACCTGAACAGACAATTTTCTGCCATATCCTGTAGTATTCCTTTCAAACTTCAAATACCAAATTTGAAGCAATTCCGATGAATATTGTCGCAAAAATCATCAAAATACCGAATATCGGGAGATACCGTTATATGGGGGCTATACCAAAACGTGAACCTACATGGCCCATTTTCAACACCAAAAGTCCTGCAGACATAATATACATTTAAGTAAAGTGTTATCAACCTAGTTCAATCCGTTCGGAAGCTAGAGTGATTACCACAGACGCATTGACGGACGGACATCGCTTAATCGACATAGAATTTTATGCTGATCAAGAATATATATATATACTTTGTGGGGTCTAAAATGTATATTTCGGGGTGTTACAAGCGGAATTACAAACATAATATACCCTCGATACTATGGTGGAGGGTATAAGAAAATCACAAATACACGAAATGGTTAAAGGTAGTGCAAAATATGTACAATAGCATATATCAAAGAAGGTGATGCTAGTTAGACCGCTTAGCCGCTTAGAACGGCTGGACGGCTTTTGAAGTTTCTCATTAATTCGGAATGGTCTTTTGCCAGAAGGAAATATCGCATTAAACGAACCTAGTAAAAATGTGATATAATATTTTTGACACATTTTTTATCGCTTGAGATTTTTCCTATAATATTGACTTACAATATTGAATTGTACATTTTGCAATATTTTTTCACAGTTGAGGGAATTATATTTAAGTTCCAATTGTTTTCCGATTTTTACAAAATTTTGCTTTGGAAGATGATCGAAAATTATTAAGTGGTTGAAATATACCAAAAATTTTAACTTTTTCTGAATTTGCAGTCGCTTTACATGTCACAATTAAATACCAATCGACACGGAATTTTGTATCAGCTAAGAATTTCGGAAAAGGCATTTTGTATTGTAATTGAAAAATATTTAGCTGATGAAGTATACCACAATTTTGTGTGAAGTTTTGTGGAACACCTATCATCACGACACAGGGATTAACTTTAGGGTAAATTCCACTGGTCAACAAGTAACAACATTAAGTTCGGAAGGGCCATACTTTTAATACCCTCCTCCATTGGGTAAAGAAAAACATTTTTATTAAAAGTATCTAAATTCAAATATGGTCCACTTTAAACTACATAATTCTGTTAAATTTTTCAAAAAAGCGTTAGGCCGTTAAATTTGGGCCATATCAAATCGGGAATCTCTATAGAAAATTTTAGACCTCAAGGATTGTCATCTACCAAAACTAAAATATCAAATTTGAAAAAATTTCGTGGATAAATGTGACTAGGATTATCAAAATACCGAATATCGGTGGGTATCATTAACAAAAACGAAAACGTGGAACTAAATATTCAATGTTCAGCCACTGGAGCTAGAACCCATTATGAACTACAAATACCAATTTCTATACAAATCCGTAAAAAAATAACAAAAATCATCAAAATACCAAATATTGTGAGGTACCGTTATATTTGGGCTGTGAAAAATCGTGAAGCAACATATAAAATGTTTCGCCGCCAGAGATAGAGCCCATTATGACCTACAAATTCTAATTTTTAGACAAATCCGTGAAAAAATGCAACAAAAATCATCGAAATACCGAATCCACCGAGGCACCGTTAGATGGAGGCTATATAAAAAGAGTAGACCGATATATCTCATTTTCAATACCAACCATCCTAGACACAATACAAATTGTTCTGCCACATTTTAAAGCTCTACATTAAATAATGTGAGCTATATCATGATTTCAACAGAGGGATAGTCAGACAGACAGGACATCGTTAAATCGACTTAGAATTTTATGCTGATTATGAATATGTATACTTTATGAGATCTATGACGAATATTTAGGGATGTTACAAACGGAATGACAAACTTAATATACCCTCTTTTCCAAGGTGGGGGGTATAAAAATGGAATCCTTTAAATATGTTGTTAAAATCTTATAAATATCGAATACAGGGAGTTATTGTTTTTTCGGGTCTGCATATAAAACTTTCTTTCATAAACTGAAGTACACGTTAGCAAACTTCAAATACGAAATTTTGAACAATTACCGTGAATAATGTATCTAAAATCATAAAAATACCGTTTGTAGAGAGGTACCATTATATGGGGGCTATACATCGACGTGGACCTGCATAGCCAATTTTCTGTCACAAGCTGCAGTACATATTACGAACTATCATTACGAAATTAGAAACAATTCCGGCGAATAATGTAGCTTTTATCATCAAAATATCTAATATAGGGAGGTACAGTTATATGGGGGCTTTACCTAAACATGGACCTAATAGTCCATGTTCTATACCACAAGTCCTGGAGACCAAACACATATTTAAGTAAAATTTTATGCTGATCAAGAATATATACTTTGTGGGGTTTAAAATGTGTATTTCGAGTTGTTACAAACGGAATGACAAACTTAATATACCCTCCATACTATGATGGAGAGTAATAAAAAAGTATAAAACGAATTTGGAGTTAAAAGATATATTGTATTGTGCTGAGTTTGAAAGGTGAAAGTAGGATTATTGGAAAATAATCGGATGTCAATTTCACATTTCACATGATAGTTAAACACGCGGACGGTCATCGCTAGATCGACTCCAAATGTCCCAAAGCGGATTTTGTCCAAAGAGAACTTGGGTATAAAACCATTCTTTCGATGAGACACGTTTTGCCCTATTAAATGATTTACGCCCGCTGTACTCATATGGTCAAGGATGTAACAAAAGTAATAAGATAACCAGTAAGGAAGGTCAAAAGACGGTGAGGTCCACAAAATGCATACTTACTAGAGCTCCCGTAACAAACTTCTTTTGTTACGAGAGCTCTAGTACATATACATATTGTCGGCTATGAACCCTTCTTTATTGCGTTTCATGGCTTTAGAGCCGTTATAATTTACTTTCTGAGAAACTAATATAGGGGAGGGATATCCAATTCTGAATCGATTTTCGCCAAATTTGACGGAGGGATTTTTCCTCTCGTATCAAATAACATTGATATAGATTGCATGATATGACTTCGAGAAAAATTCGGTTGAATGTGAAAACTGCTATCCAATTTGGGCTGATATTACAAAAAGGTGAACAACAACCGTAAAATTGGATGAAAATATTTATGGAAGCTAATTCCGAATTTGAATCGATTTTTACAGAATTTGAAGCACTTGCTTTTAGGATAAAGTCGTCGGAAATGCTAAAATTCAGTCCGTTTGGACTGATATTAGCCATTTGGGGCACAATAAACCTGATATCAGAAAACAATATATGTGGGAGCTATATCCGAATCTAAACCCATATCGATAATATTGTAAATATGAATTTTTGAGCTTTATCTAATATCTTGTACCAAATATCATACTTGTGGAGTGCATATTACGAATGTGAGGGACTTAAACCCCAAATCGGATCTGAAGCCTTTTTCACAAAAATTTGAAGTACTTGTTTCTAGGCTGACTTCGCTGGGATGTGTTGAAATACATCTTATTTGGACGAATACTACACATTTGGCGCATAATAAAATATAAATCGGACGAATATATATATAAGGAAGCTATATAAATTGTGGACCGATTGTCACCAATTTCAATAGGGTTCGTCCTTGGGCCAAACAAATGATTGGTGGAAATTTCATTTCCATCGGACAATAGATGCGACCTGCATTTAGTTCACAAAAATTCGTGGACAGACGTACCGACAACCATAAATCGACCCAGAAAGTGATTCTAAGAGTAATTCTCGCTGTTGTAAACAAATACACATATACATAATATCCTGTGCCACAGTGGGTATAAAAACACAGTAAGGTATAAAAACATGATATTTAGTATGAGCTGATTATATTATAAAGACCAACAAAAGCAAATTTGAATTGAGTTTTACTACTTTCAAATTAAGGATATTTCCCCTTTAAGAGTTTAATATTCTTTTTTCCTATCCTTACTATACCTTTCCGCATTGTGTGTGTGTGTAGTTGTACCATTGACCTCAATAGAGACCCTTGCCATAGCCGTTGTAATAAAAACGGCATCATTTATTTGTATTGCGGTTCAATACTGCAGTGTTCATTAAGTAGTGGAATAAATGTCAATATTTCGAAGACAAATAAGAAATGGAGTAAAATACACACACATACATACACATGCAAACGTCGTTGGCCTTGGAATTTGTATTGTATGCATTTTTTTATATTTGCAAAAGGTGTCCTATTCATGCATTGTAAGAAATCATATTATTTCTATATGGAATGTACAATTGGTAAAAAATGCCCCAATTCGAAAATTTAGTTTGGAATCTTTATTATACCCTACACCATATAGTGGTAAGGGTATTATGTCTTTGTGCATTTGTTTGTAATATGGAGAAGGAAACGAGATAGACCCATAGTTATGTTGGTGATCAGCAAAGAATCACATTTTGAGTCGATTTATGTATGTCCGTCCGTCTGTCTGTCCATGTATTTTTGTAAACAATTGAGATGAAATTTTCTAAATAACATTTGTTTGGCTCTAGGTTGAACCCTATGGTAATTGGTGAAAATCTTCTTTTGGTGATCAGGAAAAAATCACATTTTGAAACGATTTATGCATGTCCGTCCGTCTGTCCGTATGTATATCAATGTATTTTTGTAAACAAAATGCAGGTCGCATTTATTATTTAATTGAGTTGAAATTTTCTAAATAACATTTGTTTGGCTCAAGGACGAACCCTATGGTAATTGGTGAAAATCGGTTCAAATTTAGATAGAGCTCCCACATATATCTTCATCCGATTTTAAGTTTCTTGGGCATCAAATGGCTAATTTCAGTACAAATGATGTGAATTTTGCTACATCCGACCCAATTCAGCCTACGAGCATGTGCTTCAAATTTGGTGAAAATCGGTTCAGATATAGATATAGCTCCCATATATATGTTTCATCCGATTTGGTTTTTAAGTCCCTCATATGCGTAATATGCATTCGACTACAATGATATTTGGTACCAGATATCTTATAGAGCTCAGAAATACCTTTGCCAAATTTTAGCAAGTTCGGTTCAGATTTGGATGTAGCTCCCATATATATCTTCAACCGATTTCGTTTTAATTGTACGCCAAATGGCCCCCATCAGTCCTAATGACCTGAATTTTGGTACATCCGACCGAATTCAGTCTAGAAGCAAGTACATTAAATTTGGCGAAAATCGGTTCAGATATTGCTAAAGCTGTCATATATATGTTTCATTCGATTTGGTGTTTAAGTCCCTCATATTCGTAACATGCATTCTACAACAATGATATCGTATAGAGCTCAGAAATACTTTTGAATTTCGGGACGTACGTTTCCATTTTTTTAATTTAATTCCACAATTCATTTTCATTTATTTGAAATATCCTTTTTTCCAGTTATCCTCCTTGATATTTTCATTTAATATTTGAATAGTTGCCTCAATTATGCACATAGTTGAATATCTTTTTGTTTCAACTTTGATAAATATCTGAATAATACTTGAATCGCTTTTTTTTCTTCCAAAGAAGTATGTTTTATGCAGCACATCAAGAGAAATATAACAAAAATTGACGAAGAATATGCGAGAGAAAAAAAAAAGAATAAACGGAATAAAGTCGGTGGATGCCATTTTAATTGAAATTTTTGTATAAATGCAATTAAAAAACTGTTTGAAGCCACAATAGATGCCCCCCAAAAAAAAGAGGAAAACTTGACGAAAGCCCCTTTTCCGACTCAAACAAACCAAACAATCAGCTAAACTTAAGAAAAAAACTGACACGGAATTTTTTTGTTTGTGAAATCGAACTGGGAAAAAAGTCCCCGAGCAGCCAATACAGAAACTGCCATATTAAGATTGATGGGTTATGTGGGTGTGAGTGTGTGCGAGCAAGTGTGGTTGAATGTTTGTCCATGTGATCGACGAAAAAAAGGGCTGAGTGTGAATATTGAAACTTCGTGCTCGTACATTAAAAACCCATCATTCTAACTGAAATGTTTTTCCGACACACACACACACATCCTATTTTGTCCACCCCACATGTGTGCGTGGGCCATGGTGGAGTTTGTTAGATACAAGTTTGGCCGTCTTTTTTTGTTTTTCATCGGCACGAGGTATCGTTACTCAGTTGATTTGTGTTTGATTTGAAACTTTGTTCGAAATGCCAAAAAAAAAAAAAAAATATTTGTAAATTTGAAGACTTTTATTTTGCCTGTGATGGAAATTCTGGCTTATGGAATCGGGAAAAAGTGTATTTCCGCGGAAAATATTTCGCTTTGATGTGTGATTGACTATTAGAAATAGTTACATGCCGGCAACTATTTTTAATAGTACAAGGAAAAAATTGAAACACAGGAGGTCCAGGAGGACTGTTATCCGTATAAAATCTCCAAACGTTCAAAGGCCCATAGAAGATCTTCAATTCATAGAGGGCCTGCAGAAGGTTTTCTGTCCATAGAAGACCTCCAGAAGGTTTTGTAGTCACAAAAGACATTTCAGGGGACTTCTGAACAGAAGAAGACTTCCAAATGACCCACAGAAGACTTGCAACTGGACTTTTATCCATAAAAGACCTCCTAACGGTATTTTGTCCATAGAAGACATACGGTCTTCATCTATAGAAGACCTATAGACCGGTCTTTAATCCATAATAGATATGTAGACCTGTGGACGTTCTTCTATTCATGGAAGACCTGTAGACTGTCTTTTACCCATAGAAGACCTGTAGACGGTCTCCTATCCATAGAAGATCTTTAAAAGGTCTATCCATAGAAGACCTATAGACTGCATTCTATTGATAGAAGACCTATGGACAATCATCTGTCTATAGAAGGCTTAAGACGGTCTTCTATCCATGGAAGAAGACCTTTGGATGGTCTTCTATCCATGGAAGACATATAGACGGTTTTCGCTCCATAGAAGACCTGTAGACGGTCTTCTATCCATGGAAGACCTATAGACGGTCTTCTATCCAAAGATGATCTCCAGAAGGTTTTATATCTACAGAAGAAATCTCACGGGACTTCTGAACAGAAAAAGACGGTATTCTATCTATGGAAGACCTGTAGACGGTGTTCTATAAAAATAAGACCTGCAGACGGTCTTCTATCCATTAAAGACCTACAGACGGTTCTCTGTCCATAGAAGGCTTAAAGACGGTCTTCTATCCATGGAAGAAGACCTTTTGATGGTCTTCTATCCATGGAAGACCTATAGACGGTTCTCGCTCCATAGAAGACCTGTAGACGGTCTTCTATCCATGGAAGACCTATAGACGGTCTTCCATCCAAAGATGATCTCCAGAAGGTCTTATATCCACAAAAGACATCTCAAGGGACTTCTGAACAGAAGAAGACTTCCAAATGATCTTATATCCGCAAAAGACCTCCAACTGGACTTTTATTCATACAAGACCTCCAAAACGTCTTTTATCCATAGGAAACCAGTAGACGGTCTTTTATCCATAGAAGACATGTGGAAAGTCTTCTGTACCTACGAGACCTGTAGACGGTCTTCTATTCATAAAAGAACTGTTCATAGAAGACCTGTAGACAGTCTTCCATGTATAGAAGATCTCCAGAAGGTCTTATATCAACAGAAGAGATCTCAAGGGACTTGTAAACAGAAGAAGACTTCCAATTGATCTTATATCCGCAGAAGACCTCCAAGTGGACTTTTATCCATAGAAGACCTCCAAAACGTTTTTTATCCATAGAAAACCAGTAGACTTATATCCATGGAAGACCTGTAGATGGCCTACCATATAGACCTTCAATCCGTAGAAGACCTGTAGACGGTCTTTTATCCATGGAAGATGTGTAGAGGGTCTTCTATCGACGGAAGACCTGTAGACGGTCTTCTATCCGTAGAATACCTGTAAACGATTTTCTTTGCATAAAAAAACCAGTAGACTGTATCCTATCCATGGAAGACCTTTCGACGGTCTATCCATAGATGACCTACCAAAACACTTCTATCCATATAAAACCCTCCAAACGGAGACCTCCATAGGGATTTTTTTATCCATGGAAGTCCTCCAAAAGGTCATATACTTGCAGAAGTTTTCCAACAGGTCTGCTATCCACCGATAGCAGGTCTGCTATCTACCGAAGTCCTCCAAAAGGTTTTCCTTGTACAGAAGATTCACAAATAATTTTCTAGCCCCAGGAGAACTTTTCAAAAGGCCCTCGATTTATAGGAAGTATTTAATCCATATTAGGCCTTTAACATGTCTGATATCCATGGAAGACTTCCAACTGGTCGTTTATCCCTGGAAGATGTCCAAAAGGATATTTTATATAAAGAAAACATCTAATAGACCTTTTATGCTCTGATGACCTACCCATATGTTCAATGGAGGGAAATAATTCGAAAGAGACCTCTTCTTTATCCCAAGAAGAGTGCCTCCAAAAAAAGTCGTTAACCATTTGATTTATTTTTTGAAATTTCCTCTGTTTTTCTTCTTCCAACACCATTTATGTATTTTCCTCCCCCTTTGCTTTACCCTCTTACCCCTCGGTAATTCAATTCACGGTCACATCGCTCAATAGCATTCCAGCGAATTGTAAGCTAGCTAGCTATCATATCAATCGACAATATTTTCTGTTAAACTCATCAAAATTTTTGCGGAATCCACTAATGAAATATATCATAAAACTTGAATGGAACCCATGAACAGTAACAACAACAACAGCATCGGAAACAAAAACAAAAAAAAAACATCACAGGATTGAACAACAGCTAACGAATGCAATTTTAATTGAAATTTTTATACAAATTCAATTAAAAAGTGTTTGAGGCCACAATAGAAGAAGAAAACCAATAAAATTGAAAAACAAAAAATCGTGAAGTGGCACAAATCAAACATTCGACGCGGCTGATAACATCAGCAGTGCAACAACAGCAAGAACACCAACAGCAACAAAAAAATAAAATTGTGAAAAAATACAACGACGACAGGAAGCCATGGTTTTAACATTTCAGTTGATACGTAAACAAAGTATCACTTTTGGTTCAGTGGCACACAAAACACACATGTGAGGGTGTTTTGCAATTTACACTTAGAGAAATATGTGGTTAGAAGTCACAGAGTTTACTATTGAAGAAGCCACAAAAAGACTGTGAAGAAAAATTAATAATGATAAATTATTATGTGAAAAAATAAAGTTCAGGGTGAGATGAAAAAATGCAACAAAATTCAGATTGCTGTCATTTCTAAGCCACTCGTCCGACAGCTGTTAAAATTATTCCAGTGACAGCTCATTATATTGTTTACAAGCGAACAAAAACATATCGTTAGTGCACTCCAGCCTTTAAATTTAAATAAATGATTTGTGTCTCGTACCATCGCTCGTTACCGTGATACTGGTAGCGTAGCCCGACATCAAGGAAGTGGACGAAAAAAAAAACAGCAACATCAGCAGAAATGGTTCGAAAAGTAAAGAAGCGACTTGGTCGAAACCCGCATCGCATTGGCCGAAAAATGGCTCGTAAGCTGAACATATCGCAATATTCCATTCGGCAAATATTGAAAAATGAGCTCGGGGTAAAGCCATTGAAATTCCAAATTCCAAAAAGTGCAAGAACTTACATCGCAGCAGAAAGAAAATATACTGAAAATAGCTAAAGAGTTGCTTCGCTTGGCCGAAAGTGTTGAACTGCTGAATTTGGGTTTCTCCGATGAGAAAACATTCGTTGTCCAGCAGTTTGTAAACAAACAAAATGTATTTACCAATCCGTATGACTATTGAGTCTGGAGTATTTTGGAAAGCAAGGTTAGCACCAAAAAATACCAAAGCGGGAATGGGCCAAAATACCGCAGATCAATATTCGGGTAGCGTGTGGCGGTTTCATTGGCCATTTGAAGTCCATAATTCGTCTAAAGGTGACCAATTCGAAAAAATCTAGACTTGCCCTAAAATTTGAAGCTATTTCCGACATTTTTTGCTTTCATTCAATAAAATTAAAAAAAAAAAAAAAAATGTAAAAATTATGGCGTTTGACTTTGTTGCAGTTATTATCGCACCCTGTATATGGGAGCTTTATCTAAATTTGGACCGATTCTCGCCAATTTCAATAGGGTGTGCCATTGGACCAAACAAATGTTGTTTGGAAAATTTCATCTCAATCGGATAATAAATGCAAACTGCATTTTGTTCAAAAAATACATGGACAGACGGACTGACAAGTGTAAATCGACCCAGAAAATGATTATATGGGTCTATCTCGCTTCTTCTTCATGTTTCAAACAAATGCACAAAGACATAATACCGTTAGCACTATGTGGTGTAGGATATAAAAATTCTTTGCGTTTGAGGTGGAAGTAACAGGAGAAGTGGATAATAAGTGTAAAGTTTGATGAGTTATCGTGCCTACCAGCCAGTCGTGCGTTTTAGCTGCATAAATAGATCTGAAGGCCGAAATAGCACCTCGTATGGAATGACGAAATGGGTTGAAAGGTAATTTTTGATTGAAAATACATTGAATTAGTATTTTCGATGTGAAATCGCGTAATCATAACTGTTTTCTTCTTCATTCACAACTTGTTCCCACCAATACAATTGATTTGTACTTTAAATGACTGAGGCATGTCACAGATATCGCACATATATGGCCTAGTGGACTCTTTTGCTCAGTACAACTTCAGAAATCAGAAACGCAACGTGCCCAAATAGTCATTTGAAAATAATGAAAAACAATAATTTTTGGTGATGTGAAATTAGTGTCCATTTTTTTAAATTCCCCGAAATAAAACTTAATCCTACGCGTTCCAAAATTTTGGCTCAATTATGTAGACAACATCGAGGAATTGCCGGTATTGTTTAGGTTTCCGTCCCTACTATCAAGGAAGGGCTTACTGATTCATTTCTTAAGGCTGCCCTGGGAGTACTCTTCTTCATATTCACAAGATCTAGGATTTATGTACGTTCATATTTCATCTTGGCTAACCACTCACTGTTACGAGGTATCATCGGAAATTTTACGAATCTCATTTAAATTCGCTTGCCCTGAAGCAAAGACGTAATTCGCTCCTTGTATGTGAACACACTTTTCATAGTAAATATATTCGATACAGATTTCCATCTACCAATACCTATTTTATATATGTCCCTTCCATTGATAACTAGTTGCCTTTTAATAAAGTTGTCCATAAGGACCTTATCGATAGTTTATGTTACTTCCTTTTTGTGAGATTATCATCATTATTTCCATCTGAAAGTGTGTTTATCTAGTCGACCTGAGCTTTATTTGGCTTACCACCTTTATTAACAGTCTCACCAAATATCGTATGGACTTTACATAGCTTAATCATTTTACCATTCTGTCCATCCTTTGGAGAGAACTGGGTTGTTATACCCTACACCACAAGGTGGTCAGGGTATTATATCTTTGTACAAATAAATGTAATAGGCAAAAGGAAACGAGATAGATCCATAGTTCCTTTTGATGATCTGCATAGAATCACATTCTGTGTCGATTTATGCATGTCCGTCCGACTGTTCGCCCTTCCCGACTGTCCACGTATTTTTGTAAACAAAATGAAGGTCGCATAATTTAGATATAGCTCCCATACATATCTTCTCCCGATTGTTTTTTATTGTGCACCAAACACGCAATATCAACCCGAAAAGTATGGAATTTTGCACTTACAACCAAACTAGGCCTGAAAATAAGTATGCCAAATTTGATCGAAATCGGTTCAGATATAGCTATAGCTCCAATATATATATTTTTCATCCGATTTATTATTTTTGTCCTTCGCAACCGTAATATGCACTCTGTAACAGCAATATTTGGGGAATATATCAAATAAAGCTCAGAAATACCTTGCTAAATTTAATCGAGATCGGTACAGATTTGGATATAGCTCTCATATATCTATATTATATATATATATATATATATATATATATATATATATATATATATAATATATATATATATATATATTATATATATATATATATATTATATATATATATATATATATATATATTATATATATTATATATATATATATATATATATATATATATATATATATATATATATATATATATATATATATATATATATATTATATATATAAAACTTCGTCCGATTTACCTTTCATTGTGCACCAAACGTCTAATATTTGTCCAAATGGGATGGAATTTGGCACTTACGACCGAATTGAGTCTAGAAGCTGGTATATAAAATTTGGTGAAGATCGGTTCCGAGAAATATCTTTGGATATAGCTTCCATATATACTCCCATATCCGATTTCTAATTAATTGTGCACCAAATTGGCAATACAAGTCCGAATATAAAAGATACAAATGCTTCGGCATATTTAGTCCTTTGAACTTTAAATTTTAATTATAATCATAGCGTGTATGATTGAATTCTCCCATAAAAATTGTTAATTGTTTTGTGGAGCTCTACTAAATTAGCAAAGTTGTGTAGGGTATCTTAATGTCGGCCCCGCACAACTTTAAGACTTTCTTTATTGGTTTTCAAAATGTAAAAGTTTCTTTTACGGTACCTGAAATGCTTGGTTGGGTAATCTGAATTCAATAAGTGGATGCCAAATGTTAATCTCAGAGTGAGTTGATTTTAATACTCCTACAAATTTTGTAGAAATCCCAAAAGGAATTTCCGTCAAAAATCTCTCGCATTCATCTCAGTGTAAAACTCTGCACAACAATTGGGTGTAGGTGTTGTCGAGAGTGCATGCACCGTGTTATATATGTATGCACATACACATACACACACGACAAAAGGGATCCATCACATATGCATTAAAATACCATCAACCGAATAGAAATTTACTGTGCGACGGCCTACAAAGAACATACTCGCACATGACAACACCATGATAGACAGACAGACAGTCATACAGCCCTTTTTGCCGAGTGCAAAAAAAATAACAAACACTCTCTCATACCAGCAGACGCACACACATACCCCAGGAATCAAACTAACTGGTTGGGAGAACAATGTTTGTTTGTTGTCAACGTTTGTGTGTGTGTCAAGCGAAATTTGGGTTTAGTGTTTATGGTGTTCTGGCTGTTGTTTTTCTGTTTCCAGTAACGGAAACACTTTTTTTTTGCATGGATAAACTTTTGATCAATAAGAGTGTACATGTGTGTATGTGCGTGGGTATGAATGCCCCCACTCACACACATTTACATGGAAACAGTCAATGCGTATCATTGCTCTTTTCTTTTATGTTCTGTTTTAATGTTTCTGTCGTCGTTGTTGTTGGTGTTTGTCGAAATTGTACTTTTTTGCACTTTGTCGAAAAGAACAGTCGTTAGTCATTATGACGCTTTGCAATTGCTATTGTTTTCACGCCTCACAGAACAACTTTTCCGGCCTTTTTTTTGTTATTGTATGGCCAGTAAAAGCACAGAATTATAAAGTAGATTAGGTCAAATGAGAACCGAGTCTATGTGTGAAAATGTGTTACTGTTGGAATGCTTTAAATTTAGGAAAATGAAATATGAGCATTTTAGAAAATTGAAAAAAAAAACAAGTAAGCAAAGGCTACAGTCGAGCGGGCCGACCATTGAATACCCTACAACACTATAATAAACGATACAGTTTATACAGGCGAGATACTCGAAAGAATTCCACAAGATATTGTGACAAATAATAAACGAAAACCATCAAGTTTCGTTCTCTAATTTTCGAATAATAGCAACTTAAACGAATTTGCTCATTTTCAATTTATTGGTAGATGTTGCACATAAATGGTCTTCCTAGGTCTGGAACCAATATTTCCCAAAGACCTATAATATCTCAGAAGTAGCGAAAGATTAACATTTATTATTATTTATTTATTATTATTTATTATTATTATTTGTTTTTGACTGAAACGCATCTATATGAGATATAGACATTTGACTATATTTTTCAACGAAATCAGCGTTAACGAAATAGTCAGAAGTGCGTCTTTCCTGTATTTGTGAATTCTCCAAAAAGTCACTGGAATGGACATTTTCGTATTTTGTCTACAAAAGTAGGCAAACTATTTCACACATTGAATATGTTTGGATGGCCATCCAAAACTGCTTGGTTTTTCCAATGTCCGGTAACCCCCATTCAAATGTGCGTGAGGATCGGGCGATAATTACGACCTGCCGACAATTTTGCAGTTTTTTTGGTCCATTTCAACCCCTAAATATATGGCGATCATCTCCAAAAAGAGTAGGCTTCTATTCTGACCCTCTCCATGAAAAAATTCGTAAGGATCGGGTCATAAATGCGATCTGTATATGATATCCTGATATCCTTACTACTTAGTTTGTTAGCTGTAGAAATATTACCAAATGTTTAATTCAAAATGAAAATATGCCAAAAATATGACAAAATTGAAAAAATATAAGAAAGTATTACAAAATCAATATTTTCATCTCTAGAGAGATATTTTTATGCAATTTTTTAGACGTTTTTTCTTTCCTGCCAAGAGGCCATTTTGAATTAATGAGAACTGTCGAAATCAGTTCGGCCGTTCTCGACATATAAGAGATCTTTCAAGCATATCTTCTTTGATAGACATATATATCGCACATATTTTGCTATATATCCGATTTGATGGATGTTAACATCAATGTAAAGGTCAGAAGTAACCTTGTCATGGCTTCGTGATTTCGCCGGGATTTAAAATATTCGCGGTTTAATGAAAAATATTGAATTTTTTCAACACAAAAGTTATGGTCTATTTTACCCGCTAAATATTATCCGATGACCACTCAAATTGGTAGGCTTCTTCCCCGCCCTAAACTCTAGCTACATGCGAAATTCTGCGTCGATTGGTCTATAATTGCGACCTGTAGAGCAACTGCAAAATCAGGAATTTTTTCAGTTTTTGGTCCATTTCAACCCCTAAATATTATGCGATCATCTCCGAAAGAAATAGGGTTCTATTCTGACCTTAACCCCACCTACATTCTAAATTTCGTAAGGATCGGGCCATAATTGCGACCTGTAGCGTGATTACAAATTAACATGGACAGACAGACGGACCGACGGACATACATAGCTAGATCGACTCAGCTCGGCGAGCTAGGAAGATCCATATATACTTTCCTATATGGGAAACCAATATTTCGAGGTGTTACATAAATTCTGGCCCAATCAAACTTATAATACCCCCAACACATAGTGTTGTAGGGTATAAAAACGTCAAAATATTCATTCAATTTGTTGTTCGAATATGATTATTGATATACATTTTGGAACATTTTCTTAGCAAATTTGTCATACTGCTGTAATTCAGTATGCACCGAACCACCGAACCTCTTTCTGTTAAAACTCAATTCCAAGCCTTCTTATGGAAGGAAATAAAATAGAAATAATATATTTTTTAGTTCTTCAAGAACTACCTTTATAAGAACATAAAAATTATCTTCAATTTTGTCAAGAAATTAAGTAGGATAATTTTGCAAGAACATCAGGTATCCATTAAAAATACCAGATTTCAAAATTAAGTCCCATTCAATAAACCTAAATTTCTTTTAAATGGAGTGTGCTGTTATATGTGGACTATGCCTAAACGTAGGCTAATCTTTACAACTTAGTGATTGTATTATTTTTCACTCGTTATTAAGCTATTCTAAAACAAGTAAAAACGGAGCTCATTTCGGCCCAGCCGAACTTTTAATACTCTTCACCATTTGGAAGGATCTTGAATAATTTAAAAAATATAACTTAAATGAAAACCGTTACATGGGAGATATACGAACACGTTGACCTGCACAATAAATTTTTGTCATAGGCTATATTATCGATTCCGAACTTGAGATACGAAATTTGAAACGATTCGGTGAATAATGTTGCTAATATCATCAAAATAGGTTGTAGTTCTCATTACGAGCTTTAAAGTCGCCAAAATCATCAAAATATCCTATATCAGTTGGTAGCGTTATATGGGGGTTATACGATGTCGTGGACCTATATACACAATTATCTTCCA
The DNA here is from genome assembly GCF_030504385.1 of Musca domestica. Lineage (NCBI taxonomy): Eukaryota > Metazoa > Arthropoda > Insecta > Diptera > Muscidae > Musca > Musca domestica. The sequence continues at coordinate 623,909 of NW_026712234.1, forward strand.
GGGAGTAAAGTACTCAGAATGAACTCCTTGTAAGTACTCAGAATTAACTCCTTGCATGGAATTTCAGACCGATATAGCCCATATTGAATTGATCACCTTTTTCACAAATTATGGTCTTCAACCGGCAAATGTGTGATGGACACGCTGCCCGAATGTTGCTCTGCGGTATTTTGGCGCATTCCCGGCAAAGCTCTTGCTTGAGGTAATCGACACTTTGGTATTTTTTAGTGCCATCCTTGTTTTCCAAAATACTACATACACAATAGTCAAACGTATTGGTATCCGAAGATTTTGATGGCCATTGTGCGCTGGAAATGAAACGAAGAACCTCATTTTGTAACCATTCTTGTGTGGCGCGTGCTGAGTGTGATGGTGCTGAGTCCCTTAATACAAGGCTCTAATACACCCAGCAGAATATTTTCGCGATAATATTCGGCATTTATTCTGATACCACGGTCGATTAACACTAGCGGAGAGCGATCATCGGCTGTTATGGCGGCCCACACCATCACCATGGCCCGCGTTGCCAACCGAAGGTGCACATTTTCAGCTGACCTCTTTGGCAAGTAAACACGATAATTTTGTTTGTTTACAAACTGCTAGACTACGAATGTTTTCTCATCGGAGAAAACCAAATTCGGCAGTTCACCACTTTCGGCCAAGCGACTCTTTAGCTCTTTTGAGTCTATTTTCTTTCTGTTGCGGTGTAAGTTCTTGAACTTTTTAGAATTTCAATGGCATAACCCCGAGCTTATTTTTCAATTTTTGCCCAATGGAAAATTGCGATATGTTCAGCCCACGAGCCATTTTTCGGCCATTACGACGCGGGTTTCGCTCCAAGTCGCTTCTCTACTTTTCGAACCATTTCTGCTGATGTTGCTGGTTTTTTCCGTTCACTACCTTAACGTCGGCCTACGCTACCAGTATCACGGTAACGAACGATGGTACGAGACACTAAAGGTTTATTCACATTTAAATGCTGGAGTGCTCTAACGATAGCCACTTGTTGTTTTCCAGCCAAATATAAATAAATCACGCTATTACGCTTAAATTCCATCACGAATAACTTTTTTCTGGAAAAGTCTCACCAAAATGCTTTTGTACGCTTGTAAACAATATTATGAGCTGTCACTGGAATAATTTTAACAGCTGTCGGACGAGTGGCTTAGAAATGAAAGTAGTCTTAAATTGGTTGCCGTTTTTTGCATCTCACCCTGTATGTATTAATAAATGAACTTGGGTTGATATAAGGCGGTGGTTTTAGAAATGTGTAGTCAGTGTAAGATCTGTACTAAACGGTACTTAGTTTGGTACAATATGGATCTGGGTGAACTGAAGCAGGAAATTGTAAATGTTGATATTGGGGTCACTTTCAGTGTGACCCAAAAAGTATTAAATGGGACGAAGTTTGGTATATTAGGAATGGATAGAGCTGGGATTGTGAAATTTCATATAAGGGTACTTTTTGTTAGGTGTCGTTGATAGATGGAGATGGATTTTGAAAGTCGGAAAAGTACGAGAAGTACTATGGTATTAGATATGGAATTTATGGTTTCAGGTTAGCTCTGTACGATAACAAGTATAAAAGCTGTAAGTTCGGCCGGACCGAACTTTGAATACCGTCCACCATTTGGTACAAATTTTGGCAATTTTCAAAAAAATAAAATCCGTTCAAAATTCTGTTAAAATCTTAAAAGTACCAAATGTAGCCGTATGTTAGGGTCTATACGACGACGTGGACCTGCATAGGCAGCTTTTTTCACAAGCTACTACAATGTTCAAATGCGAAACTTGAAAAAAAAAACTGTTTATAATGTAGCTAAAATCATCAAAATACCGAATATAGGGAGGTGGAGGCTATAAAACGTGGACCTGCACAGACAATTTTCTGGCATAGGCTGTAGTATTCACTACTAACTTCAAATACCAAATTTGAAACAATTCCGTAAATAATGTCGCTAAAATCATCAAAAGATCGAATATCGGGTGGTACCGTATAGCCCCCATACGAAGACGGGGTCCTACACGGCCCATTTTCACACATTTGAGTAAAATTTTATCAACCTACTTCATTTCCTTCGGAAGCTAGAGTGATTTCCACATACGGACAGATGGATAGACGGACGGACATTGCTAAATCGACATAGAATTTTATGCTGATCAAGAATATATATACTTTGTGGGGTCTAAGCTGCATATTTCAAGGTGTTATAAGCGGAATAACAAACTTAAACAAGTAAGCAAAGGCTATAGTCGTGCGGGGCCGACTATGTTATACCCTACAACACTACAATATGTTAGAAGCTCCTTTATGTCCAAATCCATATTGGAAGATTTCGCTTTTGAAATTAGGATTTTGACTAGGGACATTTGCATAATATTTCTGCATTCCGTCGGGCTGTTAGTTGTTGTAGTCCATTTTACAGCTAAATATAATCCAATGGTCATCCAAAATGCTAGAATTCTTCCCTGACCTTAGCTCTCTTCACAGGCGTGTCGATTGACTTCAATTGTATGAACATTTCTGTTTTTGGTTAATTTGAACCACCAAATATTTTGCGATCATCTCCAAAAGCAAGAGGCCCCTCCGTATCTCCAGATTTAGACTCATGCTGGTATTTTTTCGTACAAAATTAGTGGTCCATTCTAACTTTATGCGAGATTTCGTGTCTTTTGGTTTCTATTTGTGACCTTTATAACGACTGCAAAATCAGGAAAACTTTTAGTTGTTGGTCCATTTCAACCCTTAATATATTGCGGACATCTTTGAAAACAATAGGCCTAGTCCCTCTGAGTCCAACCCTACCCTTTTTCGTGTGGATTGGACGATATTTGCAAAACATATATAATACCCCAACCTGTGTTGTAAGGTGAAAAAATATTACAAAATATTATAAGTCAAATTGAAAAAATCGCATGCGATAAAAAATATGAAAAAAAATAAATAAAAAAATGTCACAAAATACTACAAAATCTAAATTAACATCATTATTGGCATATTTTTCTGCGATTTTTTTAGATTTTATACTTTATGTCAAGAGGGCATTCTAGCTAACATCCCCTTCCTTTGTACATATACATTGTATATATTTCGCTATATATAACCGATATATTTACTATCGGCATCTACGAAACGGTCAAAATTGAGCTGTTCGTCTATTTGTGACTTCGTCGGGATTAAAAATATTCGCGGTTTAATGGAAAATTTGACTTTTATTTATCACAAATGTTGTGGCCTATTTCACCCACTAAATATTACACGGTGACCATCAAAATTGGAAGGCTTCTGTCCAGCCCTAAGCTCTAGCCCCATGCTTACTTCCGCTTTGATTGGTCTATAATTGCGACCTGTAGAGCAACTGCAAAATCAGGAATTTTTTTCAGTTTTTGGTCCATTTCAACCCCTAAATATTATGCAAACATCTCCAAAAGAAATAGGGATCTATTCTGACCCACCTCCATTCTAAATTTCGTTAAGATCGGACCATAATTGCGACCTGTAGAGTGATTACAAATTAACATGGACAGACGGACGGACGGACATACATAGCTAGATCGACTCAGCTCGGCGAGATAGGAAGATCCATATATAGTTACCTATGTGTGGAAACCAATATTTCGTGGTGTTACATAATTTTTGGCCCAATCAAACTTATAATACCCCCAAGACATAGTGTTGTAGGGTATAAATACCCTCCACACTATGGTGGAGGGTATAAAAATTGGTCTGAAAGATCTTAACATTTTTATTAATACTTTCGCCTGAGATCCTGGATCATTGGAAAAAAATCAAATGTGCATTACATTTTGTTAAGCTTCTTTCAAACTGTAATTATTTTTTTATACCCTCCACCATTCTATGGATGGTATAATAATTTTGTCATTCCGTTTGTAACTCATGTCGGACCCAACAAAGTATATATCTGTATGTATACATAAGTATACGTCTGTATGTCTGTCCGTCCGTCGGTCTGTAGATCTGTCTGTTGTAATCACGAACGAATTGTAATCTTTCGAACGAATTGAGATGGAAGGCTAAAATTTTGCACACATGTTCATTTTGCCAGTAGGCAAGTTATGTTCGTAAGTTCCTGATATTCACTTTTTTGATAATTTTAGCGAAATTATTCAGCGGAATTGTTTCAACTTTGGTATTTGAGATTCGTAATAGATACTACAGCCTATGACAGAAAATTGTCTGTGCAGCCCCCATACAACGGTACCTTCCAAAAATCGGTATTTTGATGATTTTAGCGTCATTATTCACCGGAATTGTTTCAAATTACGTATTTGTAGTTCGTAATGGGAACTACTAGTCTGTGACAGAAAATTATCTACGCAGGTCCAGGTCTTGGTATAGGCCCCATATATCAGTACCTCTCTATATTCGTTATTTTGACGGTTTTAGGTACAATACTCACCGAAATTATTTGAGATGTCGTATTTGAAGTTCGTAGTGTATGCTACAGCCTGTGACAGAAAATTGTCTTTGCAGGTCCATGTCTTCGCATATCTCCGATATAACGGTACCTCCCTTTATACGATATTTTGATGATTTTAGCTACATTATTCACCGTTTATAATATGATAATGGCTTATAACAAAAATGCCTATGTAGGTCCACGTCGTATAGACCCCAATGTAATGGCTATATTCGGTATTTTTAAGATTTTAATATAATCTTTTACGGATTTAATTTTTTTTTTTAAAAATTTCCAAATGATGGAGGGTATTCAAAGTTCGTCCCGGCCGAACTTACTGCTTTTTAACTTGTTTTTTTTTTTTTTTTTTTTTTTTTTTTTTTGGTAAAACGCAAAATTTGTTTTGCTTATTAATATATTTTTAATGAAATTTCATGTCTTCATTTATTCAAAATAGCCTTAACTGATTTGAAATTATTTTGCTGTTTGAAATTGTTTTGCTTCTTTTGTTTTAACAACATTTATTTGCACAATTGAAAGGCACGTGCAAAATTTAATATCTTTATCTGATAAACATTGGTCTTGCTTGTTTATTTTGAATTTTGTTGTTATTATTGTCGTTGTGTACGAGTGCGAGTGTGTTTGTGTGTGTGGTCCAAGTGGTTTTGTCAAATTCATTTGTTTAGATGTGACCACTAAGACTTTTCCAGCAAATATCAACAGAGGACATGACCACAACACGCCCATTCGTCGTTGTTTTCGCCCCAGCACCTCTTACCCCATCATCTGTAGCACTTCCACAGAAATTGACCATTGAAAATATGTATTGCAGTTATATATGAAAAAGAAAAGTTTATTTTATTTGTTCACTCAAGATGTTCTTTAATTTATTTAAATGTGGTTGTGGCTTTGTGACTTCTGTCGCTGGTGGGTGGGCAATTGTCAATGTCACAGTTCGCAAATGAGATTTGAGAAAATTGACATTTTCTTGCTAAGGAGAGGATAATAAAGAAATTATTTTCTTATATATTGGAGATTAAATCTGGCTGGTTAAGAGGGAGCCAGCTTTAATTAGATTTGATTGTAAATTATATACAATGGAAATTAAGGATAATGGTAGGATGCTTAATGAAGACACGTGTGAGATGGAGAGTACATCGACCACGGTAAGTGAAACAACATTGAATTGAATATCCTTAGATATCCTGGGGCGTCCTTGGGTATCCTGAAAACATCCTTGCATAGCCTGCAGAAGACCTTAGACGTCCTTCGTGAGGCCTTGCAGATATAGCATACTTTTCAGTAAAATTCTATCAACAAGACAGACGCACATCGCAAAATCTACATAAATATGTCCGTCTGTGGAAATTACTCGAAATAAAGTAGGTTGATAAAATTTTACTCAAATGTATGCTATGTCTGCAGGACTTTTGGCATTGAAATTGGTCCACGTTTTGTTGTATCCCCCATATAATGGTATCTCCCTATTTTTCGGTATTTTTATGATTTTAGCGACATTATTCATCGGAAATGTTTCAAAGTAGGTATTTGAAGTTCGTAATGGATACTACAGTCTATGAGAGAAAATTGTCTGTGCAGGTTCACGTCTTCGTATAGCCCCCGTATAACCGTATTCTCTATATTCGGTATTTTGATGATTTTAGCGATATAATTCATCGAAAATGTTACAAATTTGGTATTTGAAGTTCGTAGCGGATATTACAGCCTATAACAGAAAATTGTTTGCGCAGGTCCACATCTTCGTATAGCCCTCATATAATGGTACCTCCCTATATTCGGTATTTTGATGATTTTAGCGATATTATTTACCGAAATTGTTTCAAATTTGGCGATTCAAGTTCGTAATGGATACTGCAGCCTATGACAGAAAATTGTATGTGCAGGTCCACGTTTTGTTGTATCCCCCATATAACGGTACGTCCCGGTATTCGGTAATTTCATGATTTTGGCGACATTATTCACCGGAAATGTTTCAAATTTAATATTTGAAGTTAGTTATGATTATTACATATTCTGACAGAGAATTGTCTGGTAGGTCCACGTCTTCCTATAGTCCCCATATAACAGTACCTCTTGATATTCGATATTTTGATGATTTTAGCGACAGTATTCACCGGAAGTGTTTCAAATCTGATATTTGAAGTTAGTTATGGATCTTACAGATTCTGACCGAAAATTGTCTAGGTAGGTCTATGTCTTCGTATGGCCCCCATATAACGATACCTCTTGATATTCGGTATTTTGATTATCTTAGCGACGGTATTCACCAGAATTGTTTCAAATTTGGTATTAAAAGTTCTTAATGGATACTACAGCATATGACAGAAAATTGTCTGTTCAGGTCCACGTCATCGTATAGACCTTAATATAAGGGCTACATTCGGAATTTAATCGAATTTTTAACGGATTTTATTTTTTTGAAAGTTTCCCAATTCGTTCAAATGGTGGAGAGTATTGAAATTTCTGCCCTGCTGAACTTACAGTTTTTTACTCCTTTATTATTTAGTCTGTTTGACTACAAACAAATAAGGTGTCTCACAACCATATCATGTAGGGGGCCTTAGACATCCTTTCTGATTCCTTTAATTATCCTTGAATATCTTTTCAGTCAGATGAGGTCTTTCGCAACAGTATCCTTGAATATCCTCGTAGTCTCCTTGAGTACTTATAAGGTCTCTCGCAACCGTCGCTTTGAATGGTAGACATAGCCGTACACTTCCTCACAGGTTCTGCTTGAGTACTTATGAATGTTTCTAGAGGGCCGTAACATCCTTTGGGAGCCCTTTAATTATCCTTGAATATCCATGTAGTCAGATTGAGTACTTATTAAGGTGTCTCGTAGCTGTATCCTTGAATATCCCTGTAGTCTGCTTGAGTACTATCTCGCAACTGTCGCTTTAAATAGTAGAGGTAGCCGTACACTCCCTCGCAGGTCCTGCTTGAGTAACTATCTAGGTTTATCGCATCAAATCCGTCTGGTAGTCTTCAGCAAACAATTCCGAATCCTGAGCGTCAAATCATATTTCCCTGTTTTGTGTATCGAGTATATTTCCAAGTCTCGAGTTGAGGAACCATTTCCAATTCCAGACCGAAGATGATTGATCAGTTTTACTTACCATAGAATAAGTGAAGTATAAGATTGGTCTACAATAAAACGTAATATCAAATGAAAACAACTGTCTTTCTCGGTCTGTCTAAAAATAAATAAATTTCTGTTCGAACCCTGAATTGTTTCAGCCCATAGGGGAAAGAAATCATGTCGTTACAAGGGCAGATTCTAGTTAGTTGAAGAGTCGGAATGTCCAGAGTCTGCGGCCAAAATGTTAACGTGCCCAAGGCTTTAATACACCCTCCAAAATATTTTGGCGATAATATTCGGCATTTATTCTATCGCCACGGTCGATTAATACGAGCGGAGAACGACCATCGGCTATTATGGCGGTCCACATCATCACCATGGCCATTGAGTTCTGGTGACCAACCGAAGGTGCACATTTTCAGCTGACTTCTTTGGTAACTAAACACTTCCATTTTGTTTGTTTACAAACCGCTGGACAACGAATGTTTTCTCATCGGAGAAACCCAAATTCGGCAGTTTTCCACTTTCGGAGCAACTCTTTAGCTCTTTTGAGTCTATTTTCTTTCTGTTGCGGTGTAAGTTCTTGCACTTTTTAGAATTTCAATGGAATATTGAGATATGTTGAGCTCATGAGCCATTTTTCGGCCACAGCGACGGGGGTTTCGATCAAGTCGCTTCTTTATTTTTCGAACCATTTCTGCTGATGTTGCTTTTTTCTTCGGTCCACTTTCTTGTTGTCGGGTTACGCTACCAGTATCACGGTAACGAGCGAAGGTACAAGACACAAAAGGTTTATTTACATTAAAATGCTGGAGTGCTCCAATTACAGCCACTTGTGGTTTTCCAGCCAAATATGAAGATATTACACTATCACGCTTGCATTCCATCACGAATAACTTTTTATACCCTACACTACAAGATGGTCAGGGTATTATGTCTTTGTGCATTTGTTTGTAACAGGCAAAAGGAAACGAGATAGACCCATAATTCCTTTTGATGATCTGCATAGAATCACGTTCTGAGTTGATTTATGCATGTCAGTCCGTCTGTCCGTCCGTCCGTCTGTCCATGTATTCTTGAGAACAAAATGCAGGTCGCATTTATTATCCGATTGAGATGACATTTTCCAAACAACATTTGTTCGGCCCAAGGACCCTATTGAAATTGGAGATAATCGGTAAAAATTTAGATATAGCTCCCATATATATCTTCGTCCGATTTGCCTTTTATTGTGCACCAAACGTGTAATATCAGCCCGAATAGTATGGAATTTTGCACATACAACCAAATTAGGCATGAAAATAAGTGTGCCAAATTTGATCGAAATCGAAATTCAGACATAGCTATAGCTCCCATATATATTGTTCATCCGATTTGTTATTTTTGTCCTCCGCAGCCGTAATATGCACTCTGTAACAACAATATTTGGGGAAATATATCAAATGCAGCTCAGAAATACCTTTGCTAAATTTAATCGAGATCGGTTCAGATTTGGATATAGCTCCCATATATAACTTCATCCGATTTACCTTTTATAGTGCACCAAACGTCTAATATTTGCCCAAATGCGATGGAATTTGGCACATACGACCGAATTGAGTCTAGAAGGTAGTATGCCTAATTTGGTGAAGATCGGTTCAGATATAGCTATAGCTCCCATATATATTGTTCATCCGATTTGTTACCCACAGCCGTAATATGCACTCCGTAACAACGATATTCAGGGAAATAAATCAAATACAGCTCAGAAATATCTTTACTAAATTTTATCGAGATCGGTTCAGATTTGGATATATCTCCTATATATCTTTATCTGATTTCAAATTAATTTTGCACCAAATGGGCAATACAAGTCCGAATTTAAAAGATACAAATGCTTCGGCATATTTATTACTTTGAATTTTAAATTATAATTATAAACATAGCGTGTATGATTGAATTCTCCCATAAAAAGCTTTCAATTGTTATGCGCAGCTCTACTAATTTAGTAAAGTGGTGTAGGGTATCATAAAATCGGCCCCGCCCGACTTTAGGACTTTCTTTACTGGTATTTTTCTGGAAAATTCTCACCAAAATGCTTTTGTACGCATATAAACAATATAATGAGCTGTCGCTGGAACAATTTTAACAGATGTCGGACGAGTGGCTTATAAATGACAGTAGTCTTAAGTGGGTTGCAGTTTTTTCATCTAACTCTGTATGTCTTTAGTTTTGTCGTTTTTAGTTGAAATTTCCCTTCTCACTATCATGGAGGTACGATGAATGTCAACCAAAAAGAAGTCCATTCTCATATTCCTCCATGTGGTACAGTCTCCATATCTTCACAATCCGTGTCTTAAAATCACTAGGGATTTAATGACCCATGCACGATTATTCGAGACGGAGTTGTAGGTCTCACTGGTTTGGATACCAAATGAACCCTCACCGGTCACCACATGCTTTTAGGCTTGTTACCTCAGACTGTAAGAGCTAGTTATTCGGTGTGTTGTTAAAGTTTAGTCAATAAATTTTATTTCCAATTACATTCGATACTTGGATATTTATAGCCACTCTGTGGTCGATTGATTTATAGAGATTTCGTGACTTAGATTTCTCAATATCCCAAATACATCTGTTTGACTCTTAACCTTGAACCGAACACGAAGAAGATTTAATTGTTACTTCATATATTTTAAGTATACACATTAACCGTCTAGACTGGCTGACAGACAGTCGTACGGGTGGATGGACATTCATCGAATGGCAAATAATTTGTAATTTTATACGCTAAGTGAGAAAAATGAACGGGATTTAATGTCTTTAATAGATATACATATATTAAATTGGCACAAAAATACAATTCATATGAATAATTAAACAATGTATAGCATATAATGTTAATACACTACACCACAAGGTGGTCAGGGTACGGACGGGCATCGCTTAATCGACATAGAATTTTATGCTGATCAAGAATATATATACTTTGTGGGGTCTGAAATGTATATTTCTAGATGTTACAAACGGAATGACAAACTTAATATACCCTCCATACTATGGTGGAGGGTATAAAAAAACATGATTATAGTTTGAACAGTTCCCTCTACAGGGACCCAGTTAATAGTGCCAAGTTTTAGACATATATGTTAACAAAATTGTCCCAAATTTGAAAAACCGGTTAGAATATTTTTCCAATCTATATATTTAACGAGTAAACAAAGGCTATAGTCGTGCGGGGCCGAGCATGTGATCACCTACAACACTATAATATGTTCGAAGTCCCCTCATGTCCAAATCCATTTTGGAAGATTTCGTTTTGAAATAATGTCAAAGAGCGCTGTCCAGATGTTACCCTTAGGATTTTGGCCCGAGGAATTTGGCCAATATTTAACTCTCTTAACTCTCTTCTAATGAGAATTTCCGTGTCGATTGGTTTTTAATTGCGGACTATAGAGCGACTACAAGATTAGAAAATTTACATTTTTATTAGTCCATTCGAACCCCTAAATTTACATCTTAAGAACAATAGGTTTTAATTTTTACCCTAACCCTACCCCGATGCAAAATTTCGTGAAGATCGAACGATAATTGCGACATGTATATAATATCCTCAAAACGTAGTGTTGCGGGGTGTAAAAATTTAGAAAATTTACAATTCAAAATTGTAAGTCAAATGGAAAAAATCGCACTCGATCTGCTTATAAGTCAAGAACCGCTGGTTGAAACGCGTTAATTTCAATCAAATGCAAAATCGTAACGAGTACTACAGCATAGGACAAAAATTTTTAAAAGCTGGTCCACGTCTTCGTATAGCCCCCATATAACGGTACCTCCCGATATTCGATATTTTCATGGTTTCAGCAACATTATTCAACGGAATCGTGTCAAATATCGTACTGGAAGATGCTAATGGGTACTACAACCTATGACAAAAAATGCTGCATGCAGGTCCAGATCTTCGTATAGCCCCAATATAACGGTATGATTGTAGCGACATTATTTACCGGAATCATTATCATTATTTACCGGAATTTGGTATTTGAAGGTCGTAACGTGTACTACAGCCTAGGACAAAAATGTTTAAAAGCAGGCCCACGTCTTTGTTTAGTCCCCATATAACGGTACCTCCTGATATTCGGTATTTTGATGATTTCAGCAACATTATTCACCGAAATCGTTTCAAATTTCGTATTAAAAGATCCATATTTTCATGATTTTTGCGACATTATTCACCGTAATTGTAACAAATTACTTATATGAAGTTCGTTTATTTTGAAATTTTTAAAGTTCCTTCGAAATGGTGGAGGGTATTAAAAGTTCACTTGGCTGCACAGACAGACGGACGGACATCGTTAGATAGTCTCGAAATGTCCAGGAACTGATTTCGTCCAAAAATGCTTAGGATATAGACTCAATATTTCGATTAGTCAAATTTTTAGCCGCATGAAATTATGAATGTATATAATTATGAATTATGAGAGAGTTTTGGTAAAAGTACCTGATTATGTTTCTAATAATCTTCCTAACAATTCGTGTTGATATCCGCTTGTTAAAAATCAACTTATATTATGGCTCTCATTCATTGTCTACAAAATATAGTATTTTGGCCATCAAACCCCAGTGAGTACTTATTTAAGTCTCTTGCAACCCTATCCTAGATCCTTGTAGTGCTTGAGTACTTATTAAAGTCTCTCGCAACCGTATCCTAGATTATTGTAGTGCTTGAGCCTTGAAATATTTCCTACTTCCCTATCAAAAATATTTCTCATATTGTATTAGTAGAAACAACTGCTTTCGGAACTACCAACCAAAGAAATTATATTTCTCCCATACTCCTTAAGCATAATTCAAAATCTTCAAATTAAAATTCATTATAATTAAATTGCTTTTCACATATCTACAACTACTACAATTGTTCCGTCAATCAAGCTATTATTTAATTTTCGGACAATCAATTAAGGAAAATTTGTCTCCTGCATAATTCATTTGGTAATTCAATTTAGACTAAAAATCTATTTACCGCCACATGACAGGAGTTATTAAAAAATTCATTGAATTTCATTTAAATTTAATGGACTGCAAGTTTTAAATTTAATGTCTCCAATCACATTGTATGTCCAATTATAATTAATTTAATGTGGACAATAACAAAACAAATTAATTAGTATTCCACTGGCGTATATTTGTAGTTGTAGTCCATAAATGCGGTAGTCGTAGTAGTTTTGTTGGTATTTTATATAAATTTATTATTATATAATAAATTTGCAATGGTATTTAGTGTGAAATTTATCAATGGCCGTCGGTCCGACCGACCAGCAGGACCACACTACTACTACATGTCGTAAATGGACACAAATGAGTTTATGACAAATTAAAATTAATTATTGTTTATGACAAATATGTATTCGCTGTGTGTTTTTGTTGTTCGTCCGTTGCAATAAATATAAATTAAATTGCTTTCACTGATAATTGTTTATTTATGTGTTAAAACAAATGCAATTGAAACAAATGAACAAGTTGCCCGTGGTGACGGAGTTTTTTTTTTCATCTTCGTGCAATTTAAGTTACAGTGTAAATTGGTAATGACAGGAATGTTTAAATGCAAGTTCGGAACAGTTGTGGTCTGGTTGAGTAGACCAACGGAAATCCACATATAACAATTTGTTGGCAACTTTTTTTTAGAGAAAATCCAAGGCAATTCAATTTGGTACAAGGTTACGGCCAAATCCCTTTAATGAACAAGATTGGCCTATTCTTCTCACCATACAAATGTCTTACAAATGGTAAGACAGTTCACTTATTCTCCTCGAGCTTAATACATCTCAGTATAAAGGTGGGGTATATCGGTTGACTCTTTTAGGCTAGAAAATTGTAAATATCCAGTCTTTAAATGGCATTCCCTCAATCACGATTTGATATTGAATATGTCAAGCCTAAATATACCTCACCGAAATAATAGTTTTAGACTCTAGGTCCATATCCATGTACGATCGATCGAAATATTTGGCCGCACCACCCCAAAGTGTTGAAAAAATAAACTTTAAATTTAACAAGGCCGGGCCAAACTTTGAATACCCTCCATCATTACGAACGAATTTGGCAATTCTCAAAAACAAAAAAATTCGTTAAAAATTCTGTTAAAATCTTAAAAATACCGAATGTAGCTATTATATTAGTGTCTATACGGCGACATGAACCTGCGTAGGTAACATTTGTCATAAGTCATTACAATATTCAAATTCGAAGCTTAAAAAAAAATCGGTTATAATGTCGATAAAATGCACAGACTTCAAATATCAAATTTGAAACAATTCTGGTGAAAAATGTCCTTAAAATCATTAATATACCAAATATCGGGAGGTACGGTTATATGGGGGCTATACTAAGACGTGGACCTGCACAGACAATTTTCTGTCGTAGGCAGTAGTATCCATTACGAACTTCAAATATCAAATTTGAAACAATTCTGGTGAAAAATGTCCTTAAAATCATTAATATACCGAATATCGGGAGGTTCCATTATATGGGGGCTATGCGAAGACGTGGGCCTGCACAGACAATTTTCTGTCATAGGCTGTAGTATCCATTATGAACTTCAAATACCAAAATTGAAGCAAATCTGGTGAAAAAATTTCCATTAAATCATTAAAATACTGAATATCGGGAGGTATTGTTATATTGGGGCTATACGAAGACGTGAACTTGCACAGACAATTTTCTGTCATAGGGAGTAGTATCCATTACAACTTCAAATACCAAATTTGAAACTATTCCGGTGAATAATGTCGCTAAAATAATCGAGAGGTACCGCTAAAAGGGGGCAATAGCAAAACGTGGACCTTCATGACCCATTTTCAATACCAAAAGTCCTGCAGACATAACATACATTTGAGCAAAATTTTATTATTCTACGTCAATTTGTTCGGAAGCTAGAGTGATTTCCACAGACGGGCAGACATCACTAAATCGAATTAGAATTTTATGCTGATCAAGAATATATTCTTTGGGGGTCTAAAATGTGTATTTCGAGGTGTTACAAACGGATTGACATACTTAATATACCCTCCAAACTATGGTGGAGGGTATAAAAATCAAAGGATGCATGCGATGTCATTCAAAATGTTCACATTTAACTAGTTCACTCTGTATGGCACCTCCCTCACGACTGTCCCCACCATTGTTAAAGACTCAATCAGATGTGAAAGTAGACAAAAAGTTCAACATTTTTAATAGCACTGTTCAAAAAAAGGTCCTATAGATAATGAAAATAGAGATAAGAGACGTCGGTGCTTTCGATATTTACGTCCCAAAGTAACCTAAATAGAGGCGAAAATTTTACCCTCTTCCACATTTTGTATATTTTCCACCATTCCATGGACGGTATATGCGTAATATATTTGCACTAAATGTTACTTAATATGGTAATGTGAACAAAGAGGTCCGGTTACAATCTGGGATGTAGACATTGTTTCGAAAATGTACAACTATACAGCGTGAGAGGATAAAACTGTAACCAACTTCAGACTGCTGTCATTTCCAAGCCACTCATCCGACAGCTGTTAAAATTATTCCAGTGACAGTTCATTATATTGTTTACAAGCCTACAAAAGCATTTCGGTGAGAATTTTCCCGGTAAAAGTTATTCGTGATAGTGTGTTTTCTTTATATTTGGCTGGAAAACCACAAGTGGCCTTCGTTAGAGCATTCCAGCATTTAAATGTGAATAAATCTTATGTGTCTCGTACCATCACTCGTTACCGTGATACTGGTAGCATAGCCAGACGTCAAGGAAGTGGACGGAAGAAAACAGCAACATCAGCTGAAATGGTTCGAAAAGTAAAGGAGCGACTTGATCGAAACCCGCGTCGCAGTGGCCGAAAAATGGCTCGTGAGCTGAACATATTGAAATTTTCCATTCGGCAAATATTGAAAATGAGCTCGGGGTAAAGCCATCGAAATTCCAAATTCCAAAAAGTGCAAGAACTTACACCGTAACAGAAAGAAAATAGACTGAAATGAGCTAAAGAGTTACTTTGCTTGGCCAAAACTGGTGAACTGCCGAATTTGGTTTTCTCCGATGAGAAAACATTCGTTGTCCAGCAGTTTGTAAACAAACAAAATGGTCGTGTTCGCCTGCCAAAGAGATCGGGTGAAAATGTGTACCTTCGGTTGGCCACCAGAACTCAAGCGCCGGCCATGGTGATGATGTGGGCCGCCATTGCTCTCCGCTCGTAATAATCGAAAGTGTATCAGAATAAATGCCGAATATTATCGCGAAAATATTCTGAAGGGTGTATTAAAGCCTTGAGCATGCAAACATTTAGGCAAGAGACATTCCAGACATTCCAACAGGACTCAGCACCATCGCACTCAGCACGCGCCACACAAGAATGGTTACGAAATGAGGTTCCTCGTTTCATTTCCAGCGCACATTTCCAAAACAAAACACAAAAACCAAAACCTCCGGATACCAATCCGTTGGACTATTGTGTCTGGAGTATTTTGGAAAGCAAGGTTGGCACTAAAAATACCACAGTGTCGATTATCTCAAGCAAGCGCTTCGCAGCGCAGAGCAACATTCGGGCCGCGTTTGATGGTTTCATTGTCCGTTTGAAGGTCATAATTCGTGCCAAAGGTGATCAATTCGAACAAATCCAAACTTATTTCATAATTTGATGCTATTTCCGACATTTTTTGCTTTCATTCAATATAATTAAAAAATGTTAAAATTATGGCGTTTGACTTTGTTGCAGTATCTCACTCTGTACATGCAAGCTATATCAAAATATAAACCGATCTCAAGAAAATTTGACAGATGTATTTCAGAGCTGTAGAAGATATCTGATACCAAATATCAATATTTAGGGACTTCAAGAACAAGTCGGATGAAACATAGTATACCCTCTTCAGCTACATGGCTGAGGGTATAAACATAGTGTGAAACACACGTGGATTTTTTAAAACCAATTTTAATTTTATTTCCCAAAAATTTTTGATTTTGTAGTATTTGTAGTATTTTAGGGAACTATTACTTCTACAATGACATAATTCATAAAAATATTTGATTTTCAGGCAACATTTTTAGGGCTCCATGACCATATTTTTGTTACGGACTTTATACCCACAAATTTTGAGGCAAAAAATTTCAGATTTCTTATTAACATTTCTAAGGTTTTCATATTGAATTTTTTGTAAAAAAAAACTTCTTCTGTAAAAAACGTTTCCAAGGAGTTCTTGTGAAAAGGATTGAAACGTCATGCCTGACAACTGTTATGCATGGCTCAGAAATCATGGATTTTGCCACAATATTTTTGAGGGCAGTGTTTTTTTTTTTTGGTTTTGAAATATTCAGCTTTCATCCTATCCACGTTGAATTTATTAAAAACAATATATAACTATTAGTAGAGAAATTTACATACTTTTTTTGTAAGATTTTCCATCAGATCCCTTGGGGGTTGTCTGGGGATATTCTACCAAGAATTTATATTAAAGACCGTAATCTCAAAATTCGTTGATTTCCTAAGAACATGTCGTAGGACTTCCATCATTCGAAGAACTTTGACTCTGAAGTCATTCTCAATTTTTCATTTTCCTGATAAAAAAAACAGAACTTATGAACGTCCCCATAACAATACAAATGTCATCATTGTTCTAAATTGTCTTTTTTATCTCACTTAGCCGTCACAAAAATTCCCATGTCTTACTACTAATCTCTCGATCATTGAAATCCCAGCTAATTCCAATTTTCTAATTAGAAATTAATTGACTTAAAACCAAATCCTAATCTATATGACATTTGTCATTATTCAATTAATAATTTAAAGAGATATTGCGGAAATGAACTGCGATTATCTGATAATAAATTGACACTAATTTCATTTGTTCGTTCTAATCCAAAAATGTCAATTTGGGGGGAGAATTCAATTTCTCTCTGACCGTGGTGGCTTCATGATTTATATGTGGATCGCCCACCACAGTTCATTAGAGACGATGACGGTAACGGCGGCATTCATATGGTGTGACCTTAATTAATTCTGTGTGTCACATAAATGTACAACACCTCGTCGTTCGTTCGGTCGGTCCAGGACTTGCCTTCGATATTCGATACATATGAAACGCAATTAAGCTGAAATTACTGAAACGTGTTGAAATTCAATTTCCATTAGTATTGAAATGATTGTTTGTTTGTTTTATTTATACCTCGAAGGAAATTTGTAACACGTACCACAAGTAGGAGTACATAGGAGTGTATTTATATCAGTGCTGCTGATGGTGCTACAGCATTATTTGTTTTTAGTCATTACAAAAATAACATGCCGACCATCACCACCACCCACTCTTAACTAAGTAAATAATGACTTCTAGTCCCAAAGACTAATTGCTCATAGATTCTGGGAAATGAAGGCCGTAACGATGTGTCCCACGTTCATGGTGTGCCTGGGCATGACTAACGTTCGAAAATATTTTTAGAGTGTTCCAACAACAAAAGTTAGTATAAAAATATAGCAAAATTGAAAATGAAAGATGCCATCCATTTCATCTTCCCATATAAGGATTAAAATAAGTTATATCAAGAAGTGATATTTAAGGAGATAATTTCGTTTAGCTGTCCAACACATAGACGACATGTTGTTCATTGAGGACAAGCTGGTCTTTTAAACGTAAAGACGGAATTGTCACCGGTACCACATCGGAGTGCGTTGCGTAAAATACATACGTTTGTGTCAAAAATTGGAAAACCTAAAAAATACTTGAAATAGAATATATTCTTACAGGGGACTACTCCAAAACTCGACCTAAATGACTCATTTTCTGTACTAATGATTCTGAATGTAATTCAAAGTTTTCTAGTAATTTTTAAAGCTTTATCCCCATATTGCGAAACATATCTCAAACTATGGTCAAAACTATTTAAGGACTTAACAACATTTGGCCTAAGAATCCAAAACTGCTTTGGGGTTTTAATCTAAACACGAGTACCTTTTGGTATTGGTACATATTAAGTACACAAATTTCTTTTGTTCAGAAATTTTCAATGAAATTAAATGAAGAACAATTCTTCCTTCGACACTTTTCCAAAAAAAGAAAAAAAAAATAAATAAATAAATAATTATAAAGGGATATTATGACTTTGATTTTAAACATGTTATATTAAAATAAAAATAGAACATAATTTCCACTTGTAGTACATAAATTTGGAATGTTTTTTTCATAAAATCCAATTTACCTAAATTTATGGTGACATTTTATGTAGAATATTATTGTTTTTTGACACACTTTGTCTAAATCAGATGTGAAATCGAAAAAAGTCCGACAAAATATTAGTACAAAAAATTAGGATTTTTCACAAAATTGATTTATAAGTTCTTTTTTTATATGCAACTAGCTGGCCCGGTCCGCGTTGCCGGCCCGTACTTTTAGTCTTTAATGATTATTCTTTAAAGCATAATAGATCACATGTCTGACTCATGTAATAAAAAGTAATGACTGCATAGTAATTTCTAAATAGAAACAAATATTCATGGCAAAAATTATTATAGATGTTCACCTACCGTCGGTGTTACATATTTTGAATAGCCTGATCTTATTTTTCAGCCATAGGCTTTAATTTGAGTGAGTAACTAACGTCTATAATAGCCCCAAGTGAAAACTCAGCTCAATTTTCGGTGTTTTAAAGAGCTTAGCAACATTTTCCATTAAAATGAGCTGTAATTTGGAATTTGTTTTTCCAACGTTTAGAATACCGTGCTGTGTGGTATTAATTTTTGTCCACCTCATAATTGAGGGCAGAATGGTTTCAGAATGGTCAAAGATAATTACTCTTTTACACCCATTACCGAAAGATGGGAATTAATTTTTTTGATGATGATGGATTCTTCTCAAATTACCAACATTTGCCGAAATTATGTTAAATATGAATATAATATGGTTAAAATGTAAGCTATACTTGAAATCGGGTTGTACTATTATCTAGGGGCTCATGGCCTGCAAAAGCAATCTAAGGTATCTTGAAAGTTTAGGAAGAAATTATTTTGTTACTAATTGTCCAATTCGCTTTATATTTCACTGATTGCAGTCCCAATGAATTTCGCATTTTGAGTTCTCTTTGGACAGATTATTGTCATGTGAAAGAAGTAAGTCCACGTTTTAAAATGAGCCCCATAACGCTTTGTCGGTCATTTTTGTTTGTTTAAATGTGTTCGCATTTACCAGCTGAAGCACGATGTAGGTCCTGGAGTTGAAAACTATAAGCCAATTTTAGGCATGAAAGATTGTCATTTAATATCGTATTGCATACCATTCGAAATTGTATGAATTCTTAAAATCCGTCAAACCGTTCGTGAGTTATAAGCGTAGTAACTGGCATGATTTTCTTATATATGGTAAAAATAATTCTTTACTTTTTCACAAAAAAACAACGATAGGATTTAATATCTTAAGCTAAATTGAAAAAATCGTACATTATATAAAATTAAAAAAAAAAAGAAAAGCCTATTGAAAAAAAATAAAACAAATCTTCAACTGGTTCGCTGATATTTTATAGCAAATGTTTAAAGGTCGTTACGTAGTTTGTCAATATAATGTACTATTATTTTGAAATTCGATTCCATTAAACAATTTTTCATGTTTCTTTTCCGATTTTAGAATTTTTGCAATGAGATGGCCTTTTTCGTGATTTTTTAACGATTTTAAAAAGTAATTAAAATATATTTGTTCATAGCTTATATCTATAAATAACAGTTTTGTCCGTTGTCGCTTTATACTCCCCGAAAAGACTACACATAATATTAGAATTAAAAAAAACGCTACAAATATACATTCGAAAATTGTAAGTCAAAATGGAAAAAAATTATGCAAAATAAAACACTACTATTGTACATTTTAAAAGTCAAAATAAAAATGCTCACATTTCATATTTTTACGTGATTTTGTTGGATTTTATCCTTTTCCGCCAAGAGACAATTCCGAATTTGTCTAAATCGTTAAAATCAGATCAGCGGTTCTTGAATAATAAGCGTTGTTATTAACACAACGTTAGGTTAAAAAGTAGGCGTGGTTAGTTATTTAGCCCCAAAATATAAACTTAGGTGTAGATGGGAAGTCAACAGTATCTCGGGTAATAATTTTCAAACCGATATCTTCATTATTTTGGCAAATATAAGGATTTTAGATAAATCTAAATGGAGGGCTTAAAAGTAGGTGTGGTCAATATTTTTTTCTTTAAAAACCTAACTCAGGGTATGACGAATGCTTGTACAAAAATTTATGCAAATCGGTCCATTCGTTCTCAACTGATTCCATTACCAACGAACAACAATTGATTTTTATATATATAGATGAAAGTAGAGATTTCTTTTCTTTAGTAATTTGTAGTGAAATTTAATGAAAAATATTTTTGTCTTTGACGTCATCCTTCCAAGATTATGCCTTGTTGGCTTAAATTAAATTATACCCACAACGTACGGCTTAAATGTATATTGAATATATTAAAATTCTTGGCGTTTAGGTATAATTTTGACTTTTGAAGTCTTCCAGGACTTTGACGTTTTCTAGGACCTACAATTTTTTATGACAAATAATATTGTACAATGTTTTGACTTGCTACGATCCCATTCAATGGTAGTTTTCAACCATATTTAAAACACGTAAGCAAACCATATTCAAAACAAGCGTGCGGGGCCGACCATGTGATACCCTACAACACTACAATTGGTTCAAAGTCCCCTTATGTCCAAATCCATTTTGGAAGATTTCGTGTTTTAAATAATGACAAAAATAATGCCCCAATCCTTAACTCTCTTCTGATGCGAAATTCCGTGTCGATTAGTTTTCAATTGTGGTCTATAGAGCGACTACAAAATTAGAAAATTTTTAATGTTTTCATCCATTTGAACCACTAAATATACATCTTAACCCTACGCCATACAAAATTTCGTGAGGATCGGACGATAATTGCGACATGCATATAATACCCTCAAAACGCAGTGTTGTGGAGTGTAAAAATTTAAAAAAATTACAATTCAAAATTGAAAGTCAAATTGAAAAATCGAAAAAATGGAACAAAAGATATTAACTTTTTTATTGCTATATTTTTCCGTGATTTTCTAAGATATTGTCCTTTTTTTGGCAAGAGAGCATATTTCGAGGTGTTACATAATTTTTGGCCCAATCAAATTTATTATAACCCCAACACATACTGTTGTAGGGTATAAATATTTGTCATAAAATTCTACTATAGGTCGTAGAATATATCAAAATTCTAAGTCTTACGTAAACGTCAGGAATTCATATATATATATATATATATATATATATATATATATATATGTATATACATGTATATATATATATATATATATATATATATATATATATATATATATATATATATATATATATATATATCGAACTCAAAAAGTACGGCTTTAACCATTAAAAGTGGTTTTTTTTAATATATATGTATATATATATATATATATATATATATATATATATATATAATATATATATATATATATATATATATATATATATATATATATATATATATATATATGTATATACATATATATATATATTTATATCTATATATATATAGATATATTTATATCTATATATAGATATATTTATATATATATATATATATATATATATATATATATATATCTATATATATATATATATATATATATATATATATATATATATATATAATATATACATATATATTAAAAAAACCACTTTTAATGGTTAAAGCCGTACTTTTTGAGTTCGTGCAAAAATCTCTAACAAACCATTATTATATCTAGGTACAAGAATTTTCAATGAAATTATATTAACAACTTATATACTAAGAATATGGACTATGACCCTTGCAATAACTTAAGTCAGGGAGTATCATTATATAATAAAGAAGGTGCAAATCAAAATACCAACATTTGGCAATATATAAACAATAAAAGTATTAAACCCACTCTCAAAAACCAGACTAGCTATTGTACATTGAAATTGTAAGAAAATTTGCAACGAATTGGGAAAAGTGCTAAATTTTACAGAACTAGAAAAGAGTTTTTATTTACAAAAATGTATGCTATTTTTTATGATACGTATTAAGTATACAAATTGCTTTTGTTCCCATGAAATTTGATGTAGAATAATTGATTTTGACTTGAAACGATTTGAAACGTGCCAAATGAACAGCAAACAGCAAAAACAAAAACCGAGAAAATAATAATAAAAAAATTAGGAAATAACCGAAATTTATTTAGGAATATTGACGTATATTTTTCTAATATACAGCAGAAATAGAGATTTATTTTCCTTTCTTGACTTACAGTAAAATTTTTGCCTCAGACCCCATCCTTCTAAACTATGCTTTGTTGGACATTTTTGTACAAACTAACACAATGTATGGCTTTAACACTAAAATGTGTTTTAAATATATATATGATTTCCTGGCGTTTTGCCAAGATTTAGAATCATGCCAATTCTTTTTCTTCTTCAGCTCTACTTTCATAATATATCTATATCAAATTTAAGGATTCCAGCTCTAACCCTTCACCCAATACCAAATTTAGTACCATGTAGTACATTTCGTTCAAATATAGTACGTAGATTCATTATTATTAGTATTTTTCCTCTAATTATAGTACACATTTCCAAAACCACATGAATATCTCTCAAAATTTCGGGTTTCCATCTCTATCTCTTCACCCAATACCAAATTTAGTAATTTCGTACATATAAAGGACACAATTTTAAACCACCGCCAAATATCAAACACGAATACCATCAGTTATCTAAATATCAAATTTCAGAATTTTTCTTTATCCTTCCACAATGATAGAACACATTTCAGAAACTACCTCCATATGTTTAGGCTACATATAAACAGCGACCGTAACATAAAATTTCAGATTTCAAGCACTATCTGTTCTCCAAATACCAAATATAGCACTATTTAGTATTTGTCGTGCACTTGAAGTACCCATTTTTAAAACCACCTCTTTATCGCAAACCTACCACCAACATTTGCAATTACCAGCTTCTTCCGTTCACCCAAAACTGAGTTGTACAAATTAACTACCATTTAATTTATTTTTTACACTAAGTACACATTTTGAAAAGCACCAACAAACTTACTTTCTTACCATGATTCTTATACCAAATTTAAAGATTTTAGCTCTATCCGTTCACATAATACCAAATGGTACAATTTTAGAAGTTTAGTACCATTATTGAACTTTTCTTAACTCTAAAGTTCGAATTTTCAAAAACCCTTTGATACATTTATCCTACACTTCATCAGTAACTCCCATTCCAAATTTCATAATTCTAGCTCATTTTGTTTGTCAAATAAAAAATACTCAATATTATGTAATTTTTTGGTTTCGTATCCTTTTAGTACGAATTTCCAATAAAATACCAATATTTTGATTTTTTTTTTCGTTAATACCAACTAAAATAGTAAGTTTTTTCGAAAACTCTTTCTATTACATTCAATTTCTTCTCATATCTTTGTCACATGCCATCACTGCCCTCATTGTTCTGCAGACATTTTAATAAACTTAATTAAATGCAAAACACTTCTATATTTTGTTGGAACGGGGGAGTGTACATGCTTAGTACGCGTGCTTCCGCTGAGTAAAATGTAATTAATTTTTTGAGGAAAAATTTTTTTATGTATTTGCTGTGAGCAGTATCAAATGTACATACATACATACACCTAAATGCCACTAACGGCATGTAGACATTCTACCGCAGGTGTTGGGTCAATTTAGTACAAAACAAAAAAAAAACTTTTATTATTGAAATGTAAATATTCCGAAAAATGATGAGTAAACAAAAACATTTCACTGAATTCGATTAATAAAAAAAATTAAAATATTCATAAAATAAAGTTTGTTAAATAAACAGGATATTTTTCCATGAGATGTGGTCATCAATATTGCAGAGGGATTAGATTGCAAAAAAAAATCGATCAAAATCCTCTTTTGATTTGTTTCACTCGTTGTGAGATACTGAAAACTTGTTGTTTATTTTAATTACATTATTCCTCCTCTATAAGGATATAAAAAAAATCACTTCGCATCTCACGTGTCAATCCCTTTGTTGCAAAAAAAAAAAAAAAAAAGCCAAAATCAACAGCAGTTAACAGTTATTACCCATATTCGAGATTTTTTTTGGTTTCATTTCGCCAATTAGCTTAAGGCCATTGACTCCTCCTGAGTACTTTCGCCGCCAATGTACGTTTTTCATTGCTGGCGCACTCGTGTCAGGTGCTGAATTGCCAATTATAGCCTGGAGAATGGTACGTGTTTCTTGATGACTTTTTCATTAAAAGATACACTTGCACGACAAAACCGAAACTTTGGAATGTAAATTAAATGAAAACCATAACGGCAAACTTCAACAGCTTCTGCTAAACGGTTATTACTTAATTTGAAGAACTTCGGTTGAACATTTATGGCTTTTGGGCAGTTGTTATG
Organism: Musca domestica; assembly: GCF_030504385.1. Classification (NCBI taxonomy): domain Eukaryota; kingdom Metazoa; phylum Arthropoda; class Insecta; order Diptera; family Muscidae; genus Musca; species Musca domestica. The sequence continues at coordinate 648,898 of NW_026712234.1, forward strand.
CGCTGTGTTTTACTTGGAACTGAGTGAGGAGAGATTTATTGTCGAGGTCATAACGAGTATTATTTATAACAGTTTCCTTAGAGTAACTGACAACGGGCATAGTTTTATCATAAAAAGGTTTCGACAGAATGTTTATTCATCTCAATTTCTCTATACACAAAGAAAAGTGTGAAAAATCACAATCAAGTCCGCAGAAGAACCTAACGACTTCCTAAAATAATGATGGAACCACGTCCAATTTTCTGTCCAAAAATATTTCAACGTCTCCATATGACACCCGTTGGAAGCCGACAGTGATTTTAATATCCAATTACAGTTCTATCCCCTTACCCAATACCAAATTTATTAGCATACGTACGTATGCATATCCAAAACAATCTACATCTTTCCATCCAAGACAAATGAAGTACAAATGAGTGCAATTTGGTACTTTTCGAACAATAATAGTAGGCATTTACAAAATCTCCACCAGATCTTATCATCAGATACCACCAGACACCTCAATATCAAATTTCGGGATTCCAGCTCTATACAATCACTCTACACCAAATTTAGCAAAACTTAGTACTTTTCGTATAATTTTAGTCTTTTTTTGCAAAACCGTTCCATATCTTAATCCTAGACAACAACAATTATCCCAAGATAAAATTTCTCTATTTCAGCTCTATCGCTTCACCCAATACCAAATTTAATAAAATTTTCGTACTTTTCGAATATTTGTGGCATTCATTTGCCAAACGGTTCTAAATCTTAATTCCAGATACCAAGAGAGACCTCAATATCAAATTTGAGGATTCCAGCCCTATCTCTTCACCCAATACCAAATATACCATACCATATAGTACTTTTCGTACAAATATAGGATGCATTTCCAAACCAAAGCCAAATCTCAAACACAAATACCACCAATAATCTAAGTATCAAATTTCAGAATTTTGTCTTTATACCTTCTCCCAATATTAAAAAAGTACCATTCAGTACTTTTCGAACAATTGTAATAACATTTCCAAAACCACCTTAATATTCAATTTGCAATCTTGATTTTCATACCACATTTTAAGTTTTTAGCTATATTCGTTCACATGATACCAAGTGGTACAATTTTAGAACATTTCTTAACCTTAAAGTTCGATTTTTCTGAAACCCTTTGGTTCCGAATCTCATATCGTTTGTCTAATACAAATTCTTCGTTTTTTTATTGTATTTCAATACTTTTCATACCCTTTTAGTACGAATCCCAGACTTTTCGCAAGCCTAAGCACCAGACTGGAGTTCTTGCAAAATTTAATGTTCTAGGTTTCTTCCGTTGATCCGGGGCGTTGATTCTTGGACAGTCAATTACATAAAACGGGTATATTCGATCCAAAGTTTGGTCCTTTAAATTTAACGGTTTTTCTTACATGATGTTTATTTAACCATATGGCTACAGATAGTGTACAGGGTGAGATGGAAAAACTTCAACCAATTTCAGACTGCTGTCATTTCTAAGGCACTCGTGCGACAGCTGTTAAAATTATTCCAGTGACAGCTCATTATTTTGTTTACAAGCGTACAAAAGCATTTTGGTGAGAATTTTCTAGAATAAAAGATATTTGTGATGGAATTCCAGCGTGATAGTGAGATTTCATTATATTTGGCTGGAAAACCACAAGTGGCTATCGTTAGAGCACTCCAGCATTATAATGTTAATAAATCTTTTGTGTCTCGTACTATCGCTCGTTACCGTGGTATTGGCAGCGTAGCTCGACGTCAAAGAAGTGGACGGAAGAAAACAGCAACATCAGCTGAAATAGTTTGAAAAGTAAAGAAGTGACTTGATCGAAACTCGCGTCGCAGTGGCCGAAAAATGGCTCATTTGCTGAACATATCGCAATATTCCATTCGGCAAATATTGAAAAATGAGCTCGGGGTAAAGCCATTGAAATTCCAAAAAGTGCAAGAACTTACACCGCAACAAAAGAAAATAGATTCAAAAGAGCTAAAGAGTTGCAACGCTTGGCCGAAAGTGGTGAAATGCCGAATTTTGCCGAATTGATTTTTATATATATAGATGAAAGTAGAGATTTCTTTTCTTTAGTAATTTGTAGTGAAATTTAATGAAAAATATTTTTGTCTTTGACGTCATCCTTCCAAGATTATGCCTTGTTGGCTTAAATTAAATTATACCCACAACGTACGGCTTAAATGTATATTAAATATATTAAAATTCTTGGCGTTTAGGTATAATTTTGACTTTTGAAGTCTTCCAGGACTTTGACGTTTTCTAGGACCTACAATTTTTTATGACAAATAATATTGTACAATGTTTTGACTTGCTACGATCCCATTCAATGGTAGTTTTCAACCATATTTAAAACACGTAAGCAAACCATATTCAAAACAAGCGTGCGGGGCCGACCATGTGATACCCTACAACACTACAATTGGTTCAAAGTCCCCTTATGTCCAAATCCATTTTGGAAGATTTCGTGTTTTAAATAATGACAAAAATAATGCCCCAATCCTTAACTCTCTTCTGATGCGAAATTCCGTGTCGATTAGTTTTCAATTGTGGTCTATAGAGCGACTACAAAATTAGAAAATTTTTAATGTTTTCATCCATTTGAACCACTAAATATACATCTTAACCCTACGCCATACAAAATTTCGTGAGGATCGGACGATAATTGCGACATGCTATAATACCCTCAAAACGTAGTGTTGTGGAGTGTAAAAATTTAAAAAAATTACAATTCAAAATTGAAAGTCAAATTGAAAAATCGAAAAAATGGAACAAAAGATATTAACTTTTTATTGCTATATTTTTCCGTGATTTTCTAAGATATTGTCCTTTTTTTGGCAAGAGAGCATATTTCGAGGTGTTACATAATTTTTGGCCCAATCAAATTTATTATAACCCCAACACATACTGTTGTAGGGTATAAATATTTGTCATAAAATTCTACTATAGGTCGTAGAATATATCAAAATTCTAAGTCTTACGTAAACGTCAGGAATTCATATATATATATATATATATATATATATATATATGTATATGTATATACATGTATATATATATATATATATATATATATATATATATATATATATATATATATATATATATATATATATATATATATATATATATATATATATATCGAACTCAAAAAGTACGGCTTTAACCATTAAAAGTGGTTTTTTTAATATATATGTATATATATATATATATATATATATATATATATATATATATATATATATATATATATAAAACCAAACCATTATTATATCTAGGTACAAGAATTTTCAATGAAATTATATTAACAACTTATATACTAAGAATATGGACTATGACCCTTGCAATAACTTAAGTCAGGGAGTATCATTATATAATAAAGAAGGTGCAAATCAAAATACCAACATTTGGCAATATATAAACAATAAAAGTATTAAACCCACTCTCAAAAACCAGACTAGCTATTGTACATTGAAATTGTAAGAAAATTTGCAACGAATTGGGAAAGTGCTAAATTTTACAGAACTAGAAAAGAGTTTTTATTTACAAAAATGTATGCTATTTTTTATGATACGTATTAAGTATACAAATTGCTTTTGTTCCCATGAAATTTGATGTAGAATAATTGATTTTGACTTGAAACGATTTGAAACGTGCCAAATGAACAGCAACAGCAAAACAAAAACCGAGAAAATAATAATAAAAAAATTAGGAAATAACCGAAATTTATTTAGGAATATTGACGTATATTTTTCTAATATACAGCAGAAATAGAGATTTATTTTCCTTTCTTGACTTACAGTAAAATTTTTGCCTCAGACCCCATCCTTCTAAACTATGCTTTGTTGGACATTTTTGTACAAACTAACACAATGTATGGCTTTAACACTAAAATGTGTTTTAAATATATATATGATTTCCTGGCGTTTTGCCAAGATTTAGAATCATGCCAATTCTTTTTCTTCTTCAGCTCTACTTTCATAATATATCTATATCAAATTTAAGGATTCCAGCTCTAACCCTTCACCCAATATCAAATTTAGTACCATGTAGTACATTTCGTTCAAATATAGTACGTAGATTCATTATTATTAGTATTTTTCCTCTAATTATAGTACACATTTCCAAAACCACATGAATATCTCTCAAAATTTCGGGTTTCCATCTCTATCTCTTCACCCAATACCAAATTTAGTAATTTCGTACATATAAAGGACACAATTTTAAACCACCGCCAAATATCAAACACGAATACCATCAGTTATCTAAATATCAAATTTCAGAATTTTTCTTTATCCTTCCACAATGATAGAACACATTTCAGAAACTACCTCCATATGTTTAGGCTACATATAAACAGCGACCGTAACATAAAATTTCAGATTTCAAGCACTATCTGTTCTCCAAATACCAAATATAGCACTATTTAGTATTTGTCGTGCACTTGAAGTACCCATTTTTAAAACCACCTCTTTATCGCAAACCTACCACCAACATTTGCAATTACCAGCTTCTTCCGTTCACCCAAAACTGAGTTGTACAAATTAACTACCATTTAATTTATTTTTTACACTAAGTACACATTTTGAAAAGCACCAACAAACTTACTTTCTTACCATGATTCTTATACCAAATTTAAAGATTTTAGCTCTATCCGTTCACATAATACCAAATGGTACAATTTTAGAAGTTTAGTACCATTATTGAACTTTTCTTAACTCTAAAGTTCGAATTTTCAAAAACCCTTTGATACATTTATCCTACACTTCATCAGTAACTCCCATTCCAAATTTCATAATTCTAGCTCATTTTGTTTGTCAAATAAAAAATACTCAATATTATGTAATTTTTTGGTTTCGTATCCTTTTAGTACGAATTTCCAATAAAATACCAATATTTTGATTTTTTTTTTCGTTAATACCAACTAAAATAGTAAGTTTTTTCGAAAACTCTTTCTATTACATTCAATTTCTTCTCATATCTTTGTCACATGCCATCACTGCCCTCATTGTTCTGCAGACATTTTAATAAACTTAATTAAATGCAAAACACTTCTATATTTTGTTGGAACGGGGGAGTGTACATGCTTAGTACGCGTGCTTCCGCTGAGTAAAATGTAATTAATTTTTTGAGGAAAAATTTTTTTATGTATTTGCTGTGAGCAGTATCAAATGTACATACATACATACACCTAAATGCCACTAACGGCATGTAGACATTCTACCGCAGGTGTTGGGTCAATTTAGTACAAAACAAAAAAAAAAACTTTTATTATTGAAATGTAAATATTCCGAAAAATGATGAGTAAACAAAAACATTTCACTGAATTCGATTAATAAAAAAAATTAAAATATTCATAAAATAAAGTTTGTTAAATAAACAGGATATTTTTCCATGAGATGTGGTCATCAATATTGCAGAGGGATTAGATTGCAAAAAAAAATCGATCAAAATCCTCTTTTGATTTGTTTCACTCGTTGTGAGATACTGAAAACTTGTTGTTTATTTTAATTACATTATTCCTCCTCTATAAGGATATAAAAAAAATCACTTCGCATCTCACGTGTCAATCCCTTTGTTGCAAAAAAAAAAAAAAAAAGCCAAAATCAACAGCAGTTAACAGTTATTACCCATATTCGAGATTTTTTTTGGTTTCATTTCGCCAATTAGCTTAAGGCCATTGACTCCTCCTGAGTACTTTCGCCGCCAATGTACGTTTTTCATTGCTGGCGCACTCGTGTCAGGTGCTGAATTGCCAATTATAGCCTGGAGAATGGTACGTGTTTCTTGATGACTTTTTCATTAAAAGATACACTTGCACGACAAAACCGAAACTTTGGAATGTAAATTAAATGAAAACCATAACGGCAAACTTCAACAGCTTCTGCTAAACGGTTATTACTTAATTTGAACAACTTCGGTTGAACATTTATGGCTTTTGGGCAGTTGTTATGCGCTGTGTTTTACTTGGAACTGAGTGAGGAGAGATTTATTGTCGAGGTCATAACGAGTATTATTTATAACAGTTTCCTTAGAGTAACTGACAACGGGCATAGTTTTATCATAAAAAGGTTTCGACAGAATGTTTATTCATCTCAATTTCTCTATACACAAAGAAAAGTGTGAAAAATCACAATCAAGTCCGCAGAAGAACCTAACGACTTCCTAAAATAATGATGGAACCACGTCCAATTTTCTGTCCAAAAATATTTCAACGTCTCCATATGACACCCGTTGGAAGCCGACAGTGATTTTAATATCCAATTACAGTTCTATCCCCTTACCCAATACCAAATTTATTAGCATACGTACGTATGCATATCCAAAACAATCTACATCTTTCCATCCAAGACAAATGAAGTACAAATGAGTACAATTTGGTACTTTTCGAACAATAATAGTAGGCATTTACAAAATCTCCACCAGATCTTATCATCAGATACCACCAGACACCTCAATATCAAATTTCGGGATTCCAGCTCTATACAATCACTCTACACCAAATTTAGCAAAACTTAGTACTTTTCGTATCATTTTAGTCTTTTTTTGCAAAACCGTTCCATATCTTAATCCTAGACAACAACAATTATCCCAAGATAAAATTTCTCTATTTCAGCTCTATCGCTTCACCCAATACCAAATTTAATAACATTTTCGTACTTTTCGAATATTTGTGGCATTCATTTGCCAAACGGTTCTAAATCTTAATTCCAGATACCAAGAGAGACCTCAATATCAAATTTGAGGATTCCAGCCCTATCTCTTCACCCAATACCAAATATACCATACCATATAGTACTTTTCGTACAAATATAGGATGCATTTCCAAACCAAAGCCAAATCTCAAACACAAATACCACCAATAATCTAAGTATCAAATTTCAGAATTTTGTCTTTATACCTTCTCCCAATATTAAAAAAGTACCATTCAGTACTTTTCGAACAATTGTAATAACATTTCCAAAACCACCTTAATATTCAATTTGCAATCTTGATTTTCATACCACATTTTAAGTTTTTAGCTATATTCGTTCACATGATACCAAGTGGTACAATTTTAGAACATTTCTTAACCTTAAAGTTCGATTTTTCTGAAACCCTTTGGTTCCGAATCTCATATCGTTTGTCTAATACAAATTCTTCGTTTTTTTATTGTATTTCAATACTTTTCATACCCTTTTAGTACGAATCCCAGACTTTTCGCAAGCCTAAGCACCAGACTGGAGTTCTTGCAAAATTTAATGTTCTAGGTTTCTTCCGTTGATCCGGGGCGTTGATTCTTGGACAGTCAATTACATAAAACGGGTATATTCGATCCAAAGTTTGGTCCTTTAAATTTAACGGTTTTTCTTACATGATGTTTATTTAACCATATGGCTACAGATAGTGTACAGGGTGAGATGGAAAAACTTCAACCAATTTCAGACTGCTGTCATTTCTAAGGCACTCGTGCGACAGCTGTTAAAATTATTCCAGTGACAGCTCATTATTTTGTTTACAAGCGTACAAAAGCATTTTGGTGAGAATTTTCTAGAATAAAAGATATTTGTGATGGAATTCCAGCGTGATAGTGAGATTTCATTATATTTGGCTGGAAAACCACAAGTGGCTATCGTTAGAGCACTCCAGCATTAAAATGTTAATAAATCTTTTGTGTCTCGTACTATCGCTCGTTACCGTGGTATTGGCAGCGTAGCTCGACGTCAAAGAAGTGGACGGAAGAAAACAGCAACATCAGCTGAAATAGTTGATCGAAACTCGCGTCGCAGTGGCCGAAAAATGGCTCGTGAGCTGAGCATATCGCAATATTCCATTCTGCAAATATTGAAAAATGAGCTCGGTGAAATTCCAAAAAGTGCAAGAACTTACACCGCAACAAAAGGAAAATAGATTCAAAAGAGCTAAAGAGTTGCAACGCTTGGCCGAAAGTGGTGAACTGCCGAATTTGGTTTTCTCCAATGAGAAAACATTCGTTGTCTAGCAGTTCGTAAACAATCAGACTGATCGTGTTTACTTTCCAAAGAGGTCGACTGAAATGTGCACCTTCGTTGGCCACCAGAACTCAAGCGGCGTCCACGGTGATGGTGTGGGCCGCCATAACAGCCGATGGTCGCTTTACGCTTGTATTAATCGACCGTGGCATCAGAATAAATGCCGAATATTATAGCGAAAATATTCTGGAGGGTCTATTAAAGTTTTGGGCACGCAAAAATGTTGGCCGCAGACCTTGGACATTCCAACAGGACTCAGCACCATCGCACTCAGCTCGCGCCACCCAAGAATGGTTACAAAATAATGTTCCTCGCTTCATTTCATCGCACAATGGCCACTAAAATCTCCGAATACCAATCCGTTGGACTATTGTGTCTGGAGTCGATCACCTCAAGCAAGCGCTTTGCCGGGAATGGGCCAAAATACCACAGAGCAACATTCGGGCAGGGTGTGAAGTTTCATTGGCCGTTTGAAGGCCAAAATTTGTGCCAAATGTGGTTAATTCGAACAAATCGAAACTTATTCTAAAATTTTATGCTATTTCCGACATTTTTACTTTCATTCAAATTCATTCAAAATTTAAAAAAAAATGAAAAGTTATGGCCTTTGACTTTGTTGTAGTTTTTTTATCTCACCCTTGTATGAAAATGATAGATATCGACCCACGCCTTCTGTTGCCTCCCCGAAAAGGGTCACAGTTTTCAATACTTAGGTATATCCCTCATAATTTGCAAAACAAGTGAGCGATGCTTTTAAAACTTGGTGACCGCCTCACTTCTCCACCTATATCCTCCACTTTTTTTTTTTAAATTTTGATTAACAATTACTCACATAAACTTGGAAATAGATTTTCTTTAAGTTTTGATGATCCCAATTTTTTTTAGTATTAAATGAAGTGGAGCACTTCGATTCACTATATCTGTTAACTCAAACACATTTCTACAAATACCAAAAATTTAAAAATTTGGCACATTGTTATCAGACTTAGGTTAATCGAAGACTTAGGAATCGAAATTGACAACATGGGCCTACTCCTTTGGAACCTCCCACATAAAGAGTCAGCAGTTTGAATAATCATGAAGAATTTAATACTTTTTAACTTTTTATGTGCAGCCTGTAGCACTTATTCCTAAAAGTGTGGTCACCTACGGCTGATGAGGTATTTATGTTCCCTTTGTCTGGCATGCATGTGTGGATGTCAAATTATTTTTTTTGTGTGTCTGTGTTTCGTGCGTCTTTGCTTGGAGGATTTGTTGCCCGTCACTAGTCCGAAGCGTGTTGAACGCAGCTGCTTAAGCGACAAAGTCATTAAGAAAGTCATTAATACAGAATTAAATGTCATTGATCCAAACGTTTTTGTCATTGATAAGAGTAACTTAACCATGACCTTTGCCACCGATTAAAACTAATTACCTTTGGATTAAATGTCACGGACCTAGAGTTCTTTAACTCAAAAGTTAATTTTTTTTGAAGTCTTAGATATTAAACTGATTTAAACAAAATCTTCTACCATTAGGAGTTTTACTTAAGCTCTCAACCGAATTTATTTCATAAAAAAGAACAACAAAAGAAAAATAGTGTCAGTCGGTTTTGCCGACAGATGTATACCCCAGGCTTAGTTATTCACACTGTTGACCCCTTATGGGGGAGGTTCCGAAGCAGTTGGCCAATACTGACCAATTCGTATCTGACCTAAGACTGATAAAAATATTACAACGTGCCAGATTTTAACTATATCGACTACTTCCTAGACTTTATATGAGATATGTGCAAATTTTTGGAAAATGTGCAGCGGACCGAAGTATTCCATTTTCATACCTTATCTAATACTGATAAAAATATTAGAATTTGCAAAATTTGAAAGAAATCGAACATTTATATCAAATTGTATGCGGAATCTTAAATTGCGATAAAATACATATTTACATCAAATTTCTGGTTAATAGACAATTTACATGTAACAAGTTGTAAAGAATCCCTGACTTGTTTCGCAAGTTATGACAGATATACGTATTGGAAATTGGGTGAGGTACCAAAAGGGGTTGGCAGATATATATCATCTTCACAACAGATCTTGTGTAAGCAAAAATATTTGGATATCTGAAATTTGAAGAGAGCTGGATGTTTACTTCGCATTTTTCGAGCGTTTTGTTTTTCAAAAAACTTGAACCCTATATGGGGGAGTTATTAGAAGAAATGGTCCGATCTGTACCATTTTTATAACAGATCTTGTGTTTATGGGAATACCGAGATGTACCAAGTCTGAATGGAATCGGGTTTTAATTTTGCGTTTATGAGCTTCATGGTTATTCAAAATGTTAACCCTTTGTGGGGAAGGTACCAGAAAGAGTAGACCAATTTATTTTCACACCAGACTTTGGGTTAATAGTAATATTGTGATATTTGTAATTTGAAGATACTTATTTCGGATTTTATGATCGTTTTGGCTTTTCAAAACTTTGACCCTATGTGAGTGAGACCCCAGAAAGAATTATCTGATCTCTACCATATTTATGACAGATCTTGTGTTTATGGAAATTTTGAGATGTCTAAATGGAATTGGATGTTAGAGTCGTGTTTTATGAGCTTCACGAGTTTTCAAAATTTTGACCCTTTGTGGAGGAGGTACCAGAAGGAGTGGACCGATATACCCCATCTTCACACCAGACCTTGGGTTAATAGTAGTATTGTGATGTGTGTAATTTGAAGAGAACCCGATACTTATTTCGGATTTTATGATCGTTTTGATTTTTCAAAACTTTGACCCTTTGTAAGGGAGGTATCAAAAGGAGTGGACCAATATACCCCAACTTCACACCAGATCTTGGGTTAAAAAAAAAATTGTTATGTGTGTAATTTGAAGACAATCGGGCACTTACATTAAATTATTCAAAATTATGACCCTTTGTGGGGAAGGTACTTTATGGAGTGCAGCGATATTGTCCATTTTCGCACCTGACCCAGTAAATTATTGCCTTTGAAAATTATGACATTTTGTGGGGGAGGTACCAGGAGGAATGGACCGATAATGTCTTTCTCTAAACTCTATCTAAGTTTGATAATAATATTACGATGTACCAAGTTTGGACCAAATCGGATATTCCCTTTGAGAGTTACCGTGCGCACCAGCCAGCCAAACAGACCGAAAAATGGACGGACGGACATTGCTAGATCGACTCCAAATGCCCTGAAACGGATTTGGTCCAAAGAGACCTAGAGTCTAAATCCGTTATTTCGATGAGACCCGTTTTGGCCGTATCAAATGATATATAACCTCTCTAGCCATGTTGCTGAGTCTATAAAATTGTCGATGGTTTATTATACCCTACACCACAAGGTGGTCAGGGTATTATGTCTTTGTGCATTTGTTTGTAACAGGCAAAAGGAAACGAGATAGACCCATAGTTCCATTTGATGATCTGCATAGAATCACATTCTGAGTAGAGTTATGCATGTCCGTCCGTCCGTCCGCCTGTCCATATATTTTTGCAAAACAAAGTACAGGTCGCATTTATTGCCCAATTCAGATGAAATTTTGCACAAATCATTTGTTTGGCCCAAGGACGAACCCTGTTGGAATTGGAAATAATCGGTAAAATTTTAGATATAGCTCCCATATATATCTTCGTCCGATTTGCTTTATATTGTGCACCAAACGTGTAATATCAGCCCAAATAGTATGGAATTTTGCACATGCAACCAAATTAGGCCAGAAAATACGTATGCCAAATTTAATCGAAATAGGTTCAGATATAGCTATAGCTCCCATATATATTGTTCGTCCGATTTGCCATTTTTGTCCTCCACATTCTTCACTCTGTAAAAACAATATTTGGGTAAATATATCAAATACAGCTCAGAAATACCTGTGCTAAATTTTATCGAAATCGGTTCAGATTTGGATACAGCTTCCATATATAACTTCGTCCGATTTACCTTTTATTGTGCCCCAAAACGTCTTATATTTGCCCAAATGGGATGGAATTTGGCACTTATGACCGAATTTAGCCTAGAAGCTAGTATGTGAAATTTGTGAAGATCGATTCAGATATAGCTATAGCTCCCATATATATTGTTCATCCGATTTGTTATATTTGTTACCCACAGCCGTAATATGCACTCCGTAATAACGACATTCAGGAAAATATATCAAATACAGCTCAGAAATATTTTTGCCAAATTTTATCGACATCGGTTCAGATTTGGATATAGCTCCCATATATATCTTTGTCCGATTTCAAAGGTGCAATATGAGTCCGAATTTAAAAGATTCAAATACTTCGGCATATTTAGTCCTTTGAACTTTAAATTATAATTATAATCATAGCGTGTATGATTGAATTATCTCATAAAAACTTTAAATTATTATGTGGAGTTCTACTAAATAAGTAAAGTAGTGTAGGTTATCATAAAGTCGGCTCCGCCCGATTTTAAGATTTTCTTTACTGTTATTTTTATACCGAGTCAGCCATGATAATATTTTTTAAATTCTGATGTAGAGACAAACCAAACCCTGGGTAGCTTATTCTCTTTGTAATTCTGTCCTGCATTTTGATTAAAATTTGTTTTTCCTTCCCGGAAATGGCAATAATAAACCCACATGGCAGCTAAGTAATATTCAGTGGAACTCAGAGCTATTGGTTTTGATTCATCGTGTTATGGTATTACCAGGAATAGCTCTCATTATGCAATTCAAGTGTATGAAATAATAAAACGTGATCGAAAAATACCCGACAGGCACCAGGCAAACTTTATATTATTCCATGGAAAGTGGGGATGTAAGTTTTTGGTGTAATTTTAGAAACCTTGAACTACACATTTTATTATTGAGAGTAGAATTCTGAATCTACATGTAGATGTGTTCTTTTACTCATTGATATGGACATACTCGTATATGGAAAATATCGTAAGTACGTAAGAACTAAAACGAGTTAAATCTTTTCCGACAAAAAAATCAAAATTTTGCACCTAATAGTTTAAAACTGCCTCCTATGGAAAAATTTTCAAAAATTTCCCCAATTAAATCCCTTTTATAACTAATAAGTGTTTCTTTTGAAACTCCCCACCATCGACAGAATGTGGCTGGCATGTGATAATGGTGGACAATTAAATTTCATGCATGTCTAGGTGGCCCACGTAGCGCTGTTCATCAGCGGTAATAACGAACAACAGATGTGTGGACAAACCATTAAAATATGCCAAATATTTACTGTCCCCTTTGTAAATGGCTCACGTGGGAATTTTAGTACAACTCCAAACATTCCTTCATTCATTCATATGGCGGGTGGGTCCGTTGGTTGGTCGAATGGTTGCCTGACTCGTCTACTGTGTTGTGATGTTCATTGTCCAGTGGTCATTATAGTGTGCGGTGTTATGACAGCTATACAACAACAACAACAACAATCTTCTTTCTGACTTTGTTGTTAGATGCTCTTTTATGCCACATGCTATCAAAAACACGCACACCCACACACGGTTGGTATGGCTTGGCAGTTGGATGTGTGTTTGTGGGTGTGCGTGTGTGTCCGTCGTGTGTATGATTCCTGCCATTGCGTGCATAAGCTCTCCTACCAAATAATGGCCATCAGGCAGCACAAGTAGTTAAGTATTTGTGTCAGTTGTGTTTGTGGGTATGTTGGCATTATGGTGAATAGGCAGGCAGGCAGGGATTCGCTTGAGAGGGGGGAAATTACCGTAAATTGTTTTTCTAATTTTCTGTAATTCAAATATCCGCTTTAATTAGCATTGTCATTAAGTTCAATGTAAACAAAGTTGCAGGGAAATAAATTTTAGTTTTTCCCCTTTCTGCGTTGCTTTTGATTTTTATTGCGGTTGTGTTATGCTAGGAACACAATTGGAGCGAACGACGATTTTCGCCCTACGCGGCGACAAAATGAGCCGCGAAAATTCGTCGTATGGAACACAATACCGACGAAATTATAAAACAGCTGATGAAGTTGTTTACTTTTTGCTCATTTGTTGACTACAATGAATTATACAAGAACACATAATTCTTTACGTTCTCTATTATAATTTCACTTATGTCCATCTTCTCTATTATAAATTCACTGATATCCATCTTCACTCAGGCGCAAGTACACAAATAAATAAACAAATTAATTATGTTTTTTTTATACGAGTAACAGATAGTAGAGTGACCATAACAAATTTTAAAGTAAAAAGTAACTTTATTTACTAAAACACATAAAATTCGTACAAGTATGGCCACCTTGTACTGTTTTGTTCGCCGGTCGCCGGCGTATGAAATAGAAATAAAGCTAATTGAGTTCGCGGCGACCGACGAAATTTTCGCCGGTGCCGTGATTGTGTGCACTTCCATATACACATATGTGTTTTATTTTTGACGACGAACATACGCCGCGAAAAAATTCGTCGTTCGCTCCAATTGTGTTCCTAGCATTAAGTTGTGGCTGGGGAAAATTGTGTTCCAAAACACATATCAGAAAGAAACTCATTGGTTAATACCACAACATGAAGAGAGGAGGAAGAGGAACATAACACTGTGCAACACCAAAAAAAAAAAAAAAAAAAAAAAAAAAACAAGTAAAGAAAGTCCTAAAGTCGGGCGGGGCCGATTTTATGATACCTTACACCACTTTGCTGATTTTGTTGAGCTCCACATATCAATTAAAAGTTTTTATGGGAGAATTCAATCATACACCCTATGATTATAATTATAATTTAAAATTCAAAGGACTAAATATGCCGAAGCATTTGTATCGTTTAAATTCGGACTTGTATTGCGCATTTGGTGCACAATTAATTAGAAATCGGATAAAAATATAAATGGGAGCTATATCCAAATCTGAACCGATCTTGTTAAAATTTGGCAAATATATTTCTGAGCTGTATTTGATATATTTCCCTGAATATCGTCGTTACAGAGTGCATATTACGGCTGCGGAGGACAAAAATAACAAATCGGATGAACAATATATACGGGAGCAATAGCTATATCTGAACCGATTTCGATTAAATTTGGCATACTTATTTTCAGGCCTAATTTGGTGCAGAATTTCATATTATTCGGGCTGACATTACACGTTTGTTGCACAATAAAAGCAAATCGGACGAAGATATATATGGGAGCTATATCTAAATTTTTACCGATTATCTCCAATTTCAAAAGGGTTCGTCCTTGGGCCAAACAAATGTTGTTTGGAAAATTTCATCTCAATCGAATAATAAATGCGACCTGCATTTTGTTCGCAAGAATGCATTCACAGACGGACTGACATGCATAAATCAACTCAGAAAGTGATTCTATGCAGATCATCAAAAGGGAACTATGGGTCTATCTCGTTTCCTTTTGCATGTTACAAACAAATGCACAAAGACATAATACCCTGACCACATTGTGGTGTAGGGTATAAAAAAATACGGAGAAAATTCAGCAGATTATGAAAGTAGAGCTAAAACAAGCCCCAGCCAATGTTCGATTATTTAAAATTTTTTTGCCTTTGTTATGATTATTCAAATTGTTCACTCTCTATGGAGTTGGTACCGAAGGAATGGGCCAATATTGACCATTTCGTATCGGACCTAAATAAATATGATATAAATATTTCGTTGTGTCATTGCTTACTTCCTTCACTTTATATGAAATATGTGATAGTTTTTAGAAAATGTTAAAATGTACGTGAGGTACCAAATATAGTCGACCGAAACATTCCATTTTCATTTTCTGGAAATCATAAATTCCTCAGGTTTCTGGTTAAGAGAAATATTTAGATATAGCAAGTTGTAAAGAATCCCTGACTTCTATCGCAAGTTTTTGATAGGTACAAATATTAAAAATTGTGATTCTTTTGGGGAGAGGTACCAGAAGGGGTTCACTCATACAGGGTGAGATAAAAAACGACAACACGGTAAACCCCATTATTTTTTACATTTTTTTAATATTATTAAATGAAAGCAAAATATGCCGGAAATAGCATCAAATTTTAGAATAAGTTTAGATTTGCTCGAAGTGGTCACCTTTGACACGAATTATGGCCTTCAAACGGCCAATGAAAGCGTCACACGCTGCAAGAATGTTGCTCTGCGGTATTTTGGCCCATTATCGGCGAAGCGTTTGTTTGAGGTGATTGAAACTTTGGTGGTATATAATGGGATCTATAAAATTTGAAGGGAGCCGAATGCTTATTTCCGATTTTATAATCGTTTTGGTTATTTTAAAATATTGAGCCTTTGTGGGGGAGGTACCAGAAGAGGAGGTCGGATCTCTACCATCTTTATAAGAGATCTTGTGTTGATAGAAATATTGAGATTTGCCAAGTCTGAATGGAATCGGATGTTAATTTCGCGTATTATGGGCTTCATGAATATTCAAAATATTGACCCTTTGCGGGGGAGGTATCAGAAGGTATAGACCGATATATTCCATCTTCACACCAAGCCATGGATTAATAAAAATATTGGAATGTGCAGAATTTGTGAAAATCAGACTATCATTTAACTTTTTATAAGAGTTATAGTTTTTCGAAATTTTGACCCTTTGTGTGGGAAGTACTTGATGGAGTGGACCGATATTTTCAATTTTCTCACCTAATCCAGCAATGATGCCAATATTAGGAAGGAAAGTTGGAGTAAAATTGGATTATCATTTTTCTTTCTTTGCTGTAAAATATTTTTTTGAAGGTTTTGATATTTTTTGGGAGAGGTACCAGAAGGAGTAGACCGATATTACCCATCTCAGAGCTTGATCTAAGTTTGATATAAATATAACGAAGTACCAAATTTTGTCCAAATCGGATATTCGTTTCGAGACTTATCGTGCGCACCAGCCAGCAGACAGACGGACGGACATTGATTGACTCCTGCAACGGATTTGGTCCACAGAGACCTAGTGTCTAAAACCATTATTTCGATGAGTCACGTTTTGCCCATTTCAAATAATATATACCCCCTCTAGCCCAGTGACTGAAGGTGTAATAAGGGGAATATTTTGGTCGAAAATTGTAGCCACATGGAAAATCCAATTGCGCTGGTTTAAAATGAAGTTTTCTTCGTCCGACAGCTTTACAAGCGTAAAAAAACAATTTGGTGAGAATTTTCCAGAAAAAAAGTTATCCGTGATGGAATTCAAGCGTAATAGTTCGATTTCTTCATATTTGGCTGGAAAACCACAAGTGGCTATCGTTTGAGCACTCCAGCATTTAAATGTGAATAAATCTTATGTTTCTCGTACCACCGCTCAATACTGGTAGCGTAGCCCGACGTCAAGGAAGTGGACGGAAGAAAACAGCAACATCAGCAGAAATGGTTCGAAAAGTAAAGAAGCGACTTGATCGAAACCCGCGTCGCAGTGGCCAAAAATGGCTCTAGGGCTGAATATATCGCAATATTCCATTCGTCAAATATTGAAAAATGAGCTCGGTGTAAAGCCATTGAAATTCCAAAAAAGTGCAAGAAATTACACCGCAACAGAAAGAAAATAGACTCAAAAGAGCTAAAGAATTGCTTCGCTTGGCCAAAAGTGGTGAACTGCCGAATTTGGTTTTCTCCGATGAGAAAACATTCGTTACCCAGCAGTTTGTAAACAAAAGAATCAGTTGAAAATGTGCACTCTTGCTTGGCCACCAGAAATCAAGCGTCGGCCATGGTGATGGCCTGGACCGCCATAACAGCCGATGTTCGCTCTCCGCTCGTATTAACCGACCGTGACATCAGAATAAATGCCGAACATTAACGCGGAAATATCCTAGAGGGCACGCAAACATTTTGGCCGAAGACCCTGGTCATTCGAACAGGACTCAGCAACATCGCACTCAGCACACATCACCCAAGAATGGTTACAAAATGAGGTTCCTAGCTTTATTTCCCCCTGCCAATGGCCACCAAAATCTCCGGAAACCAATCCGTTGGACTATTGTGTCCGGAGTATTTTGGAAAGAAAGGTTGGCACTAAAAATACCAAAGTGTCGATTACCTCAACGAAACGCTTCGCCGGGAATGGACCAAAATGCCGCAGAGCAACATTTGGGCAGCGTGTTACGGTTTCATTGGCCGTTTAAAGGCCATAAGTCGTGCCAAAGTTGACCAATCCAAACAAATCTAAACTTATTTCAAAATTTGATGCTAATTCCGACATTTTTTGTTTTCATTCAATAAAATTAAAAAAAAAATGTAAAAATTATAGCGTTTGACTTTGTTGAAGTTTTTTATACCCCCCACCATACCATGGAGGGTATATTCATTTTGTCATTCCGTTTGTAACTCATCGAAATAATGATCTTAGACCCAACAAAGTATTCATATTCTTGATCAGCGTAAAATTCTAAGTCGATTTAGCATTGTCCGTCTGTCTGTCGGTTGTAATCACGCTATCTTTTGAACGAATTGGGATAGAAGGCTACAATTTTGCACACATGTTTATTTTGCCAGTAGGCTTAGGTTAAGTTGGTAAATGGACCATGTACGTCCACGTTTTCATATAGCCCCCATAAAACTGTATCTCCCGATATTCGGTATTTTGATGAATGTAGCGACATTATTCACCGGAATTGTTTCAAATTTTGTATTTGAAATTCCAAATGGATGCTACAGCCTAAAATAAAAAAATTGTCTGTGCAAGTCCACGCCTTCGTATAGCCCCCACATAACGGTACCTCCCTATGATCGGCATTTTGGTGATTTTAGCGACATTATTCAACGGAATTATTTCAAATTTAGTATTTAAAGTTCGTAGTGGATAGTTCAGCCTATGACAGAAAATTGTATGTGCAGGTCCACGTCTTCGTATAGCCCCCATATAACGGTACCTTCCGATTTTCGGTATTTTGATGATTTAAGAGTCATTATTCGCCGGAGTAGTTTCAAATTACGTATTTAGAGTTCGTAATGGGAACTACAGTCTGTGACAGAAAATTGTCGATGCACGTCGAGGTGTTCGTATAGGCCCCATATATCAGTACCTCCCTATATTCCGTTTTTTGAAGATTTCATTTACAATACTTACCGAAATTGTTTGAGATGTCATAGTTGAAGTTCGTAATGGATGTTACAGCCAGTGACAGAGAGTTATCTATGCAGGTCCAGGTCTTCGTATAGCTCCGATATAACGATACCTCACTATATACGGTATTTTGATGATTTTAGCTACACTATTCACCGTTTATTTCGCGTTTCGAGTTGGAATATGGTAATGACTTATGTCAAACAATGCTTATGTAAGTCCAAGTCGTATAGACACCAATATAACGGCTATAGTCGGTATTTTTAAAATTTTAACAGAACTTTTAACTGATTTTATTTTTTGAAAAATTTTAAAATTCGTTCCAAATGGTGGGGGGTATTCAAAGAACTTACTGCTTTTTAACTTGTTTTATCTTACCCTGTATACTGCTCTTAGTGAGAGAATTAAAACATAACACGCCTCTTCCCATGTACTGCGCTGCACATTTTTCCAAATATCCTCAACCAAAATGCTATGCAAAGTATCCTAATGGATATTTTATGAACAATTTATTTCAATATTTTTTTTTATTCCTTGTATGCGTCATGCGATGTTTACGGCCAAATCGTGCGTACATATATTGCTTAAAAGAGGTTAAAACCCATTTCAATAGAAAATATCCGTACATGACCGTCATAACAAAATTTATGTTCATCGGTAAGTATATATCGTAAAAAATAAAAAAAAAACTCAAAGAGAGTTACGGAAAAAAGTGTATCAATGTTTTATGTGAACGTTTTATATTCCATTAAAAATAAAATGCAAAGTGATTTATAATTTCTACTACACACAGAAATATATCCTTATGTCTGTTCCGAACATCATCAGTTTCCTGCGGACAGACACACATACATTTCCACATGAACATATGTTTTGTTGGTTGCTCTCCATTTTGACGTATGCACGCACGCAGACACGCACACACTTATACTTTCATATTTATGCATATGTGTGTACACACACATTGCATGCTTCTTTACAGGCATGAGTACATTTCCCCTCCATACACTCCTCCTCCATCTAAAGCTCCATGTGCTTTTATTGCCCTGCTTTCTGTATGTCTTTATGCTGAATTTATGTTTATTATATGCGAAAAATATTTCAAGCTTAATTGTGGTCAAATTATATACAAATTTTGCAACACAAAATTTACATTCCATTTAGATTTATGTCTAGCATTTCGGCATGAATTTATGCGAATATAAAATGCAAACTTAAAGTGCTCGTAGATAATATTATAAAATATATGGCAGCTAGTAAAGTTGATAGCCGTGTCAGGTTAGAAATGTAATAAAATTTTGAAATTTATAAAGAATTGCTAGTAAATGTAACATTCTCCATCTATCAAATCATTTTTCCGTGCAGAAGAGGTTAAATTGCTTGCAATGGGGTGGTGTTTTGTTATTCATAAGTAATCCAATTATATAACATTTAAATAACATTTATAAGCACAACCGGGCTGGACTTTTAATACTCTCACCTTGAAGTAAAGTGTTTTCTATCTATTGTGAGTTTTGAGTACCAAATTTAAAGAACTCCTTAAAAAACCCCTTTTATCTGAGAGTTTGATAACAATATATAACTTCAAACCCAAAAATTTAAACAAATTTCATTACAACTATAAAAATAAGGAATATTTTGTATACTAAGACCTGAGCCGACATACCCTATCTTTAATCCCATAACCTTTTTATACCCCACACCATGTGGTATTATGTCTTTGTGCAGTTGTTTGTAACAGGCAAAAGGAAACGAAATAGAACTATAGTTCCTTTTGATGATCTTCATAGAATCACATTCTGAGTCGACATATGCATGTCTGTCCATGTATTTTTATAAACAAAATATAGGTTGCATTTAATCCGATCCTGATGAAATGTTGCACAAATAGTTTGTTTGATCCAAGGACGAATCCTATTGAAATTGGAGATAATCGATCAAAATTTAGGTATAGCTTACGCCATACATATCTTCGTCCGATTTAATCTTTCTGTACACCAAACGTGTAAAATTAGCCCAAATGGAATTTTGAATTTGGCACTTGCAACCAAATTAAGCCTAGAAACAAGTGTGTCAAAATTGGTGAAAATCGGTTCAGATATGAAAGCTATACCATATATATTCTTCATTTGTTTTTTTTTTTTTTGTCCCCCGCAGCCGTAATATGCACTCTGTAACAACGATATTTAGGAAACTATAACAAATACAGCTCAGAAATACCTTTGCAAAATTTTACCAAGATGGTTCAGATTTGGTTATAGCTTCCATATATATTTTTCCGATTTCAAGTTCATTGTGCACCAAATGGGTAATACAATTAAAAAGCAGGAAGTTCGACAATTCGAGTATTCAATTTTCTATAAAAACCTCCAGAATATCGTCTATTTGTTTTGTTTCGACCGGGCCGAACTTTGAATACGCCCCATCACTTGGAAGGAACTTGTAAAATTCCACAAAAATAAAAAAAAACAGTAAAGACAGTCTTAAAGTCGGGCGGGGCCGACATTATGATACCCTACACCACTTTGCTAATTTAGTAGAGCTCCACATAGCAATTAAAAGTTTTTATGGGAGAATTCAATCATTCACACTATGATTATAATTATAATTTAAAGTTCAAAGGACTAAATATGCCGAAGCATTTGTATCTTTTAAATTCGGACTTGTATTGCCCATTTGGTGCACAATTAATTTGAAATCGGATAAAATATATATGGGAGCTATATCCAAATCGGAACCGATCTCGATAAAATTTGGCAAAGATATTTTGAGCTGTATTTGATATATTTCCCTGAATATCGTTGTTACGGAGTGCATATTACGGCTGTGGGTAACAAGTACAATAAATCGGATGAACAATATATATGGGAGCTATAACTATATCTGAACCGATCTTCACCAAATTTGGCATACTACCTTCTAGACTAAATTCGGTCGTATGTGCCAAATTCCATCCCATTTGGACAAATATTAGACGCTTGGTGCACAATAAATGATAAATCGGACGAAGTTATATATGGGAGCTATACCAAATCTGAACCGATCTCGATAAAATTTTGCAAAGGTATTTCTGAGCTGCATTTGGTATATTTCCCCAAATATTGTTGTTACAGAGTGCATATTACGGCTGCGGAGGACAAAAATAACAAATCGGATGAACAATATATATGGGAGCTTTAGCTATATCTGAACAGATTTCGATCAAATTTGTCACACTTATTTTCAGGCCTAATTTGGTTGTATGTGCAAAATTCCATACTATTCGGGCTGATATTACACGTTTGGTGCACAATAAAAAGCAAATTGGACGAAGATATATATGGGAGTTATATCTAAATTTTTACCGATTATCTCCAATTGCAATAGGGTTCGTCCTTGGGCCAAACAAATGTTGTTTGCAAAATTTCATCTCAATCGGATAATAAATGCGACCTGCATTTTCTTCACAAGAATTCATGGACAGACGGACGGACGGACGGACAGATAGACTTACATGCATAAATCAACTCAGAAAGTGATTTTATGCAGATCATCAAAAGGAACTATGGGTCTATCTCGTTTCCTTTTGCCTGTTACAAACAAGTGCACAAAGACATAATACCCTGACCACCTTGTAGTGTAGGGTATAAAAAAATTTGCGTTTTAGGAGAGTTATAATTATTAAACATGTTGACTCGTTGTAGGGGAGGTACCAGAAGGAGCAATCCGATATTGTCAATTTTCACAACAGATCTTGACTCGTTGTAGGGGAGGTACCAGAAGGAGCAATCCGATATTGTCAATTTTCACAACAGATCTTATGTTCGTGTTTATAGGCTTAAATTTTGTCCCGTTGTAGATAATCGGACTCTTAGTTTAAAATTTTATAAAAGTGTATACCTTTTGTAGCCATATGACTGAGGGTACAAAAATCTCTTGAGATATATTGATAAAATCATAAAAAATGTGAATATAGAGAATTACCGTTATATGGGGCCTATACGAAGACCTGGACTGGTTATAAGCTGTTATATGCTTTAGTAACATTAGGAACTTCAAATAGGAAATGTGAAACAATTCCGATGGATAATGTGGCTAAAATCATCCATATAAGCAATATAGGAAGGTGCCGTTATGTGGGGGCTATTCGAAGAAGGCGACATATCTCAGCAATTTTCTGTTATAAGATGTGATACCCATTTGGAACTTAAAATTCCAAAGTTCAAATTTTTCCAGCGGAAATTCTGACACAAATTTTTAAAATACCGAATATCTGGTATAGGTACAGTTATATGGGGACTGTACCAAAACTTAGACCTATATTGACAGTTCTATGCAAGGATGTTTCTTATATAATGGAAACACATGCTGCCAATTTACTGCGAATTCAGAAAAAATTCTGACAATAAAACCTAAATCTGCTACGGTGGAGGGTATAAAAATGTGTACTAACTGACTGACTGAGCGTGAATCAACATTCTGACGAAACAGGTAATGCTAGAATCTAGATATTTTGAACAAGAGCCAGTCTTGGTGCGTAGGCGTATGATAAGGCTGGATTTTTGGAAATTCGAACTAAAAGGGTACGAAAAATCATAAAGTGTACTAAAAATTGAATGGCCTTATCCTTGGGCACACAGCGAGCACAGTTGGATCAACGCACAGCCTTTATATGACCTCTGTTGTGCTTGCAGCGACCTCCGTTACGAAGCTTCTTAGTCATTTTATTCGTCTCCCTTGCCCGGAAGAAAATGTGCACTAAGTGTTCGAACTGTACTAAATCTGAACAGTTTAGTTTAAGGTGACGGATGAAGCTGGAACTTTGAACATTGTTATTAGAGTGGTATGGTTGTGACAAAGAGGTGGCTTTGGAAATCTGTACTACAAGTGTACGAAAAGTACCAAATAGTGCTATATTTGGTACAATTTCTTATTGGGTGAACAGATGGTGCTTAAAATCTGAAATTTGGTGTTCGGGTCACTGTTCATGTGTAGGCTGTACATATGAAGGTGGTTTCGGAAATGTGTATTATAATTGTACGAAAATTAGTGAATGGTACTATATTTGGTATTGGGCAAGCGGATAGAGATAAAAATCTGAAATTTGATAGTTAGATTACTAATGGTATCTGTGTTTGAGATTTGCCCGTGTTTGGAAAATGTGTCCTATATTTGTACGATAAGTACTAAATGGTGGCAAATTTGGTATTGACTAATGAAATAGGGCTGCAATCCTCTAATTTCATATTGGGATCACTGCAGGTATCTGGAATTAAGATATTGAGGTAGTGTTGGAAACGTATACTATAATAGTTTAAAAAGTACTAAATGGTACTAAATTTCGTATTGGCTTGAGGGGTAGGGCTGGAATCCTCAAATTTCATATTGAGATCACTGCTGGTATCTGGAATTGATATATTGAGGTACTTTTGGAAATGTGTACTATAATTATTTAAAAAGTACTAAATGGTACTAAATTTGTTATTGGGTAAAAGGATAGGACTAGAAGCCTCAATTTTGATATTGGAGTTTGTATCTGGAATTGAGATATTGATGTGGTTTTGGAAATATGTACTTAATTTGTTATTGGCTGAAAGAACAGATCTGAAACCCTGAAGTTTGATATAGATGTTACTCTAGGTGGCTGTGGTTGAAATATGGAGGAAAACAATGTTCTGCAATGTTTTAAATGGTACTTAATTTGACAAAAGAATATCAGCTAAAAGCCAGATATGTACTAAATGGAAAATTTTGGATCAGTTTGGTTAAAAGTGAAAGAATGAGGCTCGAATTTTAGAATAACTAGAATTTTGTATTGGTGGTTCGATTGTGATAATGAATTGTGTGTGCAAAATTTGGCGTTGGTTTGGAAATGTGTCCTATATATGCACGAAAAGTAATAAATGGTATTAAATTTCGCATCAGTAGATGGATTAGAGCTGATATCTTGAAATTTGATATGTATTCCACTGTTGGTGTCTGTGGTAAAGATGTGTATTTGATATTGGAAATGTGTACTAAATGGTACTCATTTACCAATGGAGGAAATTACAAAACTGAAATCCTGAAATTTTATTTTTAGGTCACTGTTACTATCTTAGTTTGAGATATGGAGATTGCTTAGAAAATGTGTGTTGTAACTATGCAGAAAGAATTAAATAATACTAAATTAGTACTGAGTGAAAGGAAAAAACTGAAATCCTGAGATTTGATATAGATGTCACTGTTGATGTCTTTAGTTGAGGGAACGAAAACGAACGAAAAGTGTAAGAAACACACAAAATGCACCATTGACTGATGGGTTAGAACTTGAATCCTGATATTTGGTATCGGGGTCACCGTTGGTGTCAAGGGTGCAGAAAAGGAGGTGATTTTGGGATTGCGTGCTATCCTGAAATTTGATATTTTCATATTTGATATCCCGTGATTGTTTTGCAAATGCGTACTTTAATTCCATCATATGTACTGCAGGGTACTAATTTTCGATCACTGTTGGTGTCTAGGATGAAAAAATGTAGATTGTTTTGGATATGCGTACTAAATGTAACTTATATGGGTATGGAATGAAGTGAAATTCTGAAATTTGATATTGAAGTCATTTTTGTTATCTATGGTTTACATATGGAGAATTAGAAATAGTTTCGGACAGAATTATTTGATATGAGTTCGTTTGCAATTGTTTCATTAATATCCTCCTCGGAAAACTTCAAAATTAAAGTTTCTGAAGACTTTTTTGTGTAAAAGGTAAACATTTCCCCACTATTCTTTATAAAGAAAGCAAAAACTTGAATAATATATAAAGTCTGAAAATTTCGTACAATGTATCAAGTTCTGATTAAAATTTTTTTGTGAATCTGAATAAATTATACATTTTGAGTACTAACAAGGCCTATTCTATAATTTATTTTGTCTGCATTGTTTTTTACATTCTCTGCAAAAATCAAATCGATCCGATGTGTAAATATAAATTGGTCGCAATATTTATTTCTGCTTACCACTAAACTTATGCATAATATCCATGTTACACCTATGAATCCCTCTGGCGTTTCTTTAAATTATTAAAAATCTGAATACAATTGTAAACAATTACAATAACAACAAAATATACTCCGACTAACTTCTTTGTTTTCTCTTTTTTTCTTGCAGTTCTTCATCGCATATATTTTGCACTACCCTCATTGAAAACAAGTAAGCAAAGGCTACAGTCGAGCGGGGCCGACCGTTAAATACCCCACAACACTATAATAAACCATACAGTTTATATAGGCGAGATACTCGAAAGAATTCCACAAGATATTGTGACAAATAATAAAAGAAAACCATCATGTTTCGTTCTCTCATCTTCAATAATAGCAACTTAAACGAATTTGCTCATTTCCAATTTATTGGTAGATGTTGCACGTAAATGGTTTTCCTAGATCTGGAACCAATGTTTCCCAAGGACCTATAATCTCTCAGAAGTGGCAAAAGATTAACATTTATTATTGGTTTTTGACTGAAACGCATCTATATGAGATGCAGACATTTGACTATATTCTTCAACGAAATCAGCGTTAACGAAATAGTCAGAAGTGCGTCTTTCCTGTATTTTTGAATTCCACAAAAGTAGCTGGAATGGACATTTTCGTATTTAGTCTACAAAAGTTGGAAAACTATTTCACACATTGCATATTATTGGATGGTCATCCGAAACTGCTTGGCTTTTACAATGTGCGGTAACCCCCATTCAAATGTGCGTGAGGATCTGGCGATAATTACGACCTGCTGACATTTTTGCAGTTTTTTGGTCCATTTCAACCCCTAAATATATGGCGATCATCTCCAAAAAGAGTAGGCTTCTATTCTGACCCTCATCTTATCTCCATGCAAAATTTCGTAATGATCGGGCCATAAATGCGATCTGTATATGATATCCTGATATCCTAACTACTTAGTTTTATTAGCTGTAGAAATATTACCAAATGTTTAATTCAAAATGAAAATATGCCAAAAATATGACAAAATTGAAAAAATATGAGAAAATGTTAGAAAATCAATATTTTCATCTTTAGAGAGATATTTTTATGCAATTTTTTTAGACGTTTTTTCTTTCCTGCCAAGAGGTCATTCTGAATTAATGAGAACTGTCGAAATCAGTTCAGCCGTTCTCGACATATAAGAGATCTTTCAAGCATATCTTCTTTGATAGGCATATATATCGCACATATTTTGCTATATATCCGATTTGTTGGATAATAACATCAATGTAAGGGTCAGAAGTAACCTTGTGATGGCTTCGTGATTTCGCCGGGATTTAAAATATTCGCGGTTCAATGAAAAATGTTGAATTTTTTCAACACAAAAGATATGGTCTATTTTAACCGCTAAATATTATCCGATGACCACCCAAATTAGGCTTCTTCCCCGCCCTAAACACTAGCTACATGCGAAATTCCGCGTTGATTGGTCAATAATTGCGACCTGTATAGCTACTGCAAAATCCGAAATTTTTTCAGTATTTGGTCCATTTAAACCTCTAAACATTTGGCGATCATCTCCAAAAGAAATAGGCTTCTATTCTGACCCTAACCCCACCTTCGTGCAAAATTTCGTAAGGATCGGGCCATAATTGCGACCTGTAGCGTGATTACAAATTAACATGGACAGACGGACGGACGGACATACATAGCTAGATCGACTCAGCTCGGCGAGCTAGGAAGATCCATATATACCTTCCTATGTGGGAAACCAATATTTCGAGGTGTTACATAAATTCTGGCCCAATCAAACTTATAATACCCCCAACACATAGTGTTGTAGGGTATAAATAGTAAATAACATTTTAAGGAAAATATAAACATAAAAGATAATGTTGTTTACTCAATAAGACAAACATTCTGTCAGAATTTTTAGCAGAGCTCCATGTATGAGGGGAGACATTGTGAAAGTAAAAAAACAAAAATACAAACATAGAGCTACTCTACGAAGACAAATTTGCAACACAAATTTACTGCCGAGGACGACGCATTGCGCCATGTATGACGAAATCGAAGGCAATGTTTATTTGGGACACTGAAGTAAAATTTGAATATTCTTTTAAATTTATGCGACATTTTTTTTTTCTTATTTTTTATATCGATTTTAAATTATGTTCCCGTTTGTTTAGAAATTTTTGTTAAGAATTTTAAATATATATTTGTTTATGACATATAGGGTAGCACATACATAGAGGCGGTTCATGCAAATGCGAATTACATCAGTTCGTAGAAATGGGGAATAAAATTGTTTTAAAAATTTTATACAAGATTTGTATCCCCAGGACATATATGATTAAAAGAAACATTTTCTATATTTAACAGAATGTTGGAATTTGTTGTTGATGGACCTTGAAATTAGATATTAAATATAAGCGTCTGTCACCGACTCACACCATCCCCATGAGGAATAAAAGCTTATATTGGCAAAATGAAAAAAATAAAGAACTGGCCTCATTTCATTTCAATACAGCCACTGGTATTGTATTAAACAACTATTAACTTCATCATAGGAAAGCTTCTCAGAGAGCTCATGTTGGGGAGATTTTTTCTAGCTAATTTTATGTCTTTGAATGGAGAATGGTAGAGGCAAGGTGAATTTATGTTGCTGTAGTGGCAGACATCTTTCTATGATTCTAGATGGGCACATTCTAGCTTATGAAAGTTTAATTCGCAAAGTAACCTAAATAGAGGGGTTACCCCCACTTCCACACTTTTGGAAATGTTTGAATTAGAATTCCTCGGAATCTGGCATTTTAGGTACATAGTCTCTTCAGCAATATTGTAGGCAAAAATGCAAGAAATGTTTTGGTCGAAAATTTTAACCCTCGAACGTGTCAACAAAAGAGTCTTTTTGGTCCTTTTTAAATTTTGATTAAAAACTCCCTTTTGGAAATCTTTGGATTAAGATTCCTCGGAATATGGCATTTTAGGTACATAGTGTCTTCGGCAATATTGTAGACAAAAATGCGAGAAATGTTTCGGTGAAAATTTTAACCCTCGAACATTTAAAAAAATGTTCTTTTTGGCACTTTTTTAAATTTTGATTAAGCAAATAAATGCCGCAACATTATTTGCCATAATAGGTCCTGGAAAAGGCTACAGGTCCTGGAAGACATCAAAGGTCTAAATCGTATCTAAACGTCAAAACCTTTTTATACCCTACACCACGTCTTTGTGCATTTGTTTGTTACTTTTAAGGATATTCATATAATCCGAGTCGATTTATGCATGTCAGTCGGTCTTTCTATCCGTCTGTCCACGTATTTTTGTGAACAAAATGCAGGTCGCATTTATTATCCGATTGAGATGAAATTTTCCAAACAATATTTGATTGGCCCAAGGACCAACCCTATTGAAAGTGGTGAGAATCGGTTAAAATTTAGATATGGCTCCCATATAAATGTTTCATCCGATTTTTGGTTAATTGTGCACCAAATGACTGAATTTCGGAATATCCGACCGAACCCAGCCTAGAAATAAGTACTTCAAATTTGGAGAAAATCGGTTATTCTATAGGTATAGCACCAATATATAAGTTTCATCTAATTTGGGATTTGAAGTCCTAAAATGCAAGAATAGACTCAAAAGAACTAAAGAGTTGCTTCGCTTGGCCGGAAGTGGTGAACTGCCGAATGACGAATTTAGTTTTTGCCGATGAGAACACATTCGTTGTCCAGCAGTTTGTAAACAAACAAAATGATCGGGTTTACTTGCCAAAGAGGTCAGCTGAAAATATGCATCGTTTGGCCAACTGAACTCAAGCGCCGGCCATGGTGATGGTGTGGGCCGCCGTAACAGCCGATGGTCGCTCTCCGCCGATGGTCGCTCGACCGTGGCATCAGAATAAATGCCGAATATTATCGCGAAAATATTCTGGAGGGCGTATTAAAGCCTTGGGCACGCAAACATTTTGGTCGCAGATCTTGGACATTCCAAAGGGACTCAGCACAAGCGCACTCAGCACGCGCCACCCAAGAATGCTTACAAAATTAGGGTCCTCGCTTCATTTCCAGTGCACACTGGCCACCAAAATCTACGGATACCAATTCGTTGGACTATTGTGTCTGGAGTATTTTGAAAACCAAGCTAGGCACTAAAAAACCAAACCTCAAGCAAGCGCTTTGTTGCAGCTTTTTATCTCACCCTGAATATGAATTTGTTTACTTAAGAGTTAGACTCGTGACATCTTTTAGTTCCTATATAGAATTGTATGTTCAATAATGTTGAATATTTTGACTTACTACGAACCCGTTTAAACGGATGTTTAACTATTCCCAAAAAGGACCAAAAAAACCCCTTTGTTGACTCTCTGGAGGATTGAGATTTTCACCAAAATATTCTTCCTGTTTAAACCCTACACCACAAGGTGGTCAGGGTATTATGTCTTTGTACATTTGTTTTGTAACAGGCAAAAGAAAACGAGTTAGACCCATAGTTCCTTTTGATGATCTGCATAAAATCACGTTCTGAGTCGATTTATGCATGTCCGTCCATCCGTCTGTCCGTCCGTCTGTCCATGTATTTTTGTAAACAAAGTACAGTTCGCATTTTTTACCCGATCCAAAAGAAATTTTGCACAAATCATTTGTTTGGCCCAAGGACGAATCCTATTGAAATTGGAGATAATCGGTAAAAATTCAGATATAGCTCCCAAATATATCTACGTCCGATTTGCCTTTTATTGTGCACCAAACGTGTAATATTAGCACGAATGGTATGGAATTTTGCACATACAACCAAATTAGGCCTGAAAATAAGTATGCCAAATTTGATCGAAATCGCATGAGATATAGCTATAGCTCCGATATATATTTATATTTCTTCCGATTTGTTATTTTAGTCCTCTGCATCCATAATATGCACTCTGTAACAACAGCATTTGGGGAAATTTATCAAATACAGCTCAGAAATACCTTTGCTAAATTTTATCGAGATCGGTTCGGATTTGGATATGTCTCCGATTCGTCCGATTTACTTTTTATTGTATACCAAACGCCTAATTTTTGCCCAAATGGGATGAAATTTGGCACTTACGACCGATTTGAGTCTAGAAGCTAGTATTTCAAATTTGGTTCTGATCAGTCCAGATATAGCTATAGCTCCCATATATATTGTTCATCCGATTTGTTATATTTGTTACACACAGCCGTAATATGCACTCCGTAATAACGATATTCAGGGAAATTTATCAAATACAGCTCAGAAATATCTTTGGCAAATCGGAAGGCCACACCAGACTTTAAGCCTTTCTTTACTGGTTTCTGCTGATTTTGTGACGAATATGACGAATATCGTAGACAAGAAAATGATATAGATGAGTCTAAATTTAGAGATGCAGAGGGGTCTCTTGCTTTTGGAGATGATCGCAAAATATTTAAGGGCTCAAATGAACCAAAAACAAAAAAATCCTGGTCACACAATTAAAACCAATCGACACGGAATTTTGCATGAGAAGAGAGTAAGAACAGGAAAGAAGTCTAGCATTTTTGATGACAATTGGATTATATTTACCTGCAAAATGGACTGCAACAACTAACAGCATCTAAGGGTAATATCTGGGCAGTGCTCTATGACATCATTTTTAAAAAGCGAAATCTTCCAAATGGGCTTCCATAAGGGGACTTCTAACATATTGTAGTGTTGTAGGGTATCACATGGTCGGCCTCGCACGGCTATAGCCTTTGCTATTCCTTTGTTTAACTCTGCTTTCGTAATGTGCTGGACCTTCGCAGTAATTAATAAAAACATTTAAATTTGTCCTCGTAGTCGGGGGCACTACTGATAATATTCGCAACATCACTAAGACTGAATTCCAACTGCCACATATTCCTCACAATCTCCTAAAAATTTATGAATCTTTAGTTACTTGAAACCTCATTTTCTGCTTCTGCTTAAAAAAAAAAAACCTACATCGACCACTCTTCACAAGAAGCCCCACATTATCATATGCAAAACTTTTGTATTCTCTAATGGGATTTTCGCTAGTGACAATTTAATTTAATTCGATTAAAAAATATGAAACGTTTTTC
This sequence comes from Musca domestica, assembly GCF_030504385.1. NCBI lineage: Eukaryota > Metazoa > Arthropoda > Insecta > Diptera > Muscidae > Musca > Musca domestica. The sequence continues at coordinate 680,893 of NW_026712234.1, forward strand.
TTTTTCTCATTAAACTCACGGGGGATCGTTTATACTTATTTTCACTTACTTGATGTCTTTTGATATCACTTTGGGGGCAAAATAAAATGTTTTCGTTGAATTTTTGAAAAAAAAAGAAAACTTGTCAGTCATAAAGACAAACGGCATGCATTATGGGAAAACTGTCTGGCATCAAAATACAAATAGAGAGGAATACATAAAACTTTTCCGACAGCTGAATATAATCATGGGAATTGCAAATTTGCTAGTTTGTGTTTGTCGATGGGTTGTTTGTGTTCTAGGGAGCAGTTTTGCATCTGAGAGAGATACGAATTTCCATTAGAATTTCAAATGGTTAAGTGACGTAAGGAACGAAATTGTGTTATATAGAGTTTGTGGGAAATAAAATCAAAAGGGCTTGGGGAGCACTAAGTAATGCTATCCATATATAGGAAAAGAAAAGGTAATAGTTTGGTTAACTAAAATTGCATACTACTACATTCTCTCACTGAGTGTGGATCTGGTAACAGACCTAACCAGATACGGGTCTCCCAAATCCTGTGCAATTCATAAGGCATTGCACAGGTAGCTTTAGTCGTGTTTGCTCCTGGCAGCTGATAATATTGGTTAATTTTGAATTATAATAAAGAATGTGAGATTTAGCAGCTTCTCAACTCCGAAAAGTTTTTTTTTTTTTTCGTGGAGTACATTTTTAAGCAGGGAACGCAAAAAAATTCGTTTGAATTGGTTGGAATTTTGGGTCAGAAACCTTTACAATGGCCAATATATTTTCAGTACCAAGCTCCCATAATTGGCATAAACTAGAACCTTGAAATTTGTAATGAAGACCACTGATGATGAAAAATGGGATTTTAGGCGAAAGTTTTAGATAATGGTAAATAAAGGTCAGAAAAGGTACAGAATGGTACAAAAGGTTAAGTCAAAAGCGTGGGGTACAAAAACTACTAAAAAGTACGAAGTGTTAATGTGATAAGGCAGGGTTTTTGGAAATTCGCACAAAAAGTATACAAAAAGTACTAAAATGTATAAAAAGCTACATAGACTAAAAAAAACTATAAATGCTTTGTATTGGGCAAATGAAATGGTCTAGAAATTTGGAAAGAGAGCCACTGACGAAGTGGAAGATAGATGTAACAAATGTTTTTTTTTTTTTTCGAATTTTAAGGTTACGAAAAGTTCTAGAATCGTACCATTTATTATTATGTGAATGAATAGAGCTACAGCCAGTTTGGTTTAGTTTGAACGGATGCAAATTTGCAATTTTGTATTTGGTATTGGGGTCCTGTTCATGTCTAGCCTGGACATATGAAGGTGATTTCGGAAATGCGTACTATAACCAAACGAAATTTACTGAATGGTACTAAATTTTGTATTGGGTGAAAGGATAGCGATAAAATTCTGAAATTTGACACTGAGGTCTCTGATAGTATCTTGTGGCTTGGACATGTGTACTATAGTTGTACGAAAAGTACTAAAAGATCCTTTATTTTGCTATTGGTTGAAGGGATAGAGCTGAAACCTCGAGAGGTCTCTGTTGAAATATGGATATGAGAAATAGATTTGATTTTGGAAATGTGTATGTTCTATGAAAAGTACTACATGAACCCGGAATCCGGAAGTGTGATATATATGTCACTGTTGGTGGGTGTGGTTAAGATATAAAGGTGGTTTTTGAAATGTGTACTATATTTGTTCGAAAAGTACTAAAAGGAATTAAGTTGAGTAATCGATGAAGAAATAGAGCTGCAAACCAGTAATTTGGTATGGGGATCTATGTTCATATCTGAAATATGGAGGTGGGGTTGGAATTGTGTACCATAATTGTGCGAAATGGTCAGAGCTTCAGCTCTATCCCTTCACCCAATACCAAATATAGTACCATTTCGTACTTTTCGTACAATAATAGAACATATTTCTTAAGTACAGACACCAAGATCGACGTTTTTATCATATTTCGGGATTTTAGCTCTATTCCCTCGTCCAATATCAAATTGCACGAAATATGTTACCATTTCATACATTTCGTAGAATTATAGTACAAATTTTCAAAAACCACCAATGTTTAATTTGGACTGGTAATTATTGTTTTGTAACGTTAACAATGGGTTAACGCATAATTAATTTGTAAGTGATTAACCTCGTTTAGATCTGTCAACGTAAATGTAAACAGATTTCAACGAGTGGCGCCAAAGCCTCCACCGTCCTTCATGTTTTGATCGTTGGTTTTACACTCGTCTCTTCTATCTCTCGATACGAAGTCGCGCTCCCCCGCTATTGTGCAAATCAGGTAATCTGTCTGTCCATTATTATTTATTATTATTATTAATAAATACGGCCTTTGCCATTATTCTTAAAACTAAAACCCCCTATTGTGTTTTTATTTATTTATTAGTTTGAGCTTTGCATATTTCCCCGCATTGGCGCAAATAACCTCTATATATAAAGTTCGGTTTGCAACATAAACCTCAATAGCAAATTTCAGAATTTTAATTATATTTCTTCATGCGATACCGAATATGGTACCATTTCGTACTTTTCATACAATAATTGTCCACATTCCCAAAATCACCTCCATATCTTAACCACAGACACCAACAGTGAAATTTATATCAATTTTCAGAATATCAGGTCTATTCCCTCACCTTTAAATATCAAATTATACCAAATACAGTACCATTTAGCACATTTTCAAAACTAGCCTCACATCTTAATTCCAGATACCAACAGAGAACTAATTATCAAATTTGAGGATCCTAGTCCCATCCCTTCATCCAATAACAAATATAGTACGATTTAGTACTTTTCGCACAATTATAGTTCGCATTTCAGAAACCAGATTCATATGTCCTGGGCACACACGAACAGCGGTATGGTGCCCTAGCACCAAATTTCACAAAATTTAAGAAATATCTGTTAACCCAAATATAGTACCATTTTGTATTATTCGTGCACTTGTAGTACAAATACTAAAAGAGACCTCAATATTAAATTTTGGGATACCAGCCCCATCCCTTCATCTTAGGGCAAATTAAGTACCATTTAGTTCTATTCGTATATTTTTAGTACTCATTTACAATCCACCTCATTTCCTCATTCCAATAGAGACCTCAACAGCAAATTTGAGGATTCCAGCCCCATCCTTTCATCCGGTACCAAATATTGTACCAATCCTCTTCCATATCTCAACTCCTCATACCAATAGAGACTCAATATCAAATTTGAGGATTCCAGCACCACCCCTTTATCTAGTGCCAAATATACTACCGTTTAGTACTTTTTGAAGAATTAAAGTACACATGACCAAATCACATTCGTATCTCAATTCCATATACCCACAGAGATCTCTCGTACAATTATAGTATACATTTCCGAAACCACCTCTAAATGTCCAGGCTACACAGTATTGGTGTCTGTTGTTGGTGTTGGTACTAAATGGTACCAAATTTGGAAATGTAGGAAATTACAGAGTTGAAAACCTTAAATTTGATATTAAGGTCACTTTTGGTATCTGAGGTTGAGATATGGTGATTGTTTTGAAAATGCGTTCTTGCGTAACTGTACTTATGATGTTTGTCCCTTTGGTTCATGTTGAGAATTTGCGAAAATCAGCTTTTCTCTAGGCATATTGAAGCTTTAAAACCAAATAATTTGAGCACCTTACCTGCCAGCTTGACCTGTGCCCATAATATACCGACAACGCCCTTAAGATACATTATTCTTTTTTATCATTCTTACACTGAAGTCTAGAAGTGTTGACATTTTTCTCCTGCTTGTAATTTACCGTTATCTAATGTATCTACCTAAAACTTATGCCTTTTAAACCTTTTTTCGTTTCGTGGTGCACCAGTGAATACTAAATGAAAGTGTTGCTCACTTTATTAACTACACACATATACCTTGACAGTTATCCTTGTCAGAAGCTTTATATTTTGTTTGAATCCTTATATGTTCCCCACAAAAATCTGGTACAAAAAAGTTTGACCAACGACAATGTAAGCTCAAGGCTGTTATAGGTTTTCACTAAACATTTTATCTAAATTGGTTATGTGGTTCGGAAATCGTACAACCCAAAACTAGCAACAAATTTAATTATTCCCAAAATCTAAGTCGGACACATCTGTGTCTTGTGAGCTAGTTTGTGTTTAAGTAAGTGAAACTTGTATTGGTATTAGTGGTTTTTGGCTGCAAATTCATTTGTTATTTGTGGTTGTGAGGGAAAAGGTTTGATACCGAATGCCACACACACACATTTGCATTGAACGCAATGTCGATTATACACAGGTAGAAACATTTAATGTCGATGTTGGTTGTAAAAGCAATATTCGCGGATCATCTACAGTATGGATTTAATTTACATATGGAACTATATATTTGGGAGATTAAGTAATAAATCTCTCGAAAAGTCCAACTTAAAATTTCATTCAGTTAATTTCAGTGCTCAAAATGAAGAATTTGTTCATTATTTATTGGACAAAATTTTCGAACAAAACTTCATACCTGGTACTAACTTGTCAGCTTTATTCATCTTCAAGATTTTCTTTTATCGAAAAATATTTTTTTACATCAGAAAGTCGTCTTCGTTTTGCTGTCAACCGAAGTGAATATTAGTTAAACCCTTGCAAACTGGCTCCACATTCAGTTTTTTTTTGGCCAAAACATTTTTAACGTCTTTTCGCAATAAAAACTGGCCTCCAACATATCTAGATCCTAGAACCCAACAGTGGCCAAAATGTCAAATTTCAAGATTCAAACTCTGTCCAATTACTCGACGGCAAATTTAGTACCATTTAGTATTTTTCGATCAAAAATAGTACGCATTTCCAAATCCACCTCATTCGTTCAAAATTGTATACCAACAGTGCCCTCCGTATCAACTTTCAGAACTCCAGCTCCGTCTTAAGACCCAATACTAAATTTATTACCTTACTTTTCATACAGTTATACTGCGCATGTCCAAAACCACCTCCTTTTCTCCCCTCAAGACATTCCAGAATTCCATCTTCATCCCAATCTCTAAAGGCACACTTTGTGGCATTTTACACTTTTCGTACGTTCACAGTACGAATTTCCTAACACTCAACTACAGAAACCAATAGTGACATCCCTATAATATATCGGGATTTCAGCTCAACCCCTTTCACACAATAACAATTTAGTAACATTTAGTACTTCTCGAACAATTATGGTACGCATTTTAAAAACAATTTCCATATCTTAACCTAGAACACCAACAGTGATCTTAATATGAAATTTCAGGATTTCAGCTCTGTAGTTTCCGCCTATTGACAAATTAAGTACAATTATAGTAAGCATTTCTAAAATCACCTATAAATCTGATATCAACATTGACATCTATATCAAATTTCTAGATTTCAGCTCTAACCCTTCTTCCCATGCCAAATTTAGTACCATTTAGTACTTTCCATTCATATATAGAATGCATTTCCAAACCATCACCAAATGTACACATACACAAATCTTTATCACCAACTAACCACCAAAATGGACCCCAATGCAAAATTTCATTCGGCCTTCATCCGTTCACATTTAACCAGACTATTCCAAATTTTGTAGCATTTACCACATTTCAGGCCTTTAGCTCTGTAATTTCCTCATTCCCAAGTTTAGTACAATTATAATACGAATTTATAATATCAGTTCCATCGCTACCAACAGTGACATCTGTATCATATTTCAGAATTTCAGCTATATTCCTTCACCCAATACCAAATTAAGCACTTTTCGTACAATAAGAGTACACATTTCCAAAACCACCTCAATATCTGAATTCCAAAGACCTCAATATCAAATTTGAGAATTCCGGGCCTATCCCTTCACCCAATATCAAAAATAGTACTACTTAGTACTTTTCGTGCATTTATAGTACATATTTCTAAAACCACCTCCATATCTCAATTCGAGGTACCAAAGAGAACAAAATATCAAATTCGAGGATCCCTTCAACCAACATAAAATCTAGTACCATCTTATACTTTTCGTAGAAATAGGCCGCCAAATCTCAAACACAGATACCACCAGTCATCCAAATATCAAATTACAGAATTTTCAGTACCACTTAGTACTTTTCGAACAATTATAGTACACATGTCCAAAACTACCTCAAACCTACCATACCAACAGTGATATCTATTTCCAATTTCAGGATTTCAGATCTATTATTTTTCCCAATACCAAATTTAGTACCATTTATCTCAAACACTGATACCAACACAGACCTCAATATTGTATGTCAGAGTTGTATCACCATCCCTTCGCCCGATACCTACACATATTTATAAAACCACCTCAATATATGAATTTGAGATACAAACAGTGACCTCTATATCAAATTTGAATTTGAAAGCATTCAGCCAATACCGTATTTAATACCATTCAGTACGTCTCGTACAATTGTGGTACCCATTTCGGAAAAAATCTCCATATCACAAACACAGACATCAACAGTGAAATCTTTATCGAATTAGAGGGTTCCAGCCCTTTCCTCTCTCCCAATACAAAATTTAGTACCATTTACTACAAAAATATGACACATTTACAAACCATCGCTAAATCTCAATCACTGTTACCAACAGAGGCTCCAATATCAAATTAGATGATTTCAGCTTTATCCCCTTACCCAATATCAAGCATAGTACCATTTAGTACTTTTCGTACAAAATTTAGGACTCATTTCCAAACAACCACCAAATCTCAAATACAAATCTTGATCATAAACCAACCACCACTGGGAACTAAAATTTCAAGATTCCAGATTCATCTCTCCAAATTTAGTACCATTTTGTACAATTCGTAATCTAATTACACATTTTCCAAAACCACCTTCATATTTCAAACTTACACTCCAACCTGGGTTCTCATATCAAATTTCAAGTTTTTAGCGCTATTTGTTCACATAATACCAAATGGAACCATTTTAGAACTTTTTGTAACATTTAAGTTCGAATTTCCAAAAAACCCTAACGTTAACATTCCATCAGTGCATCTCATTTCAAATTTCCTGTTGTCCAATACAAAGTACTAAATTTGGTGCAATTTGATATTTGAAGAACAGATAGTGCTTGAAATCTGAAATTTAATATTAAGGTCACTGTTTATGTGTAGCCTGGACATATGGTAGTGTTTCGGGAAGGTGTACCATTATCTTCCGAAAAGTACTGAATGGTTCTCAGAATTTTGTGAGGAAATGGAGTTGAAACCGGTTTTTCAAACGAGTACTAAAATTATACGAACAGTTCAAAATGTTACTTAATTTGGTATTGTGTGAACGTTCTGAGTTCTTTGAAATCTGGAGTTGGAGAAAGAAACCTATGCTACATTTTTCTCCGTGTACATTTTCCTTTCTATATACCTACTGCATACGAATAGATTTGTTATTTTAATTTCTCGCAATGCGTTGCCTGGTGTTTATTTAAGACTGTCTGCAATACATTTAAGTGCGGTTAAATTTCTCTTCTCTAAGTTTATTCGTTCCTTCATTCACTTCTTCCTCTTGATGCCATTCAATGCATTGCCATGCAGTGCATATGCATTTAGTTCTGTGTTTTGAGATCTGTTCCTTGGCTAGTAGCTCACCAGAGCAGATGTTATCCTTACGCCAAACTGAGTTAGTATAATTTGTATAGATCCTTCGACCACAAAACTAAAGATTCACTGATGCGTACAAATTACATTGTAGAGAGAGGTAAGATTTACAAATCTTTCGATTTTACAGGCCATACTGTGGAGAGTGCAATACGCAGTCATTGAAGACATTTGGTGATTAGAAGGAACATAGGAAAATCTGGAGAATACACTCGAGAAAAAAGTGTATAAATGAACAAATTAAATTTTCAGTAAAAATTCAGCAGATCTGCAACCCTTTGGTCTGGAGTGAAAATTCCACAATGAAACATCTCAATACAGGGTGAGTTGCAAAAACTGCAACAAACTTCACAATGCTGTAATTTCTAAGCCACTAGTCCGACAGCTGTTAAAACTATTCCAGTCACAGCTCATTATATTGTTTACAAGCGTACAAAAGCATTTTGGTGAGAATTTTCCAGAAAAAAGTTATTTGTGATGGAATTCAAGCGTGATGGTGTGATTTCTATATATCTGGCTGGAAAACCACAAGTAGCTATCGTTAGAGCACTCCAGGATATAAATTTGAATAAATCTTTTGTGTCCCGGACCATCGCTCGTGACCGTGATACTGGTAGCGTAGCCCGACGTCAAGGAAGTGGACGGAAGAAAACAGCAACATCAGCAGAAATGTTTCAAAAAGTAAAACAAGGACTTGATCGAAACCCGCGTCGTGGCCAAAAAATGGCTCGTGAGCTGAACATTTGCCATTCGGCAAATATTTAAAAATGAGTTCGGGGTAAAGTCTTTGAAATTCCAAAAAGTACAAGAACTAACACCGCAACTGAAAGGAAATAGATTCAAAAGAACTACAGAGTTGCTTCGCTTGGCCGAAAGTGATGAACTGCAGCAGAACAGCAGTTTGTTAACAAACAAAATGTGCACCTCGGTTGGCCACCAGAACTCAAGCGCCGGCCATTGTGATGGTGTGGGCCGCCATAACAGCCGATGGTCGCTTTTCATTCGTATTAATCGACCATCAGAATAAATGCCGAATACGTATTATCGCGAAAATATTCCGGTGGGTGTATTAAAGTCTTGGCACGCAAACATTTTGGCCTCATTCCATTCCATTCCAATCCATTTTGACATTCCAACAGGACTCAGCACCACCGCAACCAGCACGCGCCACCTAAGAATGGTTAAAATGGAGGTTCCTCGCATCATTTCCAGCGCACTATGGCCACCAACATCTGCGAATACCAATCCGTTGAACTATTGTGTCTGGAGTATTTTGGAAAGCAAGGTAGGAACTAAAAGATACCAAAGTGTCAATCACCTCAAGCAAGCGCTTCGCCGGGAATGGGCCAAAATACCGCAGAGCACCATTCGGACAGAGAATGACGGTTTCATTGGCCGTTTGATGGCCATAATTTGTGCCAATTCGAACAAATCTAATCTTATTCTAAAATTTGATGCCAATTCCGACATTTTTTGTTTTCATTCAATAAAATTATAAAAAATAATAATAAAATTTAGGGCGTTTTTGTGCTTATGTTTGTAACCTATAGTTCCTTTTGATGATCTTCATAAACTCACATTCTGAATCGATTGTAAGCGTTGTACAGGTCGCATTTATTATCTGATTGAGATGATATTTTCCACAAATCATTTGTTTGGCCCAAGGACAAACTCTATTAAAATTGGTGATAATTGGATCAGATTTGGATATAGCTCCCATATATAGCATCGACCGATTTTAAAAGTATTGTGCACCAATTGCGTAATATCAGTCTGAATCAAATTTTAGGACACACTTGAAATTTAGCACCAATGTTCTGTCCTGAAATATGTTTGGCGATTTTGGTGAATATCGACCATATATGTATATCGTGCGCCATATGTGTAATATTCGTCCAAATGGAATGGATTTCGGCAAATCCGATCGAATTGAACGCAAAGGTAGGTAGTTCAAATTTTGTGATAATCGGTTCAGAAATATGTAGTTATATCTCCCATATATATATTTCGTCCGATTTAGGGTTTCATATGGAGGGCAGCATAGCAGTGATATTTGCTGCCAGATATCAAATATAGATCAGAAATACCTCTGCCAAATTTTATCGAGAAAGGTTCAGATTTGGGTATAGCTCCCATATATATCTTTAGCCGATTTCAAGTTTATTGTGCACCAATGTCCATAACAAAGATTTCAGGTACATGCAAAAGTTATTTAAAGAATTAACCTAACATCCTCAAAATAACTTTTGCAAGTACTGTTGAGATCTGTTCAGATTTGGATATGTCTTTCCCATATATTTCCCTTTGATTTTATGTAAATAATACATTCTGGACTCTGCGTTTGATCAAGGAAAGCAGTTTTATTTGATTTTATATTTAAGTATTCTATCATTATTACATACACTCCATATCAACGATATTTGGTTCCATTAGTCACATACAACATAAATTTGCCTCACCCAAGCTTAGTGAAAATTTTTAGTTTTAACCTATTTCAAATTTAAACCGCTCTAAACCCATTAACACATAAAGTGGTCAAAACTATATAAGAACTTAAGGGCCTCACCACAATATTTGGCCTAAGAACACAAAACTGCTTTGTGGTTTTGATACAAAAAAATCAAAAAAAAAATTTCTAAATTTTTCAGAAATAAATGAGGTGTTTTATAAAAATATATGATATTTTTAGGCTTCATATTAAGTATACAATTTTCTGTTGTTCAGAGACCCACAATGTTATTCGATGAAGAATAATTCCTCTTTTGACATTTTCCCCAAAAAGTAAATTATAAACGGAGATTTTAGTTCGGATTTGGTACACATAATTTTCACTTTTAGTACAAAAATTTTGAATATAATATTCATAAAATCTATTGCACCCGATTTACGAATTATAGTGGAATTGTGTGGAGAATATTACTTCTATGCACACTTTTCGTCTAGAACAAAATTCTTTTAGAAGTTAATTTGAAAAAGTTGGAGAAAAATTGATCAAAGAATTTGAATTTTTTTGGAGCATTAATGCAGAAAAGTGGACCTGGGTAGACAATCATATGCCATAGAAAGTAAACCCAAGTAAATACCAACTTAAAAAGAAAAAAAAAAACAAAAACAAAAAAAAAAAAAAAACATATAAAAAAAATGAAACATGAAGCTAAAATTACTAAAATACCGAATATAGGGAGGTGCGTGGAGGACCTATACATACAATGTTCTTCCACTATAGCTAGAATCTATTACGAAATACAAACACAAAACTGTAGACAGTTCATTATATGGGTGCTATTGTAAAACGTTGACCTATACAGAAAATGTTCTGCTACCAGAAGTAGAACCAGTTAAAACTCTCAATACCAAATTTGCAACAATTCCATTGAAAAATTCTGTTATACTTATTAAAATACCGAGTATCGGGCGCTACAATAAAACGTAACCTATACAGACAATGTTATGCCACCGTAGGCAGAATCCGTTACAAACTCTCAGTACCAAATTTGGAGCAATTCCGTGAAAAAATGTTACAAATATTGGTCTCATCTCTGATTCTTGGGAGACGAAAACTCTCCATTCTTCAAATCCTTCCCCCCTTCAAATTCTCTTGGCATTTAAAAACACACATTTATTTTCGAGTGTTTTCCATTATTTAATCAACACTTTGTCTTGAAGGCACCTTTCTTTCGTCCTCCTCCTCCTTTTATCCCCTCTTCAATTTTGTATGCATCCACAAAGAACGTAAGAAATTGGCGGTTTTTGGTGTTGTATTTTTCACTTTCTTTCACGGTATGCTCGATAAAGATAATGTTTGTTAAGCTTTTAAACAATTTTCTATGTGCAGAAATATTCACAAAACATTTGTTGGCTCTCGTGAGGAGAGCTGTGTGTGTGCGTTTGCTTGTATTCTTTTTACCCTTCTACACACGAAAACAATCCAATGAATGGAATCTGATGCATTACTAACAGCCAGCAGTCCATCGTGTTGTCGACAAAGAAGAAACTTGTTACTAATGTTGTTAGACCAAGATAGTGGCTGTGGTCTCCCTGGCAAATGGGAAACTACTGAAGATCGACAGTGTCTTGAAGAGAATGGAAAAGGAAACAAAAAGTAAGAAGAAAAACAAAGAATGGGTATGAACGTTTTTCGTGGTTATAGTCCCTCAGGCTTTTTTAATGAGTTCCCATAGGAGTATGAAATGCTTGAAATAGTCCACAAGTCTGAAATCGAAATTTGTAAAGTTTTAAGTTTAATTCGAACTATTCGTTGTTTTAGTAAATTAGTGTCATTTGTTATTATACCCCACAACTCTATATTTAGATGTATTTTATGTTTGATTGGTTCAAAAACATTTGAACACCTCAAAATATTGGTCCTGAAACCATGATATTATATATCTATCAAACAGTCTCGTGGAGCTGAGTCGATAAAGCTATGTGTCAAATGTTTTTTGTGATAAATACAATTTTTTATTTAACCGCGAATATTTTTGATATTTGAGAATGAATTTAGAGCGATGTCACTTACACATGAAACGGGCAGAAAATGGAGATATTGCAGAATATACACAGGAATTCAAATTTTGGAATACTGTTCAGCATTTTCGTTTGATCGTTTGATCGTAAATTTTCGTTTGATCATAAATATAGAGCAATTACCCCCAAAATGTTCATGGTCTCTGCTCAGGCATTTATATTACCCCTAGTACGTTTGGTATTAAACAAGTAAAAAAGTTGTAAGTTCGGCCGGTCCTAACTTTCAATACCCTCCATCATTTGGAACGAATTTGATAATTCTCAAAAACAAAAAAATCCGTTTAAATTCTGTTAAAATCTTAAAAATACCGAATGTAGCTTCATATTAGGGTCTATACGACGACATGAACCTGCGTAGCTAACATTTGTCATAAGCCATTACAATATTCAAATGCGAAACTTAAAAAATCGTTTATAAAGTCAAAAAATCAAAATACCGAATATCAGGAGGTACCATTATATGGGGGCTATACGAAGACGTGGACCTGTACAGACAATTTTCTGTCATAGGCAGTAGTATCCATTACGAACTTCAAATAATAAAAATGGTGAAAAATCCCCCTAAAAACATTAAAATACCGAATATCGGGAGGTACCGTTATATGGGGGCTTTACGAATGGGTGGACCTGCACAGACAATTTTCTGTCTTAGGCTGTAGTATTCATTATGGGCTTGAAATACCAAAATTGAAACAATTCCGGTGAATAAATTCGCTAAAATCATCAAAATACCGAATATTGGGAGGTACCGTTATATAGGGGCTCTAAGAAGACGTGGACCTGCACAGACAATTTTCTGTCTAAGGCTGTAGTATCTATTACGAACTTCAAATACCAAATTTGAAACTATTTCGGTGAATAATGTCGCTAAAATCATCAAAATACCGAATATCAGGAAGTACCGTTATGTGGGGGCAATACGAAGACGTGGACCTGCACAGACAATTTTCTGTCATAGTCTGTAGTATCAACTACGAACTTCAAATGCCAAATTTGAAACAATTCTGTTGAAGAATGTCCATAAAATCATTAAAATACCGAATATCGGGAGGTACCGTTGTATAGGAGCTCTAAGAAGACGTGCACAGACAATTTTCTGTCTCAGGCTGTAGTATCCATTATGGACTTCAAATACCAAATTTGAAACAATTCCGGTGAATAAATTCGCTAAAATCATCATAATACCGAATACCGGGAGGTACCGTTATATGGTGGCTAAACCAAAACGTGGACCTACATGGCCCATTTTCAATACCAAAAATCCTGCATACATAATATACATTTGAGCAAAATTTTATCAATCTACTTCAATTCGTTCGGAAGCTAGAGTGATTTCCACAGACGGATAGACGGACGGACATCGCTAAATCGACATAGAATTTTATGCTGATTAAGAATATATACTTTGTGGGGTCTAAAATATGTATTTCGAGGTATTACAAACGGAATGACAAACTAAATATACTCACCATACTATGGTGGAGGGTATAAAAATCGGTCATATCGGTCCAAGTTTCGGCAAGGCCCCATATAGCGTTACTTCTTGACTCTATGTGTTGTGATTTTTTTTGACAACAATTTTAAACCCAATCGTGTGTAATGTTACACTAAGAGTTCTGAGTAGGTATAATCTCTTCATGTTAAACTTTTCAAAATTGCTCTAATATTTGGTGTGGCCCTCATATTACTGTTTATTGACTTCTGTTATGTGTATTCAAATTGTTTGCGAGATTTGCAGATTGCTTGCAGGTTTGGAATATATTGGTAAGACCGAAGTATTCCATTTTTCATGCTTCATCTGATACAGAAAAAATAATGGAATGGGCAAAATCACAATAAAAAAAAGAATTGAAAATTCATATCCAATTTTATGCGAAATCATAAACTCCGATAAATTCTATATTCATATCAAGTTTCTGGTTCAGAGAAATATTTAGATATAGCAAATTGTAAAGAATCGCCGACTTGTTTCGTAAGATAAACAGATAAAAATATTGAAAATTGTGGCTCGTTGTGGGTTCGCAGATATATATCATCTTCACGTTAGGAAAAATATTTGGATGTGTGAAATTTGGGGAGATGCTTAATTCGGTTTCTTCGAACGATTCGTTTTTCAAAATCTTCAACCCTATGTGGGAAAAGTACAAGGAGTAATGGTCCGATCTCTACCATCTTCATATCAGATCTTGTGTTTATGGAAATATTGAGATGCACCAATTCTGAATGGGATCGGATGTTAATTGCCCGTTTTATGAGATAGTCAAAATTGTGACCCTTTGTAGAGGAGGAACTAGAAGGAGTAAACCGATATGTGCTATCTTCACACCAGACCTTGGGTTAATAACAATATTGTGATGTGCTTATTTCGGATTTCATAATCGTTTTCGTTAAAAATTAACCCGTTGTGGGACTGGTACTAGAAGAAATGGTCCGACCTCTACCATCTTTAAAAGAGATCTTGTTTTGATGGAAGTATTGAGATGTACCAAGTCTGAATGGAATCGAATGCGTATTTCGCGTTTTATGAGCTTCATGGGTTCTTCAAAATTTTGACCCTTTGTGAGGGAGGTACCAGAAAGAGTGGACCGATATATGCCCATCTTCACAGCAAATCTTGTGATAGCAGAAATAACGGGATGTGTGAAATTTAAAGAGTACCGGATGCTTATTTCGGAGTTTATGATTGTTTTGGTTATTCAAAACTTTCACACTTTGTGAGGGAGGTACCAGAAGGAATGATCCGATCTCTACCATCTTTATAAAAAAATTCTGTGTTGATCGAAATTTTGAGATGTGCCAAGTCTGAATGATATCGGAATGTAATTTAGCGTTTTATGAGCTTCATGGGTATTCAAAAATGTTGGCGCTTTGTGGGAGAGGTACCAGAAGGAGTGGACCAATATTTTCCATCCTCATAACAGATCTTGGGTAAATAAAAATATTGTGATGTGTGTAATTTGAAGACAATCGGACTCTTACATCAAAGTTTGTAGGAGTTATAAATATTCAAAATTTTGACCCCTTGTGGGAGATGTACCAGAAATAATTGTCCGATATTGTCCATTTTCGCACCTGACCTAGCACTGACTCAAGTATTAGGATTTGCAAAGTTGGAGGAAAATTAGATAATCCCTTCTTTTTCTACGCTGTCAAATATTTTCTTTTTTTTTTTTTTGAAAATGTTGACCCTTAGAGGGGGATGTAACAGAAGGGTTGGACCGATTTCTCCGAACTCGATCTAAGTTTGACAAAAATATTACGATGTACCAAATTTGGACCAAATCGGATACTGCCTTCGGGAGTTGTCGTGCGCACCAGCCAACCAGACAGGCGGACGGATATGCCTAGATCGACTCCAAATGTCCTGAAACCGTAATTTCGACTAGGCACATTCTGACCGTGTCAAATGATATATACCCTCTCTAGCTATATGGCTGAGGGTATAAAAATGGTTATAGTATTATATGAAGTGCAATGCTTTGGTCCAATATATCTAACACCTCACGCATATTTCAACATTTTCCAAAAAACATTCAAATCGCTGACAAAAATGTCTTCTATTTTTAGCACTACTTTCATAATCCGCAGGATTTTCCCTGTAATTATTTTTTGTGTTGCGCAGTGTAACTGTAACAACTTCCCTCCATAGGAAAATTTTTATTTACTTTTTTTTTTTAATTTTTCGGCAGGTTGAGATTTACCAAAACGAGGTCAGTTACTAGAAAGGATCTACGTATTCTAATTCATGTTTGCTCTAATATATGCTAAAATATTGAAACGTGCTAGATTTTTAGGATATCGGACACTGATTTCAAAATTTCCAGGAGTTATTATTAATCGAAATTTTGAACTTTTCAGGGGTGATACCAAAAGCAAACGACCAACATTCACACCAGACGTCATATCTTAATCTTCGATTTATATACTTTGTTTTGGGAAATTTTTGAACTTTTTTGGGAGAGGCACCAAACGGAGTGTACCGATATGTTGAGCCAACATAAGACAACATTAAACAAGTAATCAAAGGCAACAGTCGAGCGGGGCCGACCGTTGAATACCCTACAACACTATAATAAGTGATACAGTTTATAAAGGCGAGATACTCGAAAGAATTCCACAAGATATTGTGACAAATAATAAAAGAAACTCGTCAGGTTTCGTTCTCTTTTGCTTTTGCAATGTCCGGTAACCCCCATTCAAATGTGCGTGGGGGTCGGGCGATAATTACGATCTGCTGACATTTTTGCATTTTTTTGGTCCATTTCAACCCCTAAATATATGACGATCATCTCCAAAAAGAGTAGGCTTCTATTCTGACCCTCATCTTATCCCCATGCAAAATTTTGTAAGGATATGATATCCTGATATCTTAACTACTCAGTTTTGTTAGCTGTAGAAATATTACCAAATATTTAATTCAAAATGAAAATATGCCAAAAATATGACAAAATTGAAAAAATATGAGAAAATTTTAGAAAATCAATATTTTCATCTTTAGAGAGATATTTTTATGCGATTTTTTTTAGACGTTTTTTCTTCCCTGCCAAGAGGCCATTCTGAATTAATGAGAACTGTCGAAATCAGTTCAGCCGTTCTCGACATATAAGAGATTTTTCAAGCATATCTTCTTTGATAGACATATATATCGCACATATTTTGCTATATATCCGATTTGTTGGATGTCAACATCAATTTAAAGATCAGAAGTAACCTTGTCATGGCATTGTGATTTCGCCGGGATTTAAAATATTCGCAGATCGGCGAGATAGGAAGATTCATATATACTTTCCTATATGGGATACCAATATTTCGAGGTGTTACATAAATTCTGGCCCAATCAAACTTATAATACCCCCAACACATAGTGTTGTAGGGTATAAAAAATACCTCCACTGTAACTTTTATCAGTTCTTCTTTGCAGTCGTTAAGCACTCCACCATGGGATATATACAATTCCTCCTTGTTGAGTTGGTTCAATAGCCACATTGCGATTTAACTTCCACATAAAATTCAAAGTGTCTTGAACCTCATAAAGCACACTGTCCTGGTGGAAACCACTCACCACACCTTCCTTTCTACCAATCCCACTCCACACTTTCATAGCCAAGTATAGTTTCCTGCTTTGCAGACAATTCGCAAATTTGCTGTTGCTGCTACTGCCACAGTTTGTGTTTTGCTTCGCTACAAAGGAATTGCACTAAAAACAGCACCAAGTAGATCTTATTTAGATAAAATTGCAATAAATATTTTCTCCATGTGGTCAGGCGGCTAAATATGTGAATGTGTGTGGGTGTACATACTTAGTATGTATGTGTTTGTTTGTTTGGTCGTTCATCCCTTCATCAGATAGAGAGCGAGTTAAACAAACCAAAGTAGCTTCTTTTTGTTAACTGCATTAAATGAACACCACTCGTCCTCGGATAAGCTTTGGGGTGGACTTTGCTGGATTTTGCCGTTGTTGCCGCTTCTGTTCCGTTCTGGATTGGCAAACAAACCAAAAGAGTTTAAAGACTTTTGGACATGGGATAAGAGAATGCACATAAACTATTGTGGACTAACTTGAAAATAACAAGTAAAGCAATCAAATAAGTTGACCATGGAATAGATGACCAGGAACTGCGAAAAGCGAAAAGTAGAACATAAAACTAGAACATTAAACAAATCGATTTAAACGAGAATAACGAATGAGCGAAGCTATAATGAAATGCGATTGGAATGAAATTTAAAATTTGTAGCCGTGGTGGTCACGAATATTTATATGAACGGAATCGAGGTGTTCAAAAGGCAGTGGCGTGGTAATAAATAGGTTTTAGTTGGTTCCATTGTTTTATCTATAGTAATTGCAGTAAATATAGGAAATTAGTATGGCGTCCAAAACCTCAGTTTTTTAATAATAATTGGAATTGGAAATCTAAAATTTTAGCAAATAATGGTTTCAGAAAAAATATTGCGTGTGGTTTAAAAACTAATTTATGAAGAATACTATAGAACTTGAAAGCAATCTGGTCGTCCCCAGGTGGCCAATAGGGGTAACACTATTGGCAATTCCAAAGTTTAATTCTGGCGTAGCCTTTGGTAAACTTATTGGAGTATTTTTCAAGGACCAAAACTTTTTACGAAAGCATCTCCTTAAAAGAAGTACATGGTGAGAATCGGTAAAAGAAACATGCCGAGATACGAACTACTTACAAGTACTAAAAACTATTAAAATTTCTTCAATTTATAGTCTTGAATATTCAAGTTTCGCATGAAGGACAAGTGAGAGACATAAGATATTTTTGAAGATTCGTACTAAAAAATGTTCTGAACTGTACTTAAAAATACGACTTGAGGCTAAATTTTGTACTTTTAAAGCATCCATCTTAAATTTTCTAATTTTGGTCACTGGTGTATGTCATCAGATAAAGTGTTGCTTTTTTGAAACCGTACTAAAATATGTCTTAAGTACTAAATATGACTAAAAGCCTGAAGCCAAAACTCTATGTTTTTAGAGTTTATGCTAAAAATGAATGCAGTACTAAAATACGCCAAATATGGTACTACAAGAGTAGAATTCGAAAATGTGGAATTTATTCACGTTTTTCGAACCATTTTTAGAAATTCATGGAAGAATAGTATAAACAAGTAAAAAAAATAAGTTCGACCGGGTAGAAATATAAATACCTTCTACCATTAGCCAAAGAGGTCCCTAGGTGAGGTCGGTTGGATACTGCAGTTATAGCTTTTAAAAAACCAATAAGTTGGGTAAAACCGTTAGAAAGTGTGGTTTAAATGGTCAAAATACCGAATATCCGAAGATACCGTTATATGTGCGCTACAGGGAAAACGTAGATGTACATGTTCAATGCTCTGCCATCGATGGTGAGTCTCATTACAAACTACAAATACCAATTTTTAGACAAATAGGTGAAAAAATATGGCTAGATATCGCTATAGTAAAACGTGGGCCTGTACAGTACATATTCTGCTATCATAGGTAGAATCTGTCACATATCCGTTGAAAAATGTGGCTTAAAGGGACCTAGGGTCCAACATTTCGATGAGGAACATTTTGGCCGTATCATATTACATGATATTCCCGGTCTCCATTTAATCTCAATCCGAATATTTCTTAAAATTAGAAGAGAGGAATTTGGCTTCTCTATTAAGGTTCCAAACTATTATTCCTTGTCTTCTATTTTAAGCCCTACTTTCTTAATTCACATTTTTATACCCTACATCATTTCTTTACCCAACACCTAAGGGTATTGTGGCTTTGTGCATTTGTTTGTAACATGGAGAAGGAAGCGAGATAGACCCATAGTTACTTTAGGGGATCTTCATAGAATCTCTTTATACATGCCTGTCCATGTATTTTTGTGAACAAAAAACAAAATCGTTGTTCTTTTTCATATTTTCATTATAACAACAACAACAACAATGGTATGCAAAAATAACTGTACATTTTATGTTGTTGTTACACGAGGCTATGAACTGGAAAAAAGAAAAGAGGATCAGAGAAGCAAACACAGAATCTACAAAACAAAATAATATTCTTATAAAGCCACTACTATTATTTTGACCGCAACTGTATATCTTCAATCGATTTCGGGTTAATTGTGCACTAAATGGCCAATATCAATCCAAATGACCTGAATTTTAGAAATATCCGATCTAATTCAGTCTAGTACATCAAATTTGTAGAAAACCGGTTCAGATATAGCTACAGCTCCCATATATGATTCATCCGATTTGGTGTTTAAGTCCCTCAAAATCGTAACATTTTCTCCACAAGAACAGCCCAGAAATACCTCTGTCAAATTATATCGATATTGGATCAGATTTGGATATAGCTCACATATATATTTTTATCCGATATCAGGTTTATTGTGCACCAAATGGCTAGTATCAGCCCAAGTGGTCTGAATTTTGGCATTTACAACTGAATTCATCCTACAAACCAGTACCTCAAATTTTGTGTAAATCGGTTCAGATATAGCTATAGCTCCCTTATATATGCTTTATCCGATTTGGGGTTTAAAGTCCTTAACAAGCGTAATATTTATGGAGATCACATCAATGATCTTTAGTACCACATATCAGATACAGCTCTGAAATAAGTATTTCAAATTTTGTCAAAATCGGTTCAGATTTGGATATAGCTCCCATATATATCCTTAACCGATTTCGGGTTACTTGTGCACCAAATAGTAAATATCAGTCCAAATGCCCCGAATTGTTGGCACATCCAACCGAATTCAGTAAAGAAGCAAATAAATTAAATTTGGTGAAAATCGGTTCGGATATAGCTATAGCTTTCATATATATGTTTCATCCGATTTTGTGTTTAAATCCCTCACATTCGTAATATGCATTCGACAATTATGATATTTGGTTCTAGATACCTTATAAAGGTCAGAGATACCTTTACCAAATTTTATAGAGAACGGCCAAGATTTGGCTTTAGGTCCCATTTATATCCTTCATTCATTCCATTTTGTGCAACTCGGTTCCGATATATATATTTTTTTAATATAATCCTACTCCAGGTAATATCATGCACCCTATAGCAAACTATAACTGCTCTAAAGCCATATGTTGATAGGTGGTATAATCTACTTGAAATAAATTCTTTCGTTACCAAATTTAATCTGGACGCATATATGCCCTAGACACCTTTACAAATGTTACGTTCGATTTTATATTTAAATACCTAAAGTTAGTACCCCATAATCGATTTTATACTTAAATGGTTTTTGGTGCATAGTAAGAATACCTTTGCTAAAATTTGAAAAAAATCAGTGCTGATTTGAATATGGCTTCCATATCAATGTAAAGGTGAGGAGCACCCTTTTCATGACTTAACTGGCAAATAAACAATAAAGACGGTGGAACGGACATTTTGGTTTTTTTTCCGCAAAAAAGTTCGGTCGGTAAATATTATTCAGTTGTCCCTGACCAAGAGTATACAGAGATGGCAGAACTGTTTAATTCTCTAAATATTTGGATTCGGTCATTGCTCATTGTTACATTTCAATAAGGTTTAGGAAAATGTGAATGTCCAAGGTCTGCGGCCAAAATGTTTGCGTGCCCAAGCCCTAAATACACCCTTCAGAATATTTTATAAAATTCGGCATTTATTCTGATGCCACGGTCGATTAATACGAGCGGAGAGCGACCATCGGCCTTTATGGCGGCCCACACCATCAACATGGCCGGCGCTTTAGTTCTGGAGACCGAAGGTGCACATTTTCAGCTGACCTCTTTGGCAACACGATAATTTTGTTTGTTTATAAACTGCTGAACAACGAATGTTTTCTCATCGGAGAAAACTGAATTCGGCAGTTCACCACTTTCGGCCAAGCGAAGCAACTCTTTAGCTCTTTTAAATCTATTTTCTTTTTGTTGCAGTGTAAGTTCTTTCACTTTTTGGAATTTGAATGACTTTACCCCGAGCTCATTTTTCAATATTTGCCGAATACCGAATGGAATATTGCAATATGTTCAGCTCAGAGCCATTTTTCGGCCACTGCGACGCGGGTTTCGATCAGGTCGCTTCTTTACTTTTCGAACCATTTTTGCTGATGTTGCTGTTTTCTTCCGTCGACTTCCTTTACGTCGGGCTTCGCTACCATTATCACGGTAACGAGAGATGGTACGAGACACAAAAGATTTATTCACATTTAAATGCTGGAGTGCTCTAACGAAAGCCACTTGAGGTTTTCCAGTAAATCACACTTGAATTCCATCACGAATAATTTTTTTTCTGCAAAATTCTCACTAACGTGCTTTTGTACGCTTGTAAACAATCAAATGAGCTATCACTAGAATAATGTTAAAAGCTGTCGGACGAGTGGCTTAGAAATGACAGCAGCCTGAAGTTGGTTGCAATTTTTTCATCTCACCAGTCTCATCGATTTGGTGTTAAAGTCCCTCTCATGTACTGCTCAAAAATACCTCCGCTAAGTCGCTTCAGAAGGTATATAAAAACCTTCGATATACATCTTCATCATCATATATTATATCAACCCAAATTGAAAAAAAAAGAATCATATTCCACAGAATTTTTCCTCTTGGTGAAACTTTGTCCGGCATATCTTTTGTTCCAATAAATATTTTTTATACAGTTCTTATCGAAGTCATATCATGAAATAAACAGCAATGTTATTTGATACCGGCTCGACTTTTTACCTTTCTTTATTGATTTGTTTTTTTTTTTTTTTTTTTTTTTTGCTTATTGTTATAATTTAATAAGTTTTAGGTCATTTTCATATGAAATCAAAAATATTTCTTGGTACGCCCATATTTCTATTCGAAATACATGAATATTTGTTTCTTTTAAAGACAATTGTTTCGAGGATTCAAAGCCATACATTTTGCTACTCAGTAAATTTCGAAACAAAAACTATTGCAAAGTTTTGCTATTCAGTTTACCACATCACGTGTTGGGATAAAAGCAAATTTTCCATTCTGCCATTAATCGATACAATGTCATTGGAATATTGGGGAACACAACCGAGTTAGTGTAGGTCATAATTTTCCAATAGTCAGGCAGAAAGTCACGTTTCGTCGTTCAGGAAATCAAGCAAATCACACAAGAGATACAAACCAATACAAAGAAACACAGAAATAGATAAAAGTCAATTCTCACACACAATCCCAGAGACATACTCCACAAAATGTAGTGTAAAACAAATAAATTTCCTCAGGATTTTTTATCCTTTTTTATACCCTACACCACATAGTGGTAAGGGTATTATGTCTTTGTGCATTTGTTTGTAACATGGAGAAGGAAACGATATAGACCCATAGTTACTTTTGAGAACCTTCATAGAATCACTTTCTGAGTCGATTTATGCATGTCCGTCCGTCTGTCCGTCCGTCCGTCTGTCCGTCCGTTCGTCCGTCTGTCCATGTATTCTTGTGAACAAAATGCAGGTCGCATTTATTATCCGATTAAGATGAAATTTTCCAAACAATATTTTTTTGGCCCATGGACGAACCCTATTGAAATTGGTGAGAATCGGATCAAATTTAGATATAGCTCCCATATATATCTTCATCCGATTTCGGGTTAAATGTGCACCAAATATCCACTATCAGTCCAAATTACCTGAATTTTGGCACACCCAACCGAGTTCGGCCTAGAAGCAAGTATATCAAATTTGGAGAAAATCGGTTCAGATATAGCTATAGCTCCCATATATATCTTTCATCCGATTTGGTGTTTAAGCCTCTCACATTCGTAATATGCACTCCACAAGAATGATATTTGGTACCAGATATAAGGTGCAGCCCAGAAATAGATGTTTGTAATTTTATCGAAATCGGTTCAGATTTGGATATAGCTCCCATATATATCTTCATCCGATTTCGGGTTAATTGTGCACCAAATGGCCGAAATAAGTCCAAATGGACTGAATTTTAGTACATCGGACCAAATTCAGCCTAGAAGCAAGTATATCAAATTTAGTGAAAATCGGTTCAGATATAAATATAGCAACCATATATATGTTTCATCCGATTTAGAATTTTAGTCCCATACATTCGTAATATTCACTCCACAACCGTGATATTTGGTACCAGGTATTAGATGGAGCACAGGAATAGCAGGCCGAGTTCGGCCTAGAAGCAAGTATATCACATTTGGAGAAAATCGGTTCAGATATAGCTATAGCTCCCATATATATCTTTCATCCGATTTGATCTTTAAGTTCCTCACATTCCTACTATGCACTCCACAACCGTGATATTTGGTACCAGGTATTAGATGGAGCACAGAAATAGCTGTTTTAAATTTTATTGAAATCGGTTCAGATTTGGATATAGCTCTCATATATATCTTCATCCGATTTCGGGTTAAATGTGCACAAAATGGTCAATATCAGCCCAAATCACCAGTCTAGAAGAAGAAGAAGAATACGTAAAATTTGGAGAAACCCGGTTCAGAGATAGCTATAGTTCGTAAAATGCACGATAGAATTAGATAGATTTTGATTTTGTACCAAATATCTCATAGAGCTCTGAAATGCCCTGTATAAACCTTTTTACGAGAGCTTTACTAAATATGCATAGTGGTGTGGGGTATCATATAGTCGGCCCCGCCCGACTTTTGAGCTTTCCTTACTGGTTTTCAATATTAAGCGGATGTTATTTTCTGAATGTGGATTTATATTTTGTTGCCGTTGTTGTTGTTGGTGTTGCTGCTGGCTTACACATCGCAGAAAATCCATTTGCTCCGGCTAAAGGAAATACAAAATCAGAAAGCAATAAATTTGACAACGAGTATTGGAAATTTTGCTGACTTTGAACGAAGAAGAAGACGAAGCAGCCAAAGACAATGATTTATGGCAACAACAAATCGAAATATTCGTTATTTTATATTGGTTTAACGGTAATACTGACAACAAAAAATAATAAAACCAACAACTACACCAATGTTGTATGGTTATTGTCTGGCATTAGCATTAGCTAGGAAAATAACACATGTCAAATTAGGTCAAATAGGGAATTAGTTTAATATGCAATTATATATGTATGTGAATGTAGTGGTTTTGGAATTGAAAATGATTTGGGATTTTGAGGGGGGAAATACAAACATTTCAAATTTGGTAGTTTTGGTAATTTAAAAAGCAAAACAAAATGGATTTATTTTTAAGCTACTTATGATTTTAAAAATGTATTCATTTTGCTAATTCAAATAAATATGGAAACTGAATATAGTTTGGTCATTTAGTAATCAATCTTGGATAGTCATTGCTATATACCTATAATGTTAAACATTTAATTAAAAAATCATGATATGGTACCTTTGCTTTTATTTTTAATATTCAAAGTTTTCTAATTATTATGGTTTCGGATTAAAAACGTCTTCAACACCTGCTACATTTACTAATGGTAATAAGGCTATACGAAGACGTGGACTTACATGGCCTATTTTCTGTCATATGCCGTACTATCCATTACGAACTTCGAATGCCAAATTTGAAACAATTCCGGTAAATAATGTCGCTAAAACCATCAAAATACCGAATATCGGGGGGAACCGTTATATGGGGGCATTTTCTGTCTTATGCTGAAGTATCCATTACAGACTTCAAATACCAATTTTGAAACAATTCCGGAAAATAATGTCGCTAAAATCATCAAAATACCGCATGTCGGGAGTAACGGTACCTCTGGGGGCTATACGAAGATGTGGACCTACATGGTCCATTTTCAATACCAAAAGTCCTGCACACATAATACACATTTGAGAAAATTTTTATCAACTAACTTCATTTCCTTCGGAAGCTAGAGTGTTTTTCACAGACTGACAGACGGATAGAAGGACATACGGACGGACATTGTTAAATTGACAAAGAATTTTATGCTGATCAAGAATATATATACTTTGTTGGGTCTGACATGAGTATTTCGAGGAGTTACAAACGGAGTGACAAACTTAATATACCCTCCATACTATGGTGAAGGGTATAAAAACAAGTAAGCAAAGACTACTAAGGCTAAGGGCGAGATGAAAAACTGCAACCAACTTCAGACTTGTGTCATTTCTAAGGCACTCGTCGGACAGCTGTTACAATTATTCCAGTGACAGCTCATTATATTGTTTACAAGCGTCCAAAGCATTTTGGTGAGAATTTTCCAGAAAAAACGTTAGTCGTTGTGGAATCTAAGCGTGGTAGTGTGATTTCTTTATATTTGGCTGGAAAAACACAAGTGGCTATCGTTAGAGCACTCCAGCATTTAAATGTAAATAAATATTTTGTGTCTCGTACCATCGCTCCTTACCGTGATACTGGTAACGTAGCCCGACGTCAAGGAAGTAGACGGAAGAAAACAGCACCATAGTCCCATATCCATCAAATATCAAAGTACACTAGTGAAATCCAAGGACGGACTTGGCGTACGTAGCGAGGAAATCCTTGACCTCATGGATGAGATCATACCGAGCTATGAGTGAAATAACACCTTCTATGTATTAACATCTTTACTCGTCACAATACAGCACCCGAGACTGTGCTGAGCTGCAATGGATATAAAGGATGGGATGTTCTTTTTTTCAAACCCAGTGCAAACAATTCTTATAATGGAAATCTTTCACAATAACGTATTTAATAAAATTAGCTTGAATGCCAAATGACTGTACCCTTAAACATGTATTCAAGAGTCTGCGTGTGGGTTTTATTAGAAGTATGCCCTGCCGAGCTTAAGACATTTTCTAATTGTTGTTTTTTCTATATTTTTTTTTTTTCTCTCAGAAAAGCTTTTGTAGTTGGCTCTTACTAATTTGGCAACAAACAATGTAATATAACTTTGTAAATATCAAATGAAACGAAAATCCATTAGTACAGAGGTGCGTATGATTTACGCATAACTATAGTCTTTAGTACGTATACGATAATAGTACGTATACGACAATTGGTCCAATGTGTACCATCTTTATAACAGATCTTGTATTAATGGAAATATTGAGATGTACCAAGTTTGAATGGAATCGAATGTTAATTTTGTGTTGTATGAGCTTCATGGGTACTCAAAATTTTGAACCTTTGTGGGAGGGGTCCCAGAAGGAGTGGAGCGACACATCCCAATTTCACACCAGACCTTGGGTTAATACAAATATTGTGATATCTGTAACTTGAAGAGAACGGATGATAATTTTATGATCGTTTTGGTTATTCAAAACGATCTCTACCATCTTTAGAAGAGATCTTGCTTTTATGGAAATATTGAGATGTGTAAAGTCTGAATGGAATCGAATGTTAATTTCGTGTTATATGAGCTATATATTGGCTATATGTCTATTCTATTCTATATGTATATGGCTATATGTATATTCAAAATGTTGATCCTTTGTGGATATTTCGCACGAGATCGTGGGATAATAAAAAATATTGTGATGTGTGTAATTTGAAGACAATCGGACACTTACATCACATTTTGTAAGAAATATAAATATTCAAATGTTGGCCCATTTTGGGGAGGTACGTGATGGAGTGGACCGATATTATCCATTGTCTCACCTGACCTAGCACTGATGCAAATATTAGGATTTGCAAAGTTGGAGCAAAATCGGATTATCCTTTCTCCTTCTGTGCAGTCAATTTTTTTCTTTGAAAATTTTGATAGTTTTTGTGTGAGATACCAGAAGGGTAGACCGATTTTGCCCACCTCCGAACCTGATCTAAGTTTGACAATAATATTACGTTGTACCAAGTTTGGACAAAATCGGATACTTCCTTCGAGAGTTATCATGCGCACCAGCCAGACAGACTTCTATGTCTTTGATCATGTTCGAAGATGGGTAATATAGTTCCTTCAAATGGTTGAATTGGACAAAATTTTAAAAACCCCAAACCAAACTTCGAATAACGCAAAACGATTATCAGGCCTGAAGATAGGGTGCCACTCCTTTTGGTACCCCATAACATATTTATATCCAACGTCACACTGTGGTACAGGGTAATATATCTTTGTCTATTTGTTCGTAACATGGAGAAGGACAAAACATTCTGAGTGGATTTATGGATGTCCGTCCGTCGTTACGTATTTTTATAAACAAAGTACAGGTCGCATTTATTTTCCGGTTAAGATAAAATCATTTCTTTAGACAAATGTTTCATCCGATTTGGTGTTTAAGTTCCTCACATTCGCTATAGGCACTCCTCAACAATTATCAGAAATACATTCGCCAAATTTATCCGATTTCACAGTTATTGTGCCCTAAATATTCATATTAAACCAAAGTCGATGAATTTTTCAACCATATTTTTCCAATTGGTGAAACTCGGTTTCCACATATATATTTATTGTTCCGATATATATTTTTATACCCTACACCAAGATATGGAAGGTATATTGCAATTGTCATTCCGATTGTAACACCTATGTCGATTTAATGAGGTGCGTCCGTCTGCCTGTCTGTAAAAATTACTCTAGCTTCTAAACAAAATGAAGTAGGTTGATAAAATTTTACTTAGGTCTGCAGGACTTTTAGTATTTAAATGGGCTATGCTGGGTAAGTTAAAAAGCTGCAACAAAGTCAAACGGCATAAATTTTAAATATTTTTTTTAAATTTTATTAAATGAAAGCAAAAAATGTCGGAAATAGCATCAAATTTTAGAATAAGTTTAGATTTGTTGGAATTTATCGCCTTTGGCACGAATTACGGCCAATGAAACCGCCACACGCTGTCCGAATGTTGCTCTGCGGTATTTTCACCCTTTCCCTGCGAAGCACTTGCTTGATTGGGGTGATCGACACTTTGGTATTTTTAAGTGCCAACCTTGCTTTCCAAAATAATCCAGACACAATAGTCCAACGGATTGGTATCAGGAGATTTTGGTAGGCATTGTGCGTTCGAAATGAAGCGAGGAACCTCATTTTGTGACCATTCTTGGTTGTCGCGTGCTGAGTGCGATGATCCTGAGTCCTGTTGGAATTTCCAAGGTCTGCGGCCAGAATATTTTCGCGATAATATTCGTCATTTATTCTGATGCCACGGTCGATTATTATGAGCGGAGAGCGACTATCGGCTGTTATGACGGCCCACACTATCACCATGGCCAGCGCTTGAGTTCTGGTGGCCAACCGAAGGTGCACATTTTAAGCTGACCTCTTTGGCAAGTAAGTTCTTGCACTTTGCCCAATGGAATATTGCGATATGTTCAGCTCACGAGCCATTTTCGGTCACTGCGACGTGGGATTCGATCAAGTCGCTTCTTTATTATACCCCACAACACAATGTGTTGGGGGTATCATAAGTTTGATTGGGCCAAAAATTATGTAACACCACGAAATATTGGTTTCCAACATAGGAAAGTATATAAGGATCTTCCTATCTCGCCAAGCTGAGTCGATCTAGCTATGTATGTCCGTCCGTCCGTCTGTCCGACTGTCCGTCTGTCCATGTTAATTTGTAATCACTCTACAGGTCGCAATTATGGCCCGATCTTCACGAAATTTAGAATGGAGGAGGGGCTAGGGTCAGAATAGAACCCTATTGCTTTTGGAGATGATCGCATAATATTTAGGGGTTGAAATGAGCCAAAAACTGAAAAATTTCCTGATTTTGCAGTTGCTCTACCGGTCGCAATTATATACCAATCGACGCGGAAGATAGCATGGGGCTAGAGCTTAGGGCTGGGCAGAAGTCTTCCAATTTTGATGGTCATCGGGTAATATTTAGTGGGTGAAATAGACCATAACATTTGTGTTAAATAAAAGTCAATTTTTCCATTAGACCGCGAATATTTTTAATCCCGTCGAAATCACAAATAGACGAACCGGTCAATTTTGACCGTAATGTAGATGCCTATAGTAAATATATCGGGTATATATAGCGAAATATTTACAATACATGTATACAAAGGAAGAGGATGTTAGCTAGAATGCTTACATCTTAAGAATGGCTGAGCCGATTTTTAAAAATTTTGAAAATTTAGAATGCCCTCTTGGCATAAAAGTATCTAATCTAAAAAAATCGCATAAAAAGATGTCAATAATGATGCTAACATAGATTTTGTAGTATTTTGTGACATTTTTTATTTTTTTTTTTTTTTCATATTTTTTATCGCATGCGATTTTTTCACTTTGACTTAGAATATTGAAGTGTATATTTCGTAAATTTTTTTCAACTTACAACACAGGTTGGGGTTATTATATACAGATTGCAATTACCGTCCGATCCTCACGAACATTTTCACAAAGGTAGGGTTAGGCTCAGAAGGGCTAGACCTATTATTTTCTAAGATTTCTGCAATATATTTAGGGGTTGAAATGGACCAAAAATAGGAAAAAATTCCTGATCACATAACTGAAGCCAATCGACACGCCTGAAAAGAGAGTTAAGAACAGGGAAGAATTCTAGCATTTTGGATGACCATTGGAATATATTTAGCTGGACCAAATGGACCACAACAACTTACAACACGATGGAGTGTGTAAATATTGGGCAAATGTCCCTCATCAAAATGCTAAAGGGTAATATCTAGGCGTGACATAATTTCAAAATCGAAATCTTCCAAAATGAATTTGGACATAAAGGTGCTTCTAACTTATTGTAGTTTTGTAGGGTATCACATGGTCGGCGCCGCACGACTATAGCCTTTGCTTACTTGTTTTCCGAACCATTTCTGCTGATGTTGCTGTTTTCTTCCATCCACTTCATTGACGTCGGGCTACGCTACCAGTATCACGATTAGGAGCGTTGGAACGAGACACAAAAGATGTATTCACATTTAAATGCTTGAGTGCTCTGACGATAGCCGCTTGTGGGTTTCCAGCCAAATATATCGATCATCTTTTTTTCTGGAAAATTCTCACCAAAATGCTTTTGTGCGCTTGTAAACAATATAGTGAGCTTTCACTGGACTAATTTTAACAGCTCTCGGACGAGTGGTTTATAAATGACAGAAGTCTTAAATTGGTTGCAGTTTTTTCCTCTCACCCTGTATATGAATTCTTGGCCTTTAGATAAGATTTGGACTCTTGACGACTTCTAGGATCTACAATAGAATTTTATGACAAATAATTTTGTAGAATATTTTGATTTCTACAATCCCATTTAAAGGAAGTTTTGAGACATTATTAAAAAGAACTATGCATACCCCTTGGTTGACTCGCTTGAGGGTTAGAAATATTCCTCTTATTTTTATCTGCAATATTGTCGAAGACACTTTATACCTAAAATGTACAAATTTAATCCGAAATTTTTCAAAAGTTTTGAATATGGGGAAATTGACGTCCTCTATTCCGGTTATAATTCAATATAAACTTTCAAAATGTCGATATACATGTCTTTTTGTAGCTCTACTTTTATAATTTACTGGATTTTCTCCGTAATTTTTTTTTTGTGTTGCACACTATTATAGATTGCTATGTTACGCACAGCCTGTTGTCTTGGAATTTTCATTAAATTCAATCAATTTAATTTCCACGACTATACATTAAATTGTTAACGAAATATTTTTCAAATGTATTCTTGATTTCATTTCTTCCACTCTTTCGTTGGTGAACTTTTTCTATTAAATTAATTTGTACTAATTTTATTCGCACTTTTTCTGAACTTTCACAATTTACTGAAAAAAAAAAGAAAAACGTACACAACTCTGGACAAAACTATCTGTGCGACCTACAAATAAATCAGCGATGATTTCATTGCCAAGTTGTACACTTTTTAGCAGCATCGCTGAGTTAGGAACTTTTCAAATGCACAAGTGTACAAGGAAATGGGTGGTGTTGTTGGATAGTTCGTTGGTTGGTTGGATGGTTGGATGTTGCTCATCGCCAGTTGTCGAATGATGGAAGTATGAAAATGTATATTTTGCCATTGGCATCTTAATAACATTGCAATAATAAAGTTCGGAGCACATCAGATCACCACGCTGGCAAAAAAAAAAAAAAAAAAAAACTACCGAGCAGAACAGAACTAGTTATAAAAAATTCAAATTATTATTTCTTCAGCTGTTATGATTTCACCAGCAAGCATTTCATTGCAAAGTTTTATGGCAATGATGCTGTTGTACTGCTGCTGGTGATTGGCGACAAGGACACTCTCTCTCGTTGTCTGTTTACATTTGAGGTCATAACTTATTTAAGTTATGTCGAATTTCGTATTTTCTTTTTTGTTAGAATATATCCAACAACAAATCGACATTTGAACTTTACTTTAAAATTATTTTCTTTAAATATTTCAACACAGATGATGACGATGTTGATAATCAGACGTCAGAATAAAAAGTAGAGCGAACATTTTTTCGTTTTGTAAGGGCTGTCGTCGTTGTTTGGCTGAGTTGTTTCGGAATGAACAATGTTTGAGACAAACTTTAACAAAGAAACTTTAGTGACGCTGATATTCCATTTTTTTAACAAAAAATAAAACGAAATGATATGCAAATATTTGTTTTACTTGATATGAATCTCCCAGGGGTTTTTTGTGAGATATCAAACGTCATCATTGGAAGACAATTTGTATATTTCGGTTACTAGTGTTGATGTGGGATTAGCTGTCATCCAGTAAACTTAAATTGGGGGCAATGTGTCATGTTAAAGCTAAAAGTGTTTTATTCGAAAAGTGAGTTTTGAAATAAATGGAATTAAAAGTTTTCTGCTGCAACGAAATGGTCATCAATTCTGTTATGGGCCTACCCGGATGATCTGCACTTTTGTGGCGTCCCACAGACGGTTTTGCTGGGAATCACTTATGTACTTTCCACACTTTAATTCTTCTCCCTATATGCATATCCTCCACCTACTATGGTGGATTTTTTTTTTGTTTTTTTATACCCTACAACACTATGTGTTGGGGGTATTATAAGTTTGATTGGGCCAAAAATTATGTAACACCTCGAAATTTTGGTTTCCCACATAGGAAAGTATATACCTAGCTATGTATGTCCGTGCGTCCGTCTTTCCATGTTAATTTGTAACAAGTAAGCAAGGGCTACAGTCGTGCGGCGCCGACCATGTGATACCCTACAACACTGAAATATGTTCGAAGTCCCCTTATATCCAAATCCAATTTGGAAGATTTCGTTTATGAAATAATGTCAAAGCCCCGCCCAGAGGTTACCCTTAGTTTTTTGGCCCGGAGAATTTGGCAAAGGTTGCGGTCCATTTTACAGCTAAATTTAATCCAATGGTCATCCAAAATCTAGACTTCTTCCTGCCCTTAACTCTTTTCCGATGCGAATTCCGTGTCGATTAGTTTCAATTGAGGCCTATAGAGCGACTACGAAAATTGAAAAAAATATTTTTTTTAGTCCATTTGCACCTTTATATGTACATCTTAAGAACAATAGGCTTTAATTTTGACCCTAACCCTACCTCCATGCCAAATTTCGTGAGGATCGGACGATAATTGCGACATGCATATAATACCCTCAAAACATAGTGTTGAAGGGAGTAAACATTTAGAAAATTTCAAATTCAAAATTGTAAGTCAAATTGAAAAAATCGCATGCGATAAAAATATGACAAGAATTGAAAAAAATGGAACAAAAAATAATCACTTATCTATTGGAATATTTTTCCGCGATTTTCTTAAATTTTCTGCTTTTCTGGCAAAAGACCATTCCGAATTGATGGGAAATGTGAAAATCGGCCCAGCGGTTTTTGATTTATAAGCAGAATAAATAAGATCAATTCTTTTACATATATATTGTACCTATTTTGCTATATACCCGATTTCTTGGCTATTAGCATCACTGTAATGGTCAAAAGTGATCTCTCAATGTATTAGTGATTTGGCTGGGGTTGAAAATATTCGCGGTTTAGTGGAAATTTTCCTATTTTCTTACATAAAAGTTAGGGTCCATTTTACCCGCTAATTATTGTCCGGTGGTCGCCCAAATTGGTAGGATTCTGCCCACTCCTAAACTCTAACTCCATGTAAATTTTCGCGTCGATTGGTTCATAATTGTGACCTATAGAGCAACTGCAAAATCAGGAATTTTTTCTGTTTTTGGTCCATTTCAACCACTAAATATCGTGCGATCATCTCCAAAAACAATAGGGTTCTATTCTGACCATAACACCACCTCCGTTTTCAATTTCGTGAGGATCGGTTCATAATTGCGACCTGTAGCTTGATTACAAATTAACATGGACAGACCGACGGACATACATAGCTAGATCGACTCATCTCGGCGAGATAGGAAGATCCATATATACTTTCCTATGTGGGAAACCAATATTTCGAGGTGTTACATAATTTTTGGCCCAATCAAACTTATAATACCAATAACACATAGTGTTGTAGGGTATAATCACTCTGCAGGTCGCAATTATGGCCCGATCTTCACGAAATTTAGAATGAAGGTGGGGATAGGGCCAGAATAGAACCCTATTGCTTTTGATGGCATAATATCTAGGGGTTGAAATGAACCAAAAACTGAAAAATTTCCTGATTTTGCAGTTGCTCTACAGATCACAATTATGAACCAATCGACGCGAAAATTTACATGTAGCTAGAGCTTAGGGCTGGATATTTAGTGGATGAAATAACATTTTGTTAAAGAAAAGTCAAATTTCCATTAAACCGCTAATATTTTTAATCCTGGCGAAATCACAAATAGACGAAGAGGTCAATTCTGACCGTTATGTAGATGCCGATAGTAAATATATCCTATATATATAGCGAAATATATACAATGTGTATATACAAACGAAGGAGATGTTAGCTAGAATGCTTATATCTCAAGAATGGCTGCACAGACTTTGACAAATTTTGTCAATTCAGAATGCCCTCTTGGCATATAAGAATAAATTCTAAAAAAATCGCATAAAAAGATGCCAATAATTAGTACTTTTTTTCATATTTTTTATCGCATGCTATTTTTTCAATTTGACTTATGATATTGAACTGTATATTTTGTAATATTTTTTCACCTTACAACACAGGTTGGGGTTATTATATACAGTCTGCAATTATAGTCCGATCCTTACGAAAATTTTCACAAGGATAGGGTTAGGCTAGGCCTATTGTTTTCAAAGATGTCCACAATATATTTAGGGGTTGAAATGGACCAAAAACAGAGAAATTTTCCAATCGACACGCCTCAGAAAAGAGTTAGGGACTGGGAAGAATTATAGCATTTTGGATCACCATTGGCTTATATTTAGCTGTAAAATGGACTACAATAACTAACAGTTTTCTCTCAGTTTTCTACTATTTGGCATAAATATAATCATTATATATTCTTGATCAGTCGATTTTGCCCTGCCTGTGCGTCTGTCTGCCTGCATGCAAGTCAAGTTAGAAGATGAACTATATCGGTCAACGTTTTCGGTTTTTTTTTGACAATTTCAGCCACACTTTCTGACGTAACAGTTTAAAATTCGGTATTAAGAGTTTATATTGAGGTCAAATGGGTCCACGTTTTCGTATAGCCCCTATATAAACGTATTTTTCTATATTCAATATTTTGTCGATTTTAGCCACACTTATGTTCTCCTCCTCCTGTGACAGAATATTGCTTATATAGGTCCACGTTTTCCTATAGTTTCTAGCGGAATAGCTTAAAATACGATATTTGAACTCTGTCTACATACATATATCCACGTTATAGCTTCCATATACAGGGTTGCCCATATTTGACGGACCCATTTTTTTTTTTAAATCAAAGAAAAAAATAAAAATTTGGCGGTTGGCAATGTTAATCATTTAATTTGTTCCAAGTAGATTTGTTTACATCAATTTTTGAATATTATATCTCTCAACTGGCCGCCTCTGGCGTTGATGACGTATTGTGCCCTTTTTGCTGCATTTTCCATCGTTTTTGCCAATATTTCGGCCGGAATAGCTGCTGTTTCTTCACGAATGTTGTCCTTGAGCTCTTCTACGGTCCTTGGCTTGTTAACGTAAACCTTTGACTTCAAATATCCCCACAAAAAGAAGTCAGGCGGCGTCAAATCGGGCGAACGCGGTGGCCAGTCCAAATCACCACTTTTCGACATCAAACGGCCCGGAAACAAATTCTTCAGAAAATCGATTGTTATGCGACTTGTGTGCGGTGGAGCGCCGTCTTGTTGAAACCAGAACTGCCTCATACGCTTTCGACGAATAATTGGCATCACAAAAATGGTCATCATGTCACGATAACGCTCCTGATTGATGGTAACAGCATGACCATTTTCATTTTCGAAGAAAAACGGCCCAATGACCCTTTTCGCACTAACGCCGCACCAAACTGTAACTTTTTCGGCATGAAGAGGCACTTCTTGAATTTCTTGAGGATTTTCAGTGGAGTAAAAACGGCAATTTCGCTTATTTACGGTCCCATTCAATGTGAAATGGGCTTCATCGGACATTATAATTTTGTTCCAAAATTGCTCGTCATCTTTGGCCATTTCGATGACTCCTTGGGCCCATTCCAATCGACGAGGCTTGTCGGCAGGCAATATTCATTGCGTCAATTGAATTTTGTACGGGAACAAATGCAAATCAATGCGAATAATCCGTTGTAAAGTGGACCGAGCCATGCCCAACTGCTGAGAACGGCGTTTTTGGGATGTTCTTGGGGACCTTTCAACACTGGCTCGTACGGCAGCGATGTTCTCGGCCGATCGCCTTGCTCGACTTTTATATGGCCTCTTCGGATTAGAAAGAGCCTTACCAGTCGAAAATTTTTCGTATAAACGCTTAATGGTGTTCTTAGAAGGCGCACTTCTCACATTTTTAATGTTTTAAAAGCACGTTGAGTTTTCACAATTGACTTCTTCTGTGGAATGTAAATTTCAACTATTTCAGAGCGCTCGCGTGGCGTGTATTGGTTCATGGTAAAAATCTGCTTGGACTGACGCTTCAAACGCGGTATGTCATTAAGCGATGTGACATCTCTGTCAAAAGTTATGGCGTTGCCAGATGGGTCCGTCGAATATGGGCAACCCTGTAAAGGTAATCCTGAATATTTCGGTGATTTAAACCGCACTTTCAGCCAACGTTTTTCTTTAGTCCCCATCCTCCGATGTTGAGTATTTTGATAACTGTAGCTTATTTTTTAAAGGAAGTTTGTGAAATTTGAATTGAAATTTGAGACTGACAGACATCGCTAGATTGACTCCAAATGTCCTGAAACAATTTTTTTTCCAAAAAAAAAAATTGTATTTAAAATCATCAAAATACCGAATATCGGACGGAACAGTTATATGGAGCCTATATGATATCCTTGAAGTATATAACCCATTTTTTTGTTTTTTAGATAAGTCTCTTAAACAGCCGGTAAAATTTTCAGGGCAAATATCCTTTGGAACACCGACTTAAACTTTCCAACTTATAAATTCTAATAACTTCTAACAAAATTTTTCGAAATTTGCACCAAAAATATAAATTAACAAGTAAGCAAAGGCTATAGTCGTGCGGGCCGACCATGTGATACCCTACAACACTACAATATTTTAGAAGCCCCCTTATGTCCAAATCCATTTTGGAAGATTTCGCTTTTGAAATTATGGGACGGAGCACTGCCCAGATATTACCCTTAGCATTTTGACCAGGGACATTTGCCCAATATTTACGCACTTCGTCGTATTTTACGATCATCTCCAAAAGCAAGAGGCTCCTCTGTATTAGACTCTTCTATACGATATTCTTGTCTACGATATTTGGATATATTCGTCAAAGAAATCAGCAAAAAAGACAGAAGTTCGCATTTTGTGTATTTCGGATATCGCCTGTAAGTAATGTTGGTATTTTTCAGACAAAAGTAGTGGTCCATTCTACACGCTGTCCTAAACTCTCTTTATGACCTTTATAACGGCTGCAAAATCAGGAACATTTTTAGTTGTTGCAATCTTTATATAATATCCCAAACCTGCGTTGTAAGGTAGAAAAATATTACAAAATGTACACCTTAATATTATAAGTCAAATTGAAAAAATCGCATGCGATAAAAAATATGAAAAAATAAAAAAATGTCACAAAATACTAAAAAATCTATATTAAGATCATTTTTGACTTAATTTATGCGTTTTTTTTTAGATTTTATACTTTTATGTCAAGAGGGCATTCTGAATTGACAAAATTTGTCAAAATCGGTTCAGCCATTCTTGAGATATAGGCATCAAACATTCCTTTCCTTTGTATATACACATTGTATATATTTCGCTATACATATCCTATATATTTACTATCGGCATCTAGGTAACGGTCAGAATTGACCTGTTCGTCTATTTATGATTTCGCCGGGACTAAAAATATTCGCGGTATAATGGACATTTGAATTTTATTTATCACAAATATTTTAGTCCTTTTCACCCACTAAATATTACCCGATGACCATCAAAATCGGAAGGCTTCTGCCCAGCCCGAAGATTTAGTCCCATTCTAATTTCCGTGTCGATTTGTCCATAATTGCGACCTGTAGAGCAACTGCAAAATCAGGATTTTTTCAGTTTTTGGTCCATTTCGACCCCTAAATATTGTGCGATCATCTCCAAAAGAAATAGGGTTCTATATTAACCTTATCCCCACCTCCATTCTAAATTTCGTGAAGATCGGGCCATAATTGCGACCTGTAGAGTGATTACGAATTAACATGGACAGACGGACAGACGGACAGAGGGACGGACGGACATACATAGCTAGATCGACTCAGCTCGGCGAGATAGGGAGATCCATATATACTTTCCTATGTGGGAAATCAATATTTCGAGGTGTTACATAATTTTTGGCCCATTCAAACTTATAATACCCCCAACACAAAGTGTTGTAGAGTATAATGAAAGTATGTGTTATTCAAATACTACAAAGAAAATAGGAATTGGAGTTGGCTACAAGTCCTCCCCCCTTCAATTCCATAATACCTGTTTTGACAACAAAATTGAAAACTTTGTTATTTGTTTTGAAAACATCTAACCAATCACAAATTAAATTTCCCACAACTCCAACAAATTTATGAAAGAAAAAACATCCCCCCCTTCAGTTCAATTCAATTCTATGCCACAATATTATCAGATTTGTCTTAAAACCGCAAAAATATGTTCAACATTTACATACCGATAAATTCCATTTCATTACTTCGGCAAACAGAATTATTCCATTCCAAAACCCGGCGTTCGCCACTCGCCGCTGCTCTGCCATGGTCATTTGCATAAGAAAAAACGTAATGAGGACCAGGATCGTAATGTACATTTCACTTTATTACAGCTTATCCATGACCACCAACAATATCCTTTGTTCTCGGCATGCCTGTGTGCATGCTTATCGTAAACGAATAATGTAATGAATATCATTAGCCCGCCGTAAATCCCTCGCTCGGAGCGGTGGCACAACCTAACACTCAATGAGGGGATGGCGATTTATTTAAGGTGCTTTCCGGAGAGATATCCTACATTGTTGGGTGGGTCCAATGGGATGCCAGTGTGCGTGTGTGTGTGTCTGAAAGATACCAATGATTATGTCTAGCAATGAATTTTTATTTGTTGCATAGCATTGGAATGTGAATTCTATCTAAACTATGGAGCTTGGGTGTTGAGTTTTCCTTTCTTTTCCATTCGGATGAATATCTCTTATGACAATTGTTTCAGTCATTGTCATCGTAGGCCATTCAAGATAAATGCTGTCTGTTTTTTGTGCTAAGATTTTCTTTGATTATTATAGTGGATGTTTTTGGAATCCTCACTCCATCCGAATGCTATGGTGGTCTGTCCTTTCCGAAAAAAACACATCCTTGGGCTATGTCTGTGTTTTTTGTTTCTTAAATCTATTTTTTGTGGGTGTGTGCTTTTCTTTGCCGTCCATTATTTAATAGATGACTAGCATGCGGCTGAAGGACTATAGCCTTGCCATCATACATATATGTATGTGTGTCTTTGTTTGTATATGTTTTAGTGTCTAAAAAATGTCTAGTTCTATTGGGGTTTTTTGTTCGTCTTGTGGCTGTCAACATCTAGACTCCATTTGTTAGACTTTCTGTTTCCATTGTTTTACTAATGAATGAATAAATAATATTTCCTGTAGACAATTCAATAGTTTTTGTTGGTGTTGTTGTCCTTTTTTATTCTCCAGCAATGTTTGTTCTGTTTCTGTGTGCGGAGTGTTTGTTGAAATGGCGGAGGTTTTTATTATTTTCAATGGCGACAAAATTCCAGTTTTTGTTTTAATATTTTTTTGGTCGCAACTATCAGTGTTGCCATTTAATAATATTGGTATATTTTAAAAGTTGTTCCGCCGTAAGGCTTTTGTTGTGGAATTTTTTTTATTGCAAAAATTGTATTTCCGTAGCTCTTATTACATTTTTTTTAAACTAGCTGGCCCGATACATGTTGCCGGCCCGTAGTTTTAGTCTCCAATGTATATTTTTTAAGCATAATAGTTCACAGATCTGGCTCATATAAGTGGCACAATTTGAAAACTGGATATACCCTTAAACCTTATATGGGGACTACACCAAAACGTAGATAACATGACCCATATTTAGGACAAATGATTCTTAATGTAACTCATAGGAATTTCTGAAATTTAAGACTCTTTCAAAAAAATTTTGTGAAGTTTAGAGTAAACTATTTGTGGCCCTTCGGCTATATAATGGGTCGCAAAAAAAGTTTGGCCTGAGAACCCAAAACCTTTTTG
This sequence comes from Musca domestica, assembly GCF_030504385.1. Lineage (NCBI taxonomy): Eukaryota > Metazoa > Arthropoda > Insecta > Diptera > Muscidae > Musca > Musca domestica. The sequence continues at coordinate 721,077 of NW_026712234.1, forward strand.
GGATTATGATTTACTAACCAAATACTATCCACTTACAATTTTCCAATCCCTAGATAGAGGTCTGCGTTGCAGTCCCGTAGTTTTAGTTTTTCAAGCATATTTTTAAAGCTTATTAATTTAAAGATGTGGCTCATATTAAGGGCCCTGGGAGAAACTTTGATATGGGGAATATACCAAACTATATAGCAATGTTGAAATTGAAAATTTTATGCGAAGAGGTTTCCAGAAAACAAGATGCCAAATAAGGACCACAAGAAACTGAAAGTGCTTAAATCGGAAATAGCTTAAATCATATGAAGGCTATAACAAAACGTGAGCCTTTTTTATGTCACATAAAGTTGAACCTATTACGAACTCCAAATAACAAATTTGAAACCATAGACAAGATACATGTTGCACAAAATATCCAAATATTGAATACTTGGAGATAAAGTTATACGAGGGCTATACCAAAACTTTAACCTATATGGATAATTTCATATTAGAGAATATAATCCCTTTTTTAACACCATATATCAATTAAAACCAGTAAAGAAAGTCTTAAAGTCGGGCGGGGCCGACTTTATGATACCCTACATCACTTTGCTAATTAAGTAGAGCTCCAAATAACAATTAAAAGTTTTTATGGGAGAATTCAATCAAACACGCTATGATTATAATTATAATTTTAAATTCAAAGGACTAAATATGCCGAAGCATTTGTGTCTTTTAAATTCGGACTTGTATTGCCCATTTGGTGCGAAATTAATTTGAAATCGGATAAAAATATATATGGGAACTACATCTAAATCTTAACCGATCTCGATAAAATTTGGCAAAGATATTTCTGAACTGTATTTGATATATTTCCCTGAATATCGTTGTTATGGAGTGCATATTACGGCTGTGGGTAACAAATACAAAAATAACAAATCGGATGAACAATATATATGGGAGCTATAGCTATATCTAAACCGATCTTCACCAAATTTGGTATACTACCTTCTAGACTAAATTCGGTCGTATGTGCCAAATTTCATCCCATTTGAACAAATATTAGACGTTTGGTGCACAATAAATGGTAAATCGGACGAAGTTATACATGGGAGCTATATCCAAATCTGAAGCGATCTCGATAAAATTTAGCAAAGTTATTTCTGAGCTGCATTTGATATATTTCCCCAAATATTGTTGTTACAGAGTGTATATTACGGCTACGGAGGACAAAAATAACAAATCGGATGAACAATATATATGGGAGCTATAGCTATATCTGAACCGATTTTTACTAAAATTGGTGTACTTGCTTCTAAGCTGGTTTCTGTCGGACTTGCCAAAATTGATGCTATTACGGCCATTTGGTGGTCAATCACCCGAAATCGGATGAAGATATATATGGGAGCTATATCCAAATCTGAACCGATTTCGGTAAAATTTAAAACAGCTATTCCTGTGCTCCATCTAATACCTGGTACCACATATCACGGTTGTGGAGTGAATATTACGAATGTAAGGGACTAAAACACTAGATCGGATGAAACATATATATGGTTGCTATATCTATATCTGAACCAATTTTCACTAAATTTGATATACTTGCTTCTAGGCTGAATTTGGTCCGATGTACTAAAATTCAGTCCATTTGGACTTATATCGGCCATTTGGTGCACAATTAACCCGAAATCGGATGAAGATATATATGGGAGCTATATCCAAATCTGAACCGATTTCGATAAAATTACAAACAGCTATTTCTGGGCTGTATATTTTATCTGGTACCAAATATCATTCTTGTGGAGCGCATATTACGAATGTGAGAGGCTTAAACTCCAAATCGGATAAAACATATATATGGGAGCTATAGCTGTTTCTGAACCTATTTTCTCCAAATTTGTTGTATTTGCTTTAAGGCTTATCTCGTCACATGTGCCAAAATTCGGGCCATTTGGGCTGATATTGGCCATTTGGTGGCCAATTAACCCGAAATCGGATGAAGATATATATGGAAGCTATATCCAAATCTGAACCGATTTCGATAAAATTTATAACACCTATATCTGTGCTCCATCTAATACCTGGTACCAAATATCACGGTTGTGGAGTGCATAGTAGGAATGTGAGGGACTTAAAGATCAAATCGGATGAAAGATATATATGGGAGCTATAGCTACATCTGAACCGATTTTCTCCAAATTTGATATACTTGCTTCTAGGCCGAACTCGGTTGGGTGTGCCAAAATTCAGGTAATTTGGACTGATAGTGGACATTTGGTGCACATTAAACCCGAAATCGGATGAAGATATATATGGGAGCTATATCCAAATTTGATCCGATTCTCACCAATTTCAATAGGGTTCGTCCTTGGGCCAAAAAAATATTGTTTGGAAAATTTCATCTCAATCGGATAATAAATGCGACCTGCATTTTGTTCACAAGAATACATGGACAGACGGACGGACGGACGGACTGACATGCATAAATCGACTCAGAAAGTGATTCTATGAAGGTTCTCAAAAGTAACTATGGGTCTATCTCGTTTCCTTCTCCATGTTACAAACAAATGCACAAAGACATAATACCCTTACCACTATGTGGTGTAGGGTATAAAAATCCTTAAAAAATATCGCAAAAATTATCAAAATACCGAATGGAGGGAGGCACCATTGCGAACTTTAAATTCTAAATTGGAAATAGTTCAAGTGAAAAATGTGGCTAAAATCGTGAAAATACCAAATATCAGGAGGTACAATTATATGGGGCTATACGAAGAGTTGAAACTTTTCAAGAAATGTTCTGTTAAAAGAATTAGTACCCATCATGAACAAGTACAAACTTTAAAATGATTCCGGTGAAATGTGTGCCGCCGATAATAAAAATGTTTGCAGGTGCAGTTGTAGGGGGAGATAAAAAAGACTGCAACAAAGTCAAACGTCACAATTTTTACATTTTTTTTATTTCGGAAATAGCATCAAATTAGAATAAACGAATCATGGCCTTCAAACGGCCAATGAAACCATCACACGCTACCCGAATATTGCTCTGCGGTATGTGGCGGCCGGAAAGTACTCAATAATAATTTACTTTAAAAATATTATTTTTATGTGATCAAGTCATCTTTGATTTTTTCTTTTTCTTTTTTCGTCAAGTTAGCCTTGACTTTCAGTTTTTGTATTTGGTGACAACAAAATAATTTTTACATTTTCTAGAGAGTTCTATTTTGTCTTTTGGAAATTAAACATTAATTTTTAAAAAAAAATTAAATTGTTGTGGTTTTATTCATACCAACGCACAACAAATTGGTGACCCCGGACAAAAAATAAGAACAGCCAATTGAACGGAAATCAGACCTACTAATGGCAACCACCGCTACAAATTCTGGACCATCAATGGAAGTTTCGCGAGTAGCTGTGAAAGCTCCACCATTTTGGCGTTCAGACCCGCTGCTTTGGTTTAAACAAATGGAATCGCAATTCATTATGGCTGGTATTACGCAAGATTCCACAAAATTCCATACCATTGTCGCATCTATTGAAAGCAGTATTTTGGAGAAGGTATCAAACATCATCGTCGATCCTCCTGCGGAAAACATGTACGACACGCTTAAGGAAAAACTTATTAGCAGTTTTTCGGATTCAGAGGAAAAGCGTCTCAAGAAGCTTTTGACTAACGTTGAACTTGGAGACAAGAAGCCTTCAGAGTTATTATCCGAAATGCGGTCTTTGTCTCAAGGTAAGGTTTCAAACGACATTTTGAAGCAGTTGTGGATGCAACGTCTTCCTTCACAAATGAAGGCGATATTGTCAGTTAGTGAAGATAGTCTTGACAAATTATCAACGATGGCCGATAAGATTGCGGATAGCAGTGAATCGGATGTGTGCAGCTTTTCTCCATCGAGCACTCGTTTAGAGGAAATTGAGAAGAAATTGCAAACGCTCTGCACGCAGATAAATTCCTTCAGGAAGTCAAGAAGCCGTAGCAAGTCATCATCATCAAGGAATAGACGGTCAAATTCCGGAAGCAAATCAAAACCTTATTGTTGGTATCATTTCAAATTTGGGGAGAAAGCCAGAAAATGTCTTGCTCCATGCAATTATAAGCCTCCAACTTCGGAAAACTGAATGGTGCACCATCTTTGGTGACGGATGAGTGTACCCCAGATATATGTCGCCTGTTTGTTCGAGACATTAAATCGAAAACCAGGTATTTAGTAGATACAGGGGCAGATTTAACGGTATATCCTGTGTCGCAATCCATGCGAAATCAACCTCCCAGTCAGCTTGTTTTGTATGCCGCAAACCAAACTCCGATTAGGACATATGGTACAAAAACCCTTTCCATAGATTTGGGAATGAATCGATTGTTTAAATGGAACTTCGTAATTGCTGATGTACAAAAACCTATTATTGGATCAGATTTTTTGGGGAAATATGGACTACTTATCGATATTAAGAATAATACTCTTATAGACCCCCACACCAATTGGAAATGTAATGGTGCTATAGCAAGTGTACAGGATTCCGCTATTAAATGCATTTCGAGATCATCTCAATATACGTCATTGCTGCGAGAATTTAACGACTTAACAAAGATTAATTTCAAATCTAGAGCAAAACATTCAGTTAAGCATCATATCGAAACTACGAAAGGTCCACCCGTTTTCAGCAAACCCAGACGTCTTCCACCTGAAAAACTACAAATTGTGAAGAAAGAATTCGAGGAAATGATTCGTCTTGGTATATGTCGTCCATCAAATAGCAGTTGGGCTAGTCCGCTACATATGGTGAAGAAATCCAATGGTGAGTGGCGTCCATGCGGTGACTACCGTGGTTTAAATGCTCGCACCGTCCCAGACCGATACGCAGTTCCACATATTCATGATTTTGGTGCATTGCTGGATGGTAAGACAATTTTTAGCAAAATTGATTTGGTTAAAGCTTACCACCATATACCAGTGGAAGAAGAAGATATAAAAAAGACAGCAGTAGCAACACCGATGGGAAATTTTGAATTTACTAGGATGGCTTTTGGATTGTGCAACGCTGCACAAACATTCCAACGATTTATGCACGAGGTATGTAGAGACTTAGAATTCGTTTACGTTTATATAGACGACATTCTCGTGGCATCAGTAAGTGCGGAAGAACATCAAAATCATCTTAGAAGATTATTCGAGAAACTGCGCCAATATGGTTTAACTATCAACATCGATAAAATTGTTTTTGGAGTTGCGGAATTGGAATTTCTTGGGTATCTCGTAACAAAAGAAGGGTTAAGACCTCTTCCTAGCAGAGTTCAGGTAATACAAGCATATAAGAGACCCAGCACTGTCAAAGATCTTCGTCGTTTTCTGGGTATGATAAACTTCTACAGACGATTTCTACCAGGTGCTGCAAAGTCACAGGCAATTTTACATAGCATTTACAACGCCAATGTGAAGAACGATAACAGCGATATAACGTGGACTGAGGAACGGACACAAGCTTTCGAAAATTGCAAGAAAGAGTTGGCAGACGCAACATTATTATCCTATCCATGCGAAAATGCACCAACATCAGTTTGTGTCGACGCTTCCGATTTTGCCATGGGTGGTGTCCTACAACAGTATGTTAGTGGTGAGTGGAAGCCACTAGGATTTTTTTCTAAGAAATTGTCGCCTGCTCAAGCTAAATACAGTGCATATGACCGTGAATTGCTGGCAATATATTCCACTTTGAAGCATTTCCAGTATTTCTTGGAAGGTCGTCAGTTCTGCATTTTTACGGACCACAAACCTATAACATACGCTTTTAAGCAGCGTCCGGAAAAGGCATCTCCACGACAACTTCGACATCTGGATTACATTGGGCAGTTCACAACAGATATACGCCATATCAGTGGTAAAAATAATGTGGTGGCCGATACATTGTCGCGTGTGCAAACAATCAGAACGCCCCATTGCATTGACTTTAAAGGACTAGCAAAAGAGCAACAATCCGATGAAGAATTGCAATCAATATTAAACGGCAAAATGTCCGGTCTACAGCTAAAACTTATGAAGAATGAAGGATTTGAGATTTACTGTGATGTGTCAGGCTCTACCATCAGACCTTACGTAACACCATCATTTCGAAAGTTAGTTTTTGATACTATTCACGGATTGTCACACCCTGGAGTTAAAGGTACAGTCAATTTAATTCGGTCACGTTACATCTGGAAGTCATTAAAGAAGGATGTGAGCGAATGGGCTAGAAGTTGTATCGAGTGCCAGCGATCCAAAGTTCACCGTCATACGAAAAGTGAGTATGGTGAATTCAAACCACCAACTCAACGTTTCAAGCACATCCACATAGATATTGTTGGACCATTGACGCCATGTCAAGGTTATCGATATCTCTTAACTTGTATTGACAGGTACACGAAATGGGCAGAAGCAATTCCTCTGGCAGACATTAGGGCTGAAACAGTAGCCTCAGCTTTTGTCAGTCTATGGATTTCACGATTTGGTGTGCCATTGGAAATTATTTCGGATCAAGGTAAACAATTTGAGAGCAGATTATTCAGGCAACTTGCGAAATTATGCGGATCAAGAATGAAACACACAACACCTTATCATCCTCTGGCAAATGGATTGGTAGAACGATGGCACAGAACTTTAAAATCAGCTATAAGATGTACAAATAGTAATGACTGGGTAGGTGCACTACCGCTCATCCTACTCGGGTTACGAACCCGAATTATCACCGATACTGATGTATCTCCTGCTGAAATGGTTTATGGAAGTAGTTTAGCTTTGCCTGGAGAACTTATTATTGACACACAGCAGCTTTCAGATGAATCTGATTGGATAACATTATTCCGGAACAAGATGAATAGTACAAAGCCAGTAGTTACAGGATGTCACAGTAGTAACAAAATTTACATCAACAATCAACTGAAAACATGTCAATATGTTTTTCTAAGGTATGATGCAGTGAAGAAACCGTTACAACCACCATACACAGGCCCACATAAAGTTGTTTCAAGGAACGGAAAAATTTTCAAGATTCTTGTTGAAGGAAAAGAGAAAGTAGTTTCTATTGACAGATTGAAACCGTGTATATTATCTAATGAATTCAACAATCAAGGACAAAATCCAAAATCTGTAACAAAGAAAGTTCGTTTCGCTGAATGACAACGCTGGAGGGGGAGTACTGTGGCGGCCGGAAAGTACTCAATAATAATTTACTTTAAAAATATTATTTTTATGTGATCAAGTCATCTTTGATTTTTTCTTTTTCTTTTTTCGTCAAGTTAGCCTTGACTTTCAGTTTTTGTATTTGGTGACAACAAAATAATTTTTACATTTTCTAGAGAGTTCTATTTTGTCTTTTGGAAATTAAACATTAATTTTTTAAAAAAAAAAATTAAATTGTTGTGGTTTTATTCATACCAACGCACAACAGGTATTTTGGCCCATTTCCGGCGAAGCGCTTGCTTGAGGTGATCGACACTTTGGTATGTTTTAGCGGCAACCTGGTTTCCAAAATACTCCAGACATAATAGTCCAACGAATTTGATATATATTTATTGCCGCGATACATTTTTAATGCCCTCCATCATAGTAGGGAAGGTATATTATATATGTCTTTCCGTTTGTAACACCTCAAAATATACATTTAACGATGACCTTCCGTCTGTCCGTCCGTGTTTGGAAATAACTCTAGCTTCCGAACGAATTTAAAGTTTTACACAAATGTGTGTTTTGTCTGCAGAAACTTTGGTATTGAAAAAGGGTTTCATAGGTCCACGCTTATTTATAGCCACCATGTATTTGCTATTCTGATTTTAGCGACATTGTTAACCGGAATTGTTTCAAATTTCGTAATGATAGTTTGTAATGGGTACTAAAGTCTCTGCTGGAATATTGGCTATGTAGGTCAACGTCTTTGCATATACCCCTTACAACGGTACCTCTCTGCATCCGGTATTTTGATGATTTTAATGACATTATTCACCGGAATTGTTTCAAATTTCGTATTTAAAGTTTCTTAATGGGAACTTCAGTCTATGACGGAAAATTGGATGTGCCCCCATATAACGGTACCTCTCTATATCCGATATATTGATAGATTTAGGGACATTTTTCACCGGAATTATTTCAAATTTTGTATTTGAAGTTCGTAACGGTTACTGCAGTCTACGAAAGAAAAATGCCTATGCAAGTTAAAGTTATCATATAGCCCCTTCAGCGACATTATTAATCGGATCCGTTTCAAATTTTGAATTTGAAGTCCGAAAAACTGCATTTGAAGGTCCAGGTCTTCGTACAGCCCCAATATTTGTTATTTTGAGGATTTATTTCGAATTTCATATTTGCACTTCTTAATGGGTACTACAGCCTGTGACAGAAAATTGCCTAAGCAGGTCCACGTCTCCCTTTATTCAAAATTTTGAAGATTTTAAGAGAATTTTTAGTGAATTCCGCTTTTATACCCTCCACCGCTTTTATACCCATCATTCCGTTTGTAACATCCCTAAATATTCGTCGTAGACCCCATAATGCATATATATTCATAATCAGCATAAAATTCTAAGTCGATGTAAAGATGTCCGTCTGTCCGTCCGCCTGTCTGTTGAAATCACGATACAGGCCATATTGTTTGACGTAGAGCGTCAACATTTAGCAGAATAATTTGTATTGTGTCTAGGATGGTTGGTATTAAAATTGAGATATGTCGGTCCACATTTTGGTATAGCCCCCATATAACAGTACCTCCCGATATTCGGTATTTTGAAGATTTTTGCCTCATTTTCTCATGGATTTGTCAGAAAATTGGTATTTGTAGGTCATAATGGGTCCTAGTTCGTGCGGCGAAACATTGTATGTATAGGTCCACGCTTTGGTATAGCCCCCATATAACAGTACCTCCCGATATTCGGTATTTTGATGATTTTTGCACATTTTCTCATAGATTTGTCTAAAAATTGGTATTTGTTGGTCCTAATGGGTCCTAGTTTGTGCCCCGAAACATTGCATGTATAGGTCCACGTTTTTGTATAGCCCTATATAGCGGTACCTCCCGATATTCGGTATTTTGATGATTTTAGCCACATTTTCCCATAATTGCCTCTAATGTTTCCATTACCCTAAGGTGGAGGGTATTAAAAGTTCGGCCCGGCCGAACTTACTACTTTTTAACTTGTTTATTATAAACCTTCTAGAAGTCATATTATGCCCTCTATACAATCCTATTTGGTATGAGAGGTACAAATGGCACCGTCAAATTTGGTAGAAATCGATTCAGAGTTGGATATATGTCGATACTATAATTTAAGGGATAGAATCTTGAAATGTCCCATGTACCACACCATTGGAGTGAGGTATCAGATCTTGAAATAGTTTAATACTAGTAATTCAATTAACATGGACTTTTCCCTTAAAAAGCATAGAAAGGGCTCTTGCTATTAAATTAAGGACTCAGAGTTAAAAGGAAAAGGACTCGAAGCAAAAAAAAAAAAAAAAACAGAGAAAAGGCGAGAAAGAGAACGTTTTGGTTGGATTTCAAAAAGATATGAACCGATATTACTCATTTATAAACCCAATTGATATAAGCGGCTAAGAAAATGGACATAGAGATTTTTCAAACAAAAAATAAAATTATCTATTTTAAAGCAATGCCATTTGTCCCGAATCACAAAAAATAAAAATTAAAATCCCCCAATTAAACTTTCAGCTTTAAACGTCCTACTGAAAAAAAAAATATTTTGTATATATTCTTTCATTTTATTCCATCTTCTTTCAAAATGACAATGAATACTTCCAGTTGTCTGTTGGAATCCTTAATGAGGGTGTGAGGTTTATCTTAATTCGATTTTTTCCTTCTTCGTTTGTGGATGTTTTGTGTAAACTTTTTAAAGATGAGACATTTAACAGTCATATTCAATAATGATGGTTGGTGGCAACGAATTCAAAGCACTCTAACGACAAAATATAAAAATCTCATATCTTTATATAAAATGATTTGTTTTTAAAATTAAATACCTCGGAGGATCGGTTCGAAAAAATTATTTTCACTTTCTTAACGTACATATTTATTATACATATCATTGGATGTGTCTTTATTGCCCCCAAAAATAATTCCCCACACATAAATTAAAATTGCTATTGAATTGTTAAGTGTTTTCAATGGAGTGCGCGGCAAGGCGGGCAGGGGATGTGGTAAGATTTAAGAAGTTTTTCATAGTGGCAATAAATGGATTGGCAACTTCCAACTATTCATCTTTTTTTGGGAATTGTGTCGATTTGGTAATATTTGAAAAGTTTTATTTGAATATAAAAGAATAATAATAATAACAATGACTAACTTTTCAAAACTGAAACCTCACCCCTCTGCCCGGGCAGCATACATCCCTCCCCCCGGGAGAAATCATGGAGGAAAATAATAACTATATTTACGAGCACGAGTCTGTAATTTTTGTGTGCTGTAGGAAATACAAGCCATAAAGCCCTAATTACATAAATACATACACACTAACTAACATGTGTGTGTAAGTGAGGGTAGATGAGTTCCACCATATATACATATCTAGTGTAATTATTTTCAATTACAAAACATTAGATGGTATTTGTTATTGTTGTTAATGTTTATTTATTTTTATTTCATTTTCTGTTTTTTTTCCGTTTCGGTTTTGTTTTCTGTGTGGAATAGGAAATACGCAAATATTAAATTGCGGCGTGAAGCGTGAAGGACATAAATGAGGCCAATGCTGTTTGACTGAGTACATATCATGTCTGGTGGCCATTTATCATAAAATCAGTTTTATGTTTATGAAAAAAAAAAAAAAACAACAACAACGAACGAAGAGAAACAGCAATAACAACTACATTGCCCCGCCAGTAATAACATTAACAGGAAATGCCCATTAACATCACACCCCTCCAGATATTTTCAGTGTTCGTTCGCAGAAAATGAAAGAAAAAAAAAAAAATAAAACGAATAATGTGTTCAGTGATGTAAAGTAACGTTGTTAGCGAAAAAAACAACATTTCCATGAATTTAACTATTTATTCGAATATTGGAAAAAATCTGATGGAAATAATTATAATTTCCAAAAATTGAGTTCAATTATATTTTATGTTTGTTTCCTATATCAAGTGCCACGAGCAGTTTTAATGGGAAATACTTCAAGCACTGCCTCATCCGCTCTTCCAAGTATCAATGCTCGGAATCTTACAAAGGCGAAAACTGTATAATGTGACTGTAATCAATAATCGAACTGCAGGTGTAATTTTTTCAACACGAAATTTCCGGTACAGATATGATTTTTTTTTTAATTCGCAATATTGATTTGTTTCCTTCTGGGAGTTCCGTTATATGACGGCTTTGCCAAAACATAGACCTACAAGACCCATTTTTATACCCTCATGGATACAGAGGGTATATATCATTTAAAAGGCCAAAACGCGTCTCATCGTGTAGTCGATATCTAACGGTCCAACTTTTCTGGTACCTCCCCCACATAAGGTCAAAGTTTGCAAAACTTTTATTTCTCATAACTTGCGAAAAAAACCCAGTGAGACTCCTTCTGAGTAGGTACCAGAACCATAAAAACCATAAATTTAAATTGAAAATTATTTGTATAAAATTTGATTTCCAAGCTGCAAGTTCGGCCGGGCCAATCTTTAAACACCCTTCAATATTTGGAACGAATTTTACAAATTTCAAAAAAATAAAATCCTTTCAAAATTCTGTTAAAATCTTAAAAATGTCAAATGTAGCCGTCATATTAGGGTCTAAACAACGACGTGGACCTGCGTATGCAAGTTTTGTCATAAGCCATTAAAAAATTCAAATGCGAAACTAGAAAAAAATCGGTGAATAAAGTACCGAAAATCATCAATATAGGAAGATACCGTTATATGGGGGCTATAAGAAGACACAGACATGCACAGACATTTTTTTCATAGGCTGAAGTATCCATTACGAACTTCAATTACCAAATTTGAAACAATAATAATGAATAACGTCGCTAAAATCATCAAAATTCCGAATATCGGGAATATGGCCCCCTTTATACGGGGGCCATACGAAGACGTGGACGTGCACAGACAATGTTTTGTCTTAGGCTATAGTATTCATTGCGAACTTCAAATACCAAGTTTTAAACAATTCCGGTGAATAATGTCGCTAAAATCATCAAAGTACCGAAAAGAGGTAGGTACCATTATATGGGGGCTATATCAAAACATAGACCTACATGACCCATTCTCAATACCAAAAGTCCCGCAGACATAATACACATTTGAGTAACATTTCATCAACCTACATCATTTTGTTCGGAAGCTAGAGTGATTTCCACAGATGGACAGACGGATAGACGGACGGACATCGCTAAATCGACATAGCATTTATGCTTATCAAGAATATATATACTTTGTGGGGTCTTAAATATGTATTTCGAGGTGTTACAAACGGAATGACAAACTTAATATACCCTCCATACTAGGGTGGATGGTATAATAAAGTAGATTAATTCGGTCCACTATATTACAACATTTTCCAAAAATTATCGCATATCTAATATAAATTGAAGGAAATAGTCGATATAGTCTATATCTGGTATATTGTAATATTTATATCAGAATTACAGCTGGTACGAAATAAACAATCCCCCAAACTGGGCCACATTTTGTTGCAATTATGCGGAATTTAATGGGATTTAAATGAGAAGCTTAGGTGTTTCAGATCCACAGGTGGTAAGATGGGTCTTCTAGTAAAAACCCCATTTCTCTGTTCTCTTAAAGACAATACGAATTACGCAGTTTTACTTCGGATAAAAAAACCTTCCATGGGCGTTCTTTAAATAAAATTCCTTCCATAGGAATTCTAGAGATTAAAAACTTTCTGGACCTTATGTAGCTCGCTTATAATACATGACGTCTCCAAAGTCTACATAGAAAAACAATCAACCTGTATTCTACAGAAAGAAGTCAATTTGTAGCCTAAGGCTACAGAAGTTCGTCTACTGATAGAAGATTTTTAACATGTCTTGTAATGATGGCAGACTTTTCACGTTTCGTTTGAAGGCTGAAGACCTTCAAGGGGTCTTATAGAAAACAAGTAAAAAACATTAAGTTCGGCCGGCCCGAACTTTTAATACCCTCCAACATTGGTTAAAGAAAAGATTTTTATATAAAAGTATCTGAATTCAAACTTGTTCCGCTTTAAACTGCAAATACCAGTAAGAATGGTCAATAAAAGCAGAAAGTCAATGAAAGCAAAAAAAAAAAAAAATGTCGGAAATAGCATCAAATTTTAGAATAAGATTAGAATTGTTCGAATTGGTCACCTTTGGCACGAATTATGGCCTTCAAACAGCCAATGAATCCGTCACACGCTGCCTGAACGTTGTTTTGCGGTATTTTGGCCCATTCCAGGTGAAGCGCTTGCTTGAGTTGATCGATACTTTGGTATTTTTTTGTGCCAACCTTATTTTCCAAAGTACTCCAGACACAATAGCCCAACGAATTGATATCCGGAGATTTTGGTGGCCATTGTGCAATGGAAATGAAGTAGGAAACTCATTTTGTAACCATTTTTGGTTGGCGCGTGCTGAGTGCGATGGAGCTGAGTCCTGTTGGAATGTCCAAGGTCTGCGGCCAAAATGTTTGCGTGCTCAATAATACACCCTCCAAATGTTTTCGCGATAATATTCGGCAATTATTCTAATGCCACGGCCGATTAATACGAGCGGAGAGCGACTATCGGCTGTTATGGCGGCCCACGCCATCACCATGGCCGGCGCTTTAGTTCTGGTGGCCAACCGAAGGTGCACATTTTCAGCTGACCTCTTTGGAAAGTAAACACGATCATTTTGTATCTTAACAAACTCTTTGACAACGAATGTTTTCTTATCGGAGAAAACCAAATTCGGCAATTCACCACTTCCGGCCAAACGAAGCAACTCTTTAGCTCTTTTGAGTCCATTTTTTTGCACTTTTTGGAATTTCAATGGCTTTACCCCGAGCTAATTTTTCAATATTTGCCGAATGGAATATTGCGATATGTTCAGCTCACGAGCCATTTTTCGGCCACTGCGATGCTGGTTTCGATCAAGTCGCTTCTTTACTTCTCGAACCATTTCTGCTCATGTTGCTGTTTTCTTCCGTCCACTTCCATGACGTCGGGCTACGCTACCAGTATCACGGTAACGAGCGATGGGTACGAGACACAAAAATTTATTCATATTTAAATGCTGGAGTGCTCTAACGATAGCCACTTGTGATTTTCCATTCAAATATAAAGAAATCACACTATCACGCTTGAATTCCATCACGAATAACTTTTTTTCTGGAAAATTTTCACGAAAATGCTTTTGAACGCTTATAAACAATATAATGAGCTGTTACTGGAATAATTTAAACAGCTGTCGGACGAGTGGCTTAGAAATGACAGCAGTCTGAATTTGGTTGCAGTATTTTTATCTCATCTCACTGCGGAAAGTTCTCCCGGTCAAAAAACCAACGTAACATTTGTGCGGGGCTGAATGACATTATTTCGAAAACGAAATCTGACAAAATGAATTTGGACATAATGGGTCTTTCAATACATTTTAGTGTTGTAGGTCGGCCTCGCACGATTATAGCATTTATTTGCTTGTTTTATTGTACGATTGTCAACAGTTTTCTTACACTGCCAAATATTCCTTGGGGATTAGATCAGAGTAAAATTCTGTGTCTTTCAAACCATTTTCGTCTATCTTTCCAAAAGAGGTCGCAAGGTATAGGATAAATCTCTAAAATTTTGCACAGACGCATTCACTACTCCTAGGGTGATTGATATCGAACAAGATAACTATTGGCTGCTGTTCAGATATAGCCACTGCATAATCCTACCAAGTGACACTCGTCGTTTTGCATTTTATGTCGCAAAGTCCTTTTTTCTGTTATTGTAAAATCTTTTCCGGCAAATTTTGCATAATATTTGTTTTCTATCAGGCATTTCGCCTGCAGATTTGAATTTTTTTTTTAGATTTGAGAGAATTTTTCTTAAAAATAGGATTTGCAGAGAATATAATTCTATTCAATAGCAGAATCTATTGATTTGGGATATTTTGTGAACTGTTAGCACGAAATCTTTCAAATACGAAATTTGAAACAATTCCGGTGAATAATGTCGCTAAAATCATCAAAATACCGAATTATACGAACCGGAGGTATTGTTATATGTGGGCTAAACGAAAACGTGGACCGAAATGGCCCATTTACGAACTTAACCTACCAACGTACTGGGAAAAAGACACATGAAAAAGACAGGTTCAAAATTTTAGCTTTCTATCTCAAGTCGTTTCAAAAATAGCTCGATTACAACAGAAAGACAAATAGAAAGACGGACATTTCTAAATCGACTAAAAATTTCACGCTAACATGTATGTTAGTATGTTTTTATGCGATTTTTTAAATTTTTCAAATTGGTGTGAATTGCCAAAATCAGTGCAGCCGTTCTTTAGTTATAAGCGTAGTAACTAACGTAATTTTCTGTTATGTATATAGATGTTTATTTTTGTGGAGAAGCCATGAAAATTAGTAGGACAATATTTTCCATTTTCGGTCCTGACCTAAATCGGATAAAATTAATATCACGGACAAGATTTTGATTTTATCGGGTAATCTATTTGTTTTATATAGCATACATATTTGATTTTTATTTCATGTTCGCTCCTTGCCTTAGTCTTATCTAAATAAATTGATTCGCAAAGTATGTATTATAACGACTTCAACCTGCAATTTTCATTTTTGTTCAACATTTTTGAATTTACTGAGGGAATAATTGAAATCGGACAAGATTTTCACATTTTACGAGAGGTGTTGTATTTCAAAATAGTAACCGTTTGTAGGGGAGGTATATGAAGGAATGAACCGATTTTACGCAACTCCGAACTCGATGAAAATATTACAATGACTCCTACAGAGTTATCGAAGTTGGACTGACAATTTAACATTGCTAAATCACTCCAAGTGTCTTGAAACGGGTTAAGCCCAAATATATTTATATCAAAGAAGCAAATTTTGACTATATTAAATTATTTATACCATCTGTAACCATATGCCTGAGTGCAAAAAAGTTGTAGAGAACTGTCCAACCGACATAGCCGAAAAATCTAACCCGAAAACAGTTCTACCATATGAATTGTTATTTTCGACGCAACACTTCCATATGAATTGTTATCCGACGGTTGACGCAACACTTCCATATTTTACTCCGGCGTAAGTGCATAACTGTTAAAAAATTCGCTGGCCTTGTCCTTCTACCAAAGAATCTAAATATGCAACTAACATTTTCTTTAATAAATAATCTATGTGTTGAAACGCTCCCCTCAGAAAATATTAATTTTCTTATAGAAATCACAATGTTTTTATCCAAAAGCTTCTATTATTCCTCCCATTTTAAACATTAAAACTCCGCTAAATGTACCTTCCATTCACTTGTATCCCTTTAGCAATTTACGTTAATATCTCTGAGGCTAATTCAGTATGTGCACAAAGAAAAGATTTTGCAGCAATACAATATTTCATTGAAAATGTTAAAAACTGAGTTATTTTCTGAGTTACCCACACACTCACACTAACTCCATGTACATACATAAGTATAAAATACATTGTGTGTGTGTGGGCTATATCTTTGCTGCGGTTATATTTAAATAAGAGGAAAGCATGTCCTTGGGTTGTTTCAATATTTGCTTTTCTTCACTCTCATAAAATGAAACATTTTAGTTGATAAGCTTGGGATTTTTCTGTGCTTAGTAAGACAATTTATGTATAAATGGATAGATATTTGCATACTACCCACCCACCACTTGTTCCGAGCTGTTGTGATTGTTTTTTTTTTCTTGCGGTCCACATTTTCTTAAAAACTCTATAAAGTTTTATTTTTTTAGGACAAAAAAAATTTAAATAATTCTGTGTTTTGTTCAACACCAGAAATAATAAAACGATTATTAAATGTTGGAAAATTTAAGACACGTGTTAGAAGAAGAAGAAGAAAAACTTTTACGACTTTTGCAGATAAAACAATCAATACAAGCAGATTATATTGTTTGCCTTTTTGGGGATTTTTTTTTTTTTGCATTCGAAATGGAAATTATGGGCAAATTGGTTTTGTGGTTGATTTATGACCAGTGCTGACATGAAAGATTTTATTTTCCCACACACCCAGTTGTGGAAATCTATTAAATAAACATGAAAGTGACAAAAATACACAACAAGAGTTTACAAAATGATCTCTAGAGTTTGAAAAAAGTTGAAAAATATTTTTATTCTCTACACCACATAGTGCTATAATGTCTTTGTGCAATTGTTTGTAACATTGAGAATGAAGCGAGATAGACCCATAGTTACTTTTGAGGATCTTCATAGAATCACTTTCTGTGTCGATTTATGCATGTCAGATCGTCTATTCATATATTACTTTATTAATACATGTCTGAGACTTTGACTGGGTGAAAATTTTTGTAATACTACCTGGCAAATATCGTAAGGGACTACTTGGATAGTGATTCTGCTTCTTTTTATTATATTCAATGTTTTTTGCCCACAAAAGGCAATTTTAATGTTATTTTTAAGAAGTTCCCGTGGATTTCGAAACATGTGCAAATCAAAATTTTAAAAAACGTTTTTGCAAGAAGTTCTTTTAAAAAATCGAGGAGTTTCTTTTAATATTTTCTATTTTAGGGTTACGAAGCCGAAATATAGACATTTTTATAAAATAATCAAAAATCAATAGATTTTTTTTGAGAATATTTTTTCAAGAACTCCTAGGAAATAAATTTTTGATTTCTTAAGTTTTTGTAGAGACTTCATGCCAATATGCGGAAATATTGTAAATAAGGCCTGAATTTGACATTATTCAAGAGCTTTATAAGGGCTTCCAGAGCAAATACAGGATTTTTTTTAACAAACTGTTTCTAGAACATAGGACTCAAAATCGTTTTATTTTCCTTAAATTTATAAATCTTGGATCTTTAAAAATAAGTTTAAATGACTTCCTGCCATATATTAACGGTGGATTTTCAAAATTTTTTGTAAATAAATTCTCAGCTAAATTTTTAAGGAGGACATTTCAATAACATGTGGATTTTTGAAAAATATTTATCTAGGACTCATGGAAATTTAAATTGTTGAGAATCGGTTCAACTGTAGATATATCTACCATATATATCTTCAACTGATTTCGGGTTAATTGTGCAATAAATAGCAAATATCAGTCCAAAGAAAGTGAATCAAATTTGGAGAAAAACGGTTCAGATATAAACATAGCTCCCATATATATCTTCCATCTGATTTGGGGTTTTATATCCCTCGCATGCATAATATGCACTCCACAAGAATGATATTTGCTACCAGATAACTTATGCAGCTCAAAAATATCTCTGTAAAATTTCAAACTCCAATATCGGGTTTATTGTGCACCAAATGAACGGAACCTTGACAATTCCGTCTGAATTCATCCTAGAAACAAGTGCTTAGAATTTGGTGAAAATCGGATCAGATATAGCTATAGCTCTCATATGTATATTTCGTCCGATTCGGGGTTTTAAGTCACTCATATGCGTAATATGCATTCCACATCATTGATCTTTAGTTCCAGATATCAGATGCAGCTCAGAAATAAGCGCCTAAAATGTTATCAAGATCGGTTCAGATTTGGATATAGCTTCCATAAATGTCTTTATTCGTATTCAGGGTTTTCGTGCACCAAATGGCTAGTATCAGCTCTAATGGAGTGAATTGTTACACCTCCGATCGTATCCATAAAATTTTGATTAAATCGGTTAAGATTTGGCTATAGCTCCCATATATATGTGTCATCCCATTTGGGGCTTCTATTCACTCACATGAGTAATATGCACTCCACAACAATGATATTTGATACCAGACATCAGAAAGAGCTAGAAAATACTTCTGCCAAATTTTATTGAGGTCGGTTTAGGTTTTTATATAGTTTCTATATACATCTTCATTCGATTTTACTATTATTGCTTGTCATATATGTAATATCAGCCCAAATTGAAAAGATGTTTTCATATTTAACCGAATTTTACCATTTGGTGAATCTGGGTCCGGTATATATATTGCTCATATTCTCTCTTATTATTATCGAAGTCATATCATGTACTATACATCAATGTTATTTGGTTCATAGTTGGTATGATCTACTTCACATAAATTCCCAGTAGAAAGATTTCGGGAGCCCAACTTTTGACCTTTCCCTACTGGTTTTAGAATATGACTAAGGAATTTTGGATTTCCTAAAAATATTTGCTGATTATTTAAAAATATTTTTTAATGGCATCCGAGGTTTTTTTAAAAAACGTTTTCAAAGACAGTCGCGTAGATTTTTTAAAAACATCCAGGGTTCTTGCATTTCTATTTTTTTTGCAAACATCTCGGACATTTTTTTAATATTTTTTCAAAGACATTCCGCACTTGTGAATGTTTTAAAAATATTTATTAAAACATTCCGGACTCCTGCATTTCTTAAAAGTAGTTATTATAAATTGCTATATTTTTTAAGGACACGTAGATTTCACGAATTCTCTTAAAATGTGTGAATCATAGATTTTCTAAAAATATTTTTAAATTACATTAAGTGGATTTTCAAAAAAATTTATTAAAGACATCCAGGACTTTTGGAAATATATTTAAGCGACTCATGCATTAAGAAAACACAAATATTTCGAGGACTTGTAATTCCAGAAAAAAAAAATCAATAATGGCATCAAGAACATGCCCGGTTCATAATTTATTTAAAATATTTTCACAAAATTTTCTTAAGGACCTCCCGAACTCGTGAAAATATATTTCAAAGACTCCTACATCAAGAAATCAAAAACTTACAGGACGTGCAATTCAAAAAAAAATTGAGAAGAAGAATTTTAAGCATCCCTTAAACGAGGATTTTTTTAAAAATAGTTTTCGAGAATATACAGGTTTCGTTGATTTTTAAAAAATATTTTCAAGGACAGACCATGTACAGGGTGAGATGAAAAAAGTGCAACCAACTTCAGACAGTTATTCGTGATGGAATTCAAAGGTAATGGTGTGATTTCTTTATATTTGGCTGGAAAACCACAAGTGGCTATCGTTGAAGCACTCCAGCATTTAAATGTGAATAAATCTTTTGTGTCTCGTACAATCGCTCATTACCGTGATACTGGTGTCGTAGCCCGAAGTCAAGGAAGTGAACGTAAGAAAACAGCAACATCAGCAGAAATGGTTCGAAAAGTAAAGAAGCGACTTGATCGAAGCCCGCGTCGCACTGGCCGAAAAATGGCTCAAGAGCTGAACATTTCGCAATATTCCATTCGGCAAATATTGAAAAATTAGCTCGGGGTAAAGCCATCAAAATTTCAAAAAAGTGCAAGAACTTACACCCCAACAGAAAGAAAATAGGCTCAAAAGAGTTTAGAGCTAAAGAGTTGCTTCGTTTGGCCGAAAGTGGTGAACTGCCGAATTTGGTTTTCTTCGATGAGAAAAAATTCGTTGTGCAGCAGTTTGTAAACAAACAAAATGACCAAAGAGGTCAGTTAAAAATGTGCAATTTCGGTTAACCACCAGAACTCAAGCGCCGGCCATGGTGATTGTATGGGCCGCCATAACAGCCGATGATCGCTCTATGATCGTATTAATCGACCGTGGCATCAGAATAAATGCCGAATATTATTGTGAAAATATTCTGGAGGGTTTATTAAAGCCTTGGGCACGCAAACATTTTGGCCGCAGACCTTGGACATTCCAACAGGTTACAAAATGAGGTACCTTGCTTCATTTGTGTACATTCAGTGTACAATAACTACCAAAATCTCCGGATACCAATCCGTTGGACTATTGTGTCTCGAATATTTTGGAAAGCAAGGTTGGCACTAAAAAATACCAAAATGTCGATCACCTCAAGCAAGCCCTTTGCCGGGAATGGGCCAAAATACCGCAGAGCAACATTCGGGCAGCGTGTGACAGTTTCATTGGCCGTTTTAAGGCCGTAATTCGTGCCAAAGGTGACCAATTCAAACAAATCTAAACTTACTCTAAAATTTGATGCTATTTCCGACCTTTTTTGCTTTCATTCAATAAAATTTAAAACAAGTAAAAAAGCTGTAAGGCCGGGCCGAACTTTGAATACCCTCCACCATTTGCTACAAATTTAACAATTTAAAAAAAATTAAAATCCGTT
The DNA here is from genome assembly GCF_030504385.1 of Musca domestica. Taxonomy (NCBI): domain Eukaryota; kingdom Metazoa; phylum Arthropoda; class Insecta; order Diptera; family Muscidae; genus Musca; species Musca domestica. The sequence goes on from NW_026712234.1 coordinate 742,245, forward strand.
AAAAATTCTGTTAAAATCTTAAAAATGCCGAATGTAGCCGTATATTAGGGTCTATACGACGACATAGACCTGCATAGGCAAATATTGTCAAAAGCTTAATAAAATATTCAAATGCGAAACTTGAAAAAACTCAGTTTATAGTGTAGCTAAAATCTTCAAAAAACCGAATATGGGGAGGTACCATGGGGGTTATAAAACGTGGACCTGCACAGACAATTTTCTGTCATAGGCATTACGAACTTCAAATGCAATATTTAAAACAATTCCGGTGAATAATGTCACTAAAATCATTAAAATACCGAATATAGGGAGGTACCGTTATGTGGGGTCTAAACGAAGACGTGGACCTGCACAGACAATTTTCTGTCCTAGGCTGTAGTATCCATTTCGAACTTCAAATACCAAATTTGAAACAATTCCGGTGAATAATGTCGCTAAAATACCGAATATCGGGAGGTACCGTTATATGGGAGCTATATGGAAACGTGCACCTATATGGCCCATTTACTTAACTTAACCTGCCTACTGGAAAAATAAACATGTGTGCAAAATTTTAGCCATCTATCTAATTCATTCGAAAGATAGCGTGATTCCAACAGACAGACGGACATAGCTAAATCGACTTAGAATTTTATGCTGATCAAGAATATATATACTTTGTTGGGGCTGACATGAGTATTTCAAGGAGTTACAAATGGAATGACAAAGTTAATATAACCTCCATAGTATGTTGGAGGGTATAGAAATGTAAGAATTATGGAGTTTGAGTTTGTTGGGCTGGGTGTAAAAAAGTATTTAACTATGACTATTCTGAAATAATCCAGCCCTAAATTATGAGCTTTAAAAACAATTAAAATCCGCCGGTACATTTATATAGGGCTGTGCCAAATCGTGGACCTTAATGACCCATTTTCAGTACCAACATTTTGCCCATCTAAAAGTGAAAGTTCATCGACCTTCTTCAAAAATCAAAATATAATATTATTCTGATCAATTTTATTCTTTGTGATGTCTAACATTAGTATTTCTAGACTCTAAAAAATTAAACGTCAAACTTTCCAGGAGATTTAACTTTGTTTCCCTCTAAAAATTATTTTGAATAAAGAATTGGTATCAGTTTTCTGCCCAAAAAGCGTCTGGATATGTTCTAAGTTAATTTATTAATTCCAGCTATCGTTCCATTCGACCCACCTTAGTATCCACACTCTTGTGTTAACTTTTAATATATCTTACAAAATGATGTTTTCGAAAAGTTTTGATACATTAAAACTACTTTTCAACAAATTCTCGAATTTTCATAACAAGATATTAACAGAATATGAAACTCAAAGTAATTGTAAATCCTTTCAAATTAGCAATGTAAATACTTACAGCACATATAAGTTGGCTAAGGATAAATACACCACATCAAATTAATTGCACAAAGCTTATAATTGAGATTAAGTAGAATTAAATTGAATGTAAACATGGCAAAAGATAAACAATAATCATTATTGTGAAAAGGAAACAGAATTTTAAATCAAAAGTTTAAATCAAATGTTAATACAACACAGCCGGCTGTTTGAACTATGATGAGTCATTGTTGACTTGAACGAAATTTGCTTACTCTCCCTCTCTCTCTCTCTCTGCCCTTTCAATGGTTTAGCTAGGTTTAATATTTCTTTGGAAAATTTTGAAATGGAATTAAATTGTTTATTATATAGTGTATCATCATAAATGTCTTAGTCACAACTGACTCCTTAATCACATCCAAAGACCTGTAGTAACCCAAAAGATTGTTTCCATTTAAGTCCATCAACAAAAGTTGTTCAAATAATTCCAATGAAATTTGAAAAACATTAAACTTCAAGTACTAACAAGATGAATTACAGCATTATACAATTTGCCAAAAACGAAAAGTAATAATAAAATAAATTACAAGATGAGTAGAGCAGAGCTGTAGATAGCACTGCGGCCAGCCACATGCCAAAGAACAAAATTTTTCCCCTCCCCCAACAAGAAGCTAACAACAATTTAAGGCAATTACATTGAACAACATAAAATACCACCGCACACACACCCATTCACACTCACAACTACACCAACATTTCGGCCTGCCACTCTTTCAAATGCCTTCAAAATGAATAATTTCCGTCCTTAAAACTTTTATGACGAATCGTCATATCATCAATTCGAAACAACATTCATTACGCTAATGGCTTAGAATTGAATTCGTTAATTGTGGTGAGGTGGTGGGGGTGGTTGGGGCAATTGCCTAAGGTTGCTTGGATCCATTGGTATTTGGTATCGTGTAGTGGTAATGATGTTATAAACGAAATTGAACTTATAATCGAACAAATTTGTGGGTCATAAATCTCAACAGCGCCATTTCCCCCAACCCTCTAACACCACCCCCACCACCATTCAAGAATATGCTGCATAGAAAATTGAAAGTATAAGTGGCTCCTTAGAGTTAACATGGCAACAACACACAGATATTTATAAACCAACAATAAATTGAAATATTGTTTTGTATTGTCTGGCTGGCTGACTGGAACTTTTCAACAGGATTTCAATGGTTTGTTCTGGTGTGGAGAGAGAGAACTTTGTGATTTACTTTTATAGGTCAGTGAGTATGGGAGAAAAGACGATGGACGAGGAGGAACGGGCGAAATTAAATAATACATTTTTAAAAGATACACAAAGGTTTGGGGTATCAATTAGGGTTATACACTCTGCAATCTCTAAAGGGCAAATTTCTGCTAATTCGGTTCGGAAAACGTGGCTGAAATTATGTAAAATCCCAGAATTATATATAAGGGATATACCCATGTGTAGATCGATATAGCATTGATGAAAGACACATTTGGGTATGGCTAAACTATCCAATTTTTTTTTTTGGGCTCTTTGAGGATAACTTCTAGTGTAATATCGTAGCTATATTGGGCAGCATTAGTGATGGCCATCAATTGCACTGTGCAACACACAAAACAATTACGGGAAAAATCCAGCAGATTATGAAAGTAGAGCGAGAAAAGGAGTAAAAAACATTAAGTTCGCCCGGGCCGAACCCTAAATACCCCTCATCATTTGAAATAAATTTTAAAATTAAACAAGTTAAAAAGCAGTAAGTTCGGTCGGGCCAAACGAATTTGGAAATTTAAAAAAAATAAAATCCTTAAAAAATTCTGTTAAATTTTAAAAATACCGAATACTGCCCTTATATTGGGGTCTATACTACGTGGCATTATTTGCCATTAGCCATTACCATATTCAAATTCGAAACTTGAAAGAAACGGCGAATAACGTAGCTAAAATCATCAAAATATCGTATATAGGGAGGTACCATTATATCGGAGCTGTGCGAAGACCTGGACCAGCATAGACAATTTCTATCACAGGCTATAGCATCCATTACTTACGTCAAATACGATATCTCAAACAATTTCGGTGGGTATTGTACCTAAACTCGTTTAAATACCGAATATAGGGAGGTACTGATATAGGGGGCCTATACGAAGACCTGGACATGCATAGACATTTTTCTGTCACAGACTTTAGTTCCCATTACGAACTCTAAATACGTAATTTGAAACAATTCCGGTGAATAATGGCGCTGAAATCATCAAAATACCGAATTTTGGGAGGTACCGTTATATGGTGGGCTATACGAAGACGTGGACATGCCCAGATAATTTTCTGTCATAGGCTGTAGTATCCATTTCGAACTTCAAATACCAAAGGTGAAACAATTCGGGTGAATAATGTCGCTAAAATCATCAAAATACCGGTACCGTTATATGGGGGCTATATGAAAACGTGGAGCTACATAGCCCATTTACGAACTTAACCTGCCTACTAAAAAGAAACACGGGTGCAAAATTTTAGCCTTCTATCTCAATTCGTTCGAAAGATAGCGTGATTACAACAGACAGACGGACATGGCTAAATCAACTTAGAATTTTACGCTGATCAAGAATATATATACTTTGTTGGGTCTGACATGAGTATTTCGAGGAGTTACAAACGGAATGACAAAGTTCATATACCTTCCATAGTATGGTGAGGGTATAAGAAAATCGTTAAAAAGTACTATTAAAAAACATAAAAAATACCGAGCTTAGAAAGGTAAAGTTATATTGGGGCTATACGAAAACATGGACCTGACTAGTCAAATTTCTGTAGTAGCTCGAAGTTCCCATTAGGAACATAAAATAAATAAACCATTCCGGTTAATAATGTCGCCAAAGTCATCATGAATTTAGGGAGGTACGGTTGTATGGGGCCAATACAAACACATGGACCTGCGTAGGCAATTTCTGGCTGAGGCTGTAGTTCCCGCTACAAACTGCAAATACAAATTTCGAAACAACTCTGGTGAAAAATGTTGCTAAAATCACAGAAATACCGAATATTGAGAGGTACCGTCATATGGGGGCTATGCGAAGATGTGGACCTGCGTAGTCACATTTCTGTTATAGCTTGCAGTACTAATTAGGAATTTCAAAAACGAAATTTGAAACAATTCCGGTGTATAATGTAGAATATACCATTATGGGGGGCTGTACCAAAACGTGGTCCTGTATAGCCCATTTTCAATACCAAAAGTCCTTCACGTCCTTCCATGTATTTTTGTGAACAAAATGCAGGTCGCATTTCTTATCCGATTTAGATGACATTTTGCAAACAATATGTTTTTTGACCCAAGGACGAACCCCATTGAAATTGGTGAGAATCGATTTCGGCCAATATCACCAAATGACCAATATCAGACCAAATGACCGGAATTTTGGCACATCCGACCGAATTCAGTCTAGAAGCAAGTACATCAAAATCGGCTCAGTTATAGATATAGCTCTCATATATATGTTTCAGTCGATTTGGGGTTTTAAGTCCCTCACATACGTAATATGTACTCCACAACAATGATCTTTGGTACCAGATATCAGATGCAGCTCTGAAATAAATGTTTCAAAATTTGTCAAGATCTTTTCAGATTTGAATATAGCTCCCATATATATATCTGCAACCGATTTCGGGTTAATTGTGCACCAAATGGCCAATATCAGCCCAAACGTCCTGAATTTTGATACATCCAACCGGATTCAGCCTAGAAACAAGTACATCAAATGTGGTGAAAATCGGTTCAGATATAGCTATAGCTCCCATATATCATCCGATTTGCTATTTAAATCCCTCACATTTGTAATATACATTCGACAACAATGATATTTGGTACCAGATATCTTACAGAACTCGGAAATATCTTTGCCAAATTTTATTGAGATCGGCTAAGGTTTGGATATAGCTCCAATATGTATCCCTAATCCGTATACCAAATTTCTAATTTCAGCTCAAACGGAGTGCATTTTTGGTCGCACGTTTCCATTCGGTGGAACTCGGCTCCGATAAATATTTATTAATATAATCCTTCGCGAATTGATCTTATTTGGTAATCTTATTTGGTATAAAAACTAAAAATGTATCCGCCAAATTTAGGGGAAATCGGTTCAGAATTGGATATGCCTCCTATATATTAGTTCCCTCTGAAACTAAATTATAAGTGCTCTAAAGTCAAATGTTAATAGGTGGTATGATCTACTTCAAATAAATTATTTTGTTACGGGAGCTCTTCTAAATATACATAGTGGTGTAGGTTGTCATGTAGTCAGCTTTGCCCGAGTTTTGAATTTTCCTTTCTGGTCACATTATATAAAGAATTTAAAAATTTTCAAAAAAAAAAAAAAAAAACATTAGCCGGCCAAAAAGGTTAATATCCTCCACCATTGGGTAAGAAAAACATCTTTGTATTAAAGTATCTGAATTCAAACGTGTTGCACTTTGAACTACAAATGCCAAGAAGACCGTTTTTATAATGCTGTTAAGGTTTTCAAAAAAACCATATAGTCGGTGAGACCGATATATGGGGGCCATACCAAAACGGGAACCTCTGTGAAAACGTGGATCTTTACTATGTACGGGTGTATATACCATGTTACGCCACTGGAGCTGGAACATATTCCAAACAAACACCAATTTTTAGACAAATCCGTGAAAAATGTGGCGAAAATCATCAAAATACCGAATATCGGGAGGTACCGTCATACGGCGGCATTCTCATTCATCCTAGACACAACACAAATTGTTCTGCCAAATTTTGAAGCTTTACGTTTTATGAGCCTATACGAAGATCTGAACCTGCAAAGTCAATTATCTGACACAGGCTGTAGTACTTATTACGAAGTGCAAAATACGAAATTTGAAACAATTCAGGTGAATAATGTCTCTGAAATCATCAAAATACAGAATATATGGAGGTAACGTTATATGAGTGCTATACTAAGACGTGGACCTGCATAGTCAACTTAACGGATCGACAAATTTAATATACCCTCTATATTATTGCGATGTTGATGCCCATTAAAATGTTTTAGCGTACTTTTTGGAAACATTGATGCAAATATTTTTATACCCTCTACTATAGTATGGAGGATATATGAAATTTGTCATTCCGTTTGTAACACCTCGAAATATACATTTTAGATCCCAAATTGTATATATTCTTGATAATTTTAGAACCCAAAATTTTATATATTTTATCTGTTCGTCCGTCTGTGGAAACCACTCTAGCGTCCAAAGGAATCGAATTATGCTGATAAAATGTTACTCAGATGTGTGTTTGGTCTGTAGGACTTTTGGTATTAAAACAAGGCTATATAGATTCATTTTTAAGTGTAGCCCCATTTAACTGTACCTCCTTGTATTCGATATTTTAATTATTTCAGCGACAATATTTGCCGGAATTGTCTCAAATTTGGTATTTGAAGGTCGAAATAGATACTACAGCCTACGACGAAAAATTGTCTGTTCAAGTCCATGTCTTCGTATAGCCCCCATATAATGGTACTCCCCTATATTCGACATTTTTATGATTTTTAACAGTTTTTAAGGTAATTTTTTAATTTCCAAATTTCTTCCAAATCTTGGAGGGTATTCCAATTTCGGCCCGGCTGTTTTAGTCTCTCACCACCGAAAATGTTTTCCTTCCAAAGAAAGGACTTTAGTATCAATAATCTTGTGATTAGTGTTATGTAATGGATAACTCCAGCAGTAGATTATATAGATTATTATAGATCTGTAATAGGCCTATTAAACTCGCTTTCCTTTACAGCACTTTTTGTTGCTGAACAACTTCTAGCAAAAAAAAAATACTAATTATTGGATTGTTATATCATCTATTACGGAAACTTTTTTCGTAGTACTAGACTTGTACCCAAAAATCTTTAAAGACTCCGTGGTGGAGTTCACGAAATTTGAGTTTTTTCATATATTCACCCTTTGTAAGAAATAAATTTTTTAAAATCGTTCGAGAACTTGGGAAATATGCGACAATATTTCCCATCAGTCTCCACTCCATAATCATTGTCTAAAACAATTTATAAAACTCACCTGTTTCGTTTATTAATTCCTCAATATCTCTTTACAAACAATTTTCCTTAATATTTACAAACAATTCGAAATAAATCCCCTAAATCATATCATTACCCATAAACAATCAACATCATTTATTGATGTATTGGTGTTAATGTGTGAACATAGATATTTTATATCCTCAGACTCTACACAGTTGTCATGCAACTAGAAAACGTTTCCATGACAAATTAAATATAAATCTCTCTCTCGTTGCCCTAAAAAGTTTTCCGCTCAAAACCGACATAAGCCTAAAACAAATTATTTAGATTAAATGGAATTAAATGCGAATGCAAATAAAGCAAAAGTGACAAACGCTCTCTCGATGAGGGGATTAATGTTTACAAAATCAAAGAGATGTGAGCATTGGAAAATGTCTGTTGACAGATTTGCCTATAATTTGGTGTCTACCAAACAGCGTATTTGTCGACATTTGTTATTCAATGATTTATGATTTCACAGGCATACAAGTGTGTGCGGGTGTATGTAGATGTAATAGGTATTGTATATAATTCCATGATGTTTGAGCAATATGAATAATTCAAATTTGTTATACACTCTCTCTTTAGCAAGTTAGAAATTATTAGTCATACCAATGATATGCGTGAAAAAAATAATTCCTAGTATTCTAAAATATAGAAAAGCACCTGTGAATAGAATATTACTATCCTGATTTCAAAACATTTTAATGAGAGGAAAACTAAAGTTAATTTGGGGATCCAATTTATCTAAATTTTTGGCAATTTGTAGAAGTTAAAATAATTTTTTACAGGATTTTCTTTGGGTTACCTGCAGAGCAACTAAAATCAAAATCATGAAAATAAAAGTTAAAAAACTCGTTTTTTCAGTGACTCAAATTTCTTGTGATGGCTAAATTACTGTCAAAATTCCATTTTTGTTATACCCTCCCCCATACAATGAAGGGTTTATTCAATTTGTCATTCCGTTTGCAACACCTCGAAACATTCGTCTGTCTGTATCTAGAGCTGTGAAAATTGGTTCAAACTTTAATATTATATGCAGGCTAATTGGTATTGAAATTGGGATATATTTTCATAGCCTCCATAGTACCTGCCGATTTTCGGTATTTTGATTTTTTCTACAACAATTTTCAAGCAAATTTGCTGAAACCTGCCAATTGAGGTACTCGGTAGGTATGTTCTCCCCTTGCAAAACATTTCGATTCCGAATCGAAAATACAACGGTACCTCCGATTTTCGGTATTTTAAATGTTTCTGCCACAATTTCCAGCCAAATCAGCTGAAACATGACATTTGCGGTTCTTGAAAGGTCAGGTTTCTCCTTGCGAAAAATGTACGATTAAGGTATATATAAAAAGAATATATATAATAGTAATCGTCGAAAAGTCCACCTTAAAATTGCAGAAAGTTGTGTTAGGCATTTTTAGTATCAATTAGTTTAGTTTTGCAAAATTTTTGCTTATTTAAGAATAATGGGGCAATGTGTAACTTTTACGCCTAAAAGTCTTTAAAATCATTCGTTTTGAAGTTTTCTGAGGAGGATATTTGTAAAACCATTTCACAGTGGACCCATAACTATTTTTTTCTGTCCCAAACTATTTCAACGCCTCAATATATAAACTCTAAAAAATAAAAGTTACCTCGATACTAAATTTCAGAATTCGATCTCTATCCCATCACCCAATGGAATATTTTTTTGGCATTTTGTTTTCGTACGTTCATAGTACGCATTTCCAAAACAGACTCTTCCTCTTGACTAAAGACATCAGCAGTGACATCTGTATTTACTTTCGGTATTCGAGCTCTCTCCCTTTACCTAATACAAAATGTAGTAGCATTTAGTTCTTTTCGTACAGTTAAAGTACACATTTTCAATATAATCTACATATATCAACCTTACATACCACCAGTGGCCTTAATATCAAATTTCAGAATTGCAGCTCTGTAATTTCCCTCAATACTAAATTTAGTTATTTTGTGCAATTATAGTCCACATTTCCAAAAGCACTTCCTTTTCTCAGCCACAGACACCAGCAGTGTAATCCATATTAAATTCCAGAATCAAAACTCTATCCTTTCATTCAAAACCAAATACTAGTAGTAGTATTTATTTAGTACTATTTTGTACAATTATAGCACACATTTCAAAACCACCTCAATATCTCAATTGCAGATATCAAGAGAAATTTTAGTATCTAATTTCGGGGTTCCAACAGAAGACCTCAATATCAAATTTGAGGATTCCAGCCGTTTCCCTTAAAGCAAATACAAAATTATGTACTATTTGGTACTTTTTAAGCACTTATAGTACACATTTCCAAGACCACCTCCATATCTTAATATGAGATACCAACAGAGACCTCAATATCAAATTACCGGACTCAAGCTCTATCTCCTCAACCAACACAAATTTAATTTCAGCTCTGTAATTTCTCTCATTACTCAATTAAGTACCATTTCGTACAATTATTGTACGCATATCCAAAACCAGCTCCTTCTCTTAACCACCGACACCACTAGTAACATCCGTATCAAATTTCAGGATTCCAGCTCTATCCCTTCATTCAATACCAAAATTAGTACTATTTTGTACTTTTTGTACATTGTAGCACACAACAACCTCCATTTCTCAATTCCAGATACCAACAGAGATTTTAGTATCAAATTTCGGGGTTCCAGCTTAATTCCTTCACAGAATACCAAATTTAGTTCTATTTAGTTATTTTCGAACATTTCCACAACCACCTACAAATCTTAAACACACATACTAACAATAACCAAAAATTGCAGAATATAATCTCCTATACCAAATAGAGTACAATTCAGCACTTTTCGTACAATCACCTCCATATCTCTATCCCAGATACCAACAGAGGCATCAGTATCAAATTTTAGGATTCGGCCATATCCCTTCAACCAATAACCCATTTAGTACCACTTAATACTATTAGTATACCATTCCAAAACCACCACCTCAATCCCAGATACCAACAGAGACCTCAAAAACATATTTGGAGATTCCATCCGTATCCCTTCGCCCAATACCAAATTTAGTAACAATTAGTACTTTTTGTGCAAATATATGACACATTTCCAAACCACCTCGAACACACATACCAATAGTAACCTAAATATCAAGTTGCAGAATTTAATATTTTTCTTGCACCCAAAATCCAACGTTTTCAACCTATTGACCTATTTATACCCTACAACACTATGTGTTGGGGGTATTATAAGTTTGATTGGGCCAAAAATTATGTAACACCTCGAAATATTGGTTTCCCACATAGGAAAGTATATATGGGTCTTCCTAGCTCGCCGAGCTGAGTCGATCTAGCTATGAATGTCCGTCCGTCCGTCTGTCTGTCTGTCCGTCTGTCCATGTTAATTTGTAATCACTCTACAGGTCGCAATTATGGCCCGATCTTCACGAAATTTAGAATGTAGGTGGGGCTTGGACCAGAATAGAACCCTATTGCTTTTGGAGATGATCGATGTTTAGGGGTTGAAATGGACCAAATACTGAAAAAATGTCGGATTTTGCAGTAGCTATACAGGTCGCAATTATAGACCAATCGACGCGAAATTTCGCGTGTAGATAGAGTTTAGGGCGGGGAAGAAGTCTACTAATTTGGGTGGTCATCGGATAATATTTAGCGGGTAAAATAGACCATATCTTTTGTGTTGAAAAAATCAAAATTTTTCATTAAACCGTGAATATTTTAAATCCCGGCGAAATCACAAAGCCATCACAAGGTTACTTCTGACCTTTACATTGATGTTATTATCCAACAAATCGGATATATAGCAAAATATGTGCGATATATTTGTCTATCAAAGAAGATATGCTTCAAAGATCTCTTATATGTCGAGAACGGCTGAACTGATTTCGACAGTTCTCATTAATTCAGAATGGCCTCTTGGCAGGAAAGAAAAAACGTCTAAAAAAATCGCATAAAAATATCTCTCTAAGATGAAAATATTGATTTTGTAAAATTTTCTCATATTTTTTCAATTTTGTCATATTTTTGGCAATTTTCATTTTGAATTAAACATTTGGTAATATTTCTACAGCTAACAAAACTAAGTAGTTAGGATATCAGGATATCATATACAGATCGCATTTATGGCCCGATCCTTACGGAATTTTGCATGGGGACAAGATGAGGGTCAGAATAGAAGCCTACTCTTTTTTGGAGATGATCGCAATATATTTAGGGGTTGAAATGGACCAAAAAAATGCAAAATTGTCAGCAGGTCGTAATTATCGCCCGATCATCACGCACATTTAAATGGGGGTTACCGGACATTGCAAAAGCCAAGCAGTTTTGGATGGCCATCCAAAAATATTCAATGTGTGAAGGAGTTTGCCAACTTTTATAGACAAAATACGAAAATGTCCATTCCAGTGACTTTTTGGAGAATTCACAAATACAGGAAAGACGCACTTCTGACTATTTCGTTAACGCCGATTTCGTTGAAGAATATAGTCAAATGTCTGTATCTCATATAGATGCGTTTCAGTCAAAAACAATTAATAAATGTTAATCTTTTGCCACTTCTGAGAGGTTATAGGTCGTTGGGAAATATTGGTTCCAGATCTAGGAAGACCATTTACGTGCAACATCTACCAATAAATTGGAAATGAGCAATTCGTTTAAGTTGCTATTATTCGAAAATTAGAGAACGAAACATGATGGTTTTCTTTTATTATTTGTCACAATATCTTGTGGAATTCTGTCGAGTATTTCGCCTATATAAACTGTATGGTTTATTATAGTGTTGTAGGGTATTCAACGGTCGGCCCCGCTCGACTGTAGCCTTTGCTTACTTGTTTTCAACCTATTGACCTATTCCTCTAAGCGGTTATAGAACGGTGGTATATATCTGTTGCCGTTGATTTTAATTTTCAACCTTTTTGAACGTTACTTTTTACCAAGAAAAAAATCCAACAATATTGATAAAATATGCTCACTGAATACATATTTGTATTTCCCATTATGCACGTGTCTTTCAACCATATGTTAAGTATTTCCTTAATGGCACACAAACTCTCAGAAATATATATGGACAACAAAATTCTTTTTATCGAATGACACATTGTCACTCCTCCTTTGGTCAAGGATCATGGCAAGGAAAAACAAACATCACGTATCTATGTATGTGGTCTTTATTTACATACATTATGTGAATAAAATAAGTTAAGGTATTTATAAGTAATGGAAAACTTTTTATGGTTAGTAAATATTAAAATACATAAATATGAAAGGTTAGTTTAGATGGGATAAAGGACATAGTTAACATGTTTTTTTTTTTTAGTTCAAATATTTGTAATTCATCATAGAACAATGTTTGGAAGAGAGCCTCCCACGATGAGTCCGGAAAGAAAAATATTTTTCATTTTTTGCTGCAGCAATTGATACAGCATACAACTAATTTTTTCAGCTTTTTTATAGTTTTTAAATTTGTTTATATTTTATTTTCTGTTTAATTTCGGAGTAGTATTTGTTTTTAAATCACATCCAATTTTATTATTCGAAGAATCATGGATTTTATATGTTTCTGTTTCCTATGTAATTTACATCTTCCGTTGAAGAGTAACATACTCAAATCAAATATAAACAAATGAAAGTATATGTATGCAAATGTATATAGATTTCGCTGAAGGCATTCACATTCGTTTATATAAATAAATTTTATTTTTTAATTTTGTAGAAATATATGAGATGTGACAAATTTGAAAGTGATAGGATGCTCATTTTACATTTTATTAGTTTCATTTTGACTGATGTGGGGGAGGTGCCAGAAGGAGTACTCAGATGTTTCAGATATATCATGTGCTATCAAAAATGTAGAGATGTGTGAAATTTTGTTGCTTATTTCACATTCTTGAGTGTTGAAATTATACCCTACAACACTATGTGTTGGGGGTATTATAAGTTTGATTGGGCCAAAAATTATGTAACACCTCGAAATATTGGTTTCTCACATAGGAAGGTATAAATGGATCTTCCTATCTCGCCGAGCTGAGTCGATCTAGCTATGTATGTCCGTCCGTCTGTCCGTCTGTCCATGTTAATTTGTAATCACTCTACATGTCGCAATTATGGGCCGATCTTCACGAAAATTGAAATGGAGGTGGGGCTAGGGTCAGAATAGAACCCTATTTCTTTTGGAGATGATCGCATAATACTTAGGGGTTGAAATGGACCAAAAACTGAAAAAATCCTGATTTTGCAGTTGCTCTACAGGTCGCAATTATATACCAATCAACGCGGAAGAAGACACATCAAAGCGGAAGAAGCCTTCCAATTTTGGTGGTCATCGGGTAATATTTAGTGGGTGAAATATATCACAATATTTGTGTTAAATAAAAGTCAAATTTTCCATTAAACCGAGAATATTTTTAATTCCGCGGAATCACAAATAGATGAAAAGTTCAGACGCCGATATTAAATATATCGGATATATATAGCGAAATATATACAATGTGTATATACAAAGGAAGGGGATATTAGTTAGAATGCTTATATCTCAAGAATGGCTAGACCGATTTTGACAAATTTTGTCAATTCAGAAAGCCCTCATTAAAGTATAAAATCTAAAAAAACGCAGAAAAATATGTCAATAATGATGATAATATAGATTTTGTAGTATTTTGTGACATTTTTTTATTTTTCCATATTTTTTATCGCATGCGATTTTTTCAATTTGACCGATCCTCACGAACATTTTCACAAGGGTAGGGTAGGGTTGGGCTCAGAAGGGCTAGGCCCATTGTTTTCAAATATGTCCACAATATATTAGGAGTTGAAATGGACCAACAACTAAAAATTTTCCTGATTTTGCAGCCGTTATAAAGGTCACAAATAGAAACCAGAGGACAAGAAATCTCGCATAAAGTTAGAGTTTAGGACAGCGGGTACAATGGACCACTAATTTTGTGTGAAAAAATACCAGCATTACTTACAGGCGATATCCGAAATACACAAAAGGCGAACTTCTGGCTTTTTTATGCTGATTTCGTTGTCGTTCGTAGACAAGCAAATCATATAGATGAGTCTAAATTTGGAGATACGGAGGGGCTTCTTGCTTTTGGAGATGATTGCAAAATATTTAAGGGTTCAAATTAACCAAAAACAGAAATGTTTTCCCTTCACACAATTGAAGCCAATCGACACGCCTTTGAAGAGAGTTAAGGACAAGGAAGAATTCTAGCATTTTGGATGACCATTGGATTATATTTAGATGTTAAATGGACTACACCAACTAACAGCACGACGGAGTGCATAATGTTGGGCAAATGTTCCTAGTTAAAACCTAATTTCAAATTGCAATATGGATTTGGACATAAGGGGGCTTCTAACATATTGTAGTGTTGTGTTGTATTACATAGTCGGCCCCGCACGACTATAGCCTTTGCTTTCTTGTTTACTTAACGTTAGAAATTCATATTAGGGTTAAAGCCATTTTAGGCTAAATTCCCCTATAGAGTATAATTTCAGAAAGGAGACAACAATGAAATCGGTAGCATCGATATATGGGAGCTACATTCTAATATGGGTCATATTTCGCACAAGTCATACCAAATTATAAAGATATCAATTGAAGAATGTACTTTACAGTTACAAAATACTTTAAATAAGGGTTGCAACTATAAATGTACTATAGTACGGTTTCTGTAAAACGAAGAAGCTCATTGTAAATGAATAGCAAGAAATTTTCATTTCGACGAATTTCAACTTTTAAAACATAATCTACTCACGTATTTGATTTAGGAAATTTCCATTAAAATGGAATCTCTCTCTATTTAAAGAAAAATAGCTTACGGTAATCCTAATTGCTTTCTTATTTGAAGCAAATTCATATCTTATACTTATCACATTATGTCATACCTATGCCACCACACTGTTCAGAATTTGAAATTTTCTTTATCTAAATGTTAATATTTATATTCAAAAGAATTTCGCGCACACACATTAACAATACCAATTAAAGATAAGTCAGTAATAACTGTTTTAAATAATATTTCCAAGGAATATTCACGTTTGTTTTGAGCTGGCACACCTTAAGGCAACTTTTTTTAGTGTGAAACAAAAGATATAGACAACAGCCTTTAAATTTCAACTAAGACAATTGTGCAATATCAAGTCATTACATAGTATATATCAAGAATAAATGACATATGTAGAGACACATATAAGTACTTTTGAGCTAAAGCCGATATCATACAAATCAAATTCATTACAATTCAAAATATATTTTGCTTGGCGCCTATATTTAATTTTCAAACTGATTGCGTATTTTTATTGATGACTTTTTTGGAATTTTTGCAAGAATCTTTGTGACAACTTATGTGCATATTTGTGTGGAGTCCTGAAATTTTGAATGGAAGAATTTTAAGTTCAAACAAGTAAAAAAGCTGTAAGTTCGGCCGGGCCGAACTTTGAATATCCTCTACCATTTGGAACGAATTTGGCAATTCTCAAAAACAATTAAATCCGTTATCCGTGTAGCTGCCATTTTCAGGACTACACGGCGGCATGGACCTGCATAGGTAACATTTGTCATAAGCCATTAAAATATTCAAATGCGAAACTTAAAAAAACATCGGCAATAATGTAGATAGAATCATCAAAATGCCGAATATCGGAAGGTCCCGTATTAGGGGGGCTTTACGAAGACGTGGACCTGCACAGACAATTTTCTGTGTTAGGCTGTACTATCCATTACGAACTTCAAATACCAAATTTGAAACAATACCGCTGAAAAATGTCGCTAAAATTATTAAAGTACCGAATATTGGGAGGTACCGTTATATGGGGGCTATACCAAGACGTGGACCTACATGGCCCATTTTCAATACCGAAAGTTGTGCAGACATAACATACATTTTTGTAAAATTTTATCAATCTACTTTAATTTCGTTCGGAAGCTAGAGTTATTTCCACAGACGGACAGACGGATAGACGGACGAACATCGCAAAATCGACTAGAGTTTTATGCTGATCAAGAATATATATACTTTGTGGGGTCTAAAATGTGTGTTTTGAGGTGTTACAAACTGAATGACAAACTTAATATACCCTCCATACTATGGTGGAGGGTATAAAAAAATTTAAAATGGTACTACACCTCTTAAATGGTACAACTTTTACATCATGTGAACGGATAGAGGTAAGAACTTGAAAATTGGTATGAGAATCAAGGTTGGAATTAAAGTTTAATATGTGGAGTAGGTTCTGCAAAAGTTGTCCCAGGTGTGGGAACTGTACTAAATGGTACTTAATTTAGAACAGTTTGATTGAGGGTTAATGGATGAAGTTGGAAATTTGAATTTTTGCATTGGAGTAAGTGGAAGTTTTGTGATAAAGAGCTGGTTTTAGAAATCTGTAGTAGTATTATATTTGGTACAATTTGGTATTGAATGATCAAATGGTCCTTAAAGTTGGAAATTTGTAATTTGTAAGAAAGTTGCTGTTCATGTGTAGCCTGGACATATGCAAGTGGTCTCGGAAATTAGTACTGTAAATGTACGAAGAGTACTGAATGATATATATTTAGTATTCTGTAATGCGATTTAAATTTTTGATGGTATCTATATTTGAGATTTGGCAGTGGTTTGGAAATGCGTCCTTTATTTGTATAGAAAGTACTAAAAGGTACTAAATTTGGGATTGGGTGAAGGGATAGAGATGCAGTCCCGATATTTGATACTGAGATCGTTGTAATTTATATGGAATTGAGATATGGAGGTGGGTTTGGTTGTACCAAAAGTACTAAATTATGAATAGATTTGTAATCCTGAAATTTGATATATATGTCACAGTTGTTGTCTGTTGTTAAGATATGGAGGTGAGTTTGGAAAAGAGTAGTATAGTTTTTCGAAAATTAATAAGTGGTACTAAATTTGGTATTGGGTGAGTGGAAAGAGATAATATTCACAAAATTTTATATTTAGTATACTGATGATAACTATGTTTTACGATTTGGATGGGGTTTGGAAATGCATCCTATATTTGTACGGAAAGTTCTAAAGTGTTTATTGGGTGTAGGGATAGAAATTTGATGTGGATGTCACTATTGGTGTCTGTGGTTAAGAGGAGGAGCTGGTTTTGAATATGCGTACCATAATTGTACTAAATAGTACTATATTTGTTAATAGTGGAAATTACAGAGCCGAAATCCTGGAAATTCACATTGAGGTCACTGTTGGTGTCTGAGATTGAGATATGGAGCTGGTTTTTGAAATATATACCATAATTGTACGAAAAATACTCACAGTACTAAATTTGGTATTGGGTGAAGAAATAGAGCGGAAATCTTGAAATTTGATTTTAAGGCCTCCGTTGGTACCTGTTGTTAAAATCCAGTGATGGTATTGGAAATATGAATTTATATTAAGTCAATTCACGATAGCATTGTTAAAAGACCAAGTTGATAGCATTTAATAAAACACATTTTGGAGAACCCAAAAAGTATATATATATATATATACATATATATATATATATATATATATATATATATATATATATATATATATATATATATATATATATATATATATATATATATATATATATATATATATATATATATATATATACAGAATATACACTTCAATATTTTAAGTCAAATTGAAAAAATCGCATGCGATAAAAATATGAAAAAATAAAAAAATGTCACAAAATACTACAATCTCTATATTAACATCATTATTTGTATCTTTTTATGCGATTTTTTTAGATTTTATACTTTTATGCCAAAGGGCATTCTAAATTTACAGCATTTGTCAAAATCGCTCCAGCCATTCTGGAGATATAAGCATTCTAGCTAACATCCCCTTCCTTTGTATATAACATTGTATATAATTCGCTATATATATCCGATATTTTAACTACTGGCATCTACGTAACGGTCAGAATTGACCTGTTCGTCTATATGTGATTTCGCCGGCATTAAAAATACTCGCGGTTTAATGGAAAATTTGACTTTTATTTATCACAAATGCTATGGTCTATTTCAACCACTAAAGCTCTAGCCCCATGCTAACTTTCGCTTCGATTGGTCTATAATTGTGACCTGTAGAGCAACTGCAAAATCTGGAAAATTTCCATTTCAACCCCTGAATATTATGCGTTCATCTCCAAAAGAAATATGGTTCTATTCTGACCCTAGCCCCACCTACATTCTAAATTTCGTGAAGATCGGGCCATAATTGCGACCTGTAGAGTGATTACAAATTAACATGGACAGACGGACAGACGGACGGACGGACATACATAGGTAGATCGACTCAGCTCGGCGAGATAGGAAGATCCATATATACTTTCCTATGTGGGAAACCAATATTTCGTGGTGTTACATAATTTTTGGCCCAATCAAACATATAATACCCCCAACACAAAGTGTTGTAGGGTATAATCAACTGGAGTTTTCCCGTATTTATACCCTACAACACTATGTGTTGGGGGTATTATAAGTTTGATTGGGCCAGAATTTATGTAACACCTCGAAATATTGCTATCGCCAAATGTTTAGGGGTTGAAATGGACCAAATACTGAAAAAATGTCGGATTTTGCAGTAGATATACAGGTCGCAATTATACACCAATCGACGCGTAATTTCGCATGTAGCTAGAGTTTAGGGCGGAGAAGAAGCCTACCAATTTGGGTGGTCATCGGATAATATTTAGCGGGTAAAATAGACTATATATTTTGTGTTGAAAAAATTCAAAAATTTTCATTTAACCGTGAATATTTTAAATCCCGGCGAAATCACAAAGCCATGACAAGGTTACTTCTGAACTTTATATTGATGTTAACATCCAACAAATCGGATATATAGCAAAATATGTGAGATATATATGTCTATTAAAGAAGATATGCTTAAAAGATCTCTTATATGTCGATAACGGCTGAACTGATTTCGACAGTTCTCATTAATTCAGAATGGCCTCTTTGCAGGAAAGAAAAAACGTCTAAAAAATCGCATAAAAATATCTCTCTAAAGATGAAAATATTGATTTTGTAAAATTTTCTCATATTTTTTCAATTTTGTCATATTTTTGGCATATTTTCATTTTGAATTAAACATTTGGTTATATTTCTACAGCTAACAAAAATAAGTAGTTAGGATTTCAGGATATCATATACAGATCGCATATATGGCCCGATCTTTACGAAATTTCGCATGGGGATAAGATGAGGGTAAGAATAAAAGCCTACTTTTTTTGGAGATGATCGCCATATATTTGAGGGTTGAAATGGACCAAAAAACTGCAAAATTGTCAGCAGGTCGTAATTATCGGCCGATCCTCACGTACATTTGAATGGGGGTTACCGGATATTGCAAAAGCCAAGCAGTTTTAAATGGCCATCCAAAAATATTCAATGTGCGAAATAGTTTGCCAACTTTTGTAGGCAAAATACAAAAATGTCAATTCCAGTGACTTTTTGGAGAATTCACAAATACAGGAAAGACGCACTTCCGACTATTTCGTTAACGCTGATTTCGTTGAAGAATATAGTCAAATGTCTGTATCTCAGATATTATAGGTCTTTGGGAAATATTGGTTTCAGATCTAGGAAGACCATTTACGTGCAACATCTACCAATAAATTGGAAATGAGCAATTCGTTTAAGTTGCTATTATTCGAAAATTAGAGAACGAAACATGATGGTTTTCTTTTATTATTTGTCACAATATCTTGTGGAATTCTTTCGAGTATCTCGCCTATATAAACTGATTGGTTTATTATAGTGTTGTAGGGTATTCAACGGTCGGCCCCGCTCGACTGTAGCCTTTGCTTACTTGTTTTTTTCTAAAATTTAATTTTTTTATGAAGGGCTTAGTTTACTTTTGATGTGCCAATTTTACCACGTTCAAAATTACTCCGCTTAAATTTTACATTTTAAAGCAAACACCTGTTGTCTTCATTTAGAAATGTTAAATGTTTGTTTAAATTACGTTGTAAATCCCCGAAACAACTGTTTCCTTCAATAAAGACTTATGTTAATGTACAAATATGTCCCTCCGGGCTGCGAACAGCATTCGCCTTCAAATGTGAAGGGATAACATATGAAGAATGTCAGAGAAAGTGACAGTTGAACTTAGGGTGTCACCCCTCGTTTTTCAACAAAGAGGAGAGGCACCCTAACATGCATACGCATCCGCACACACATTTCAAAGTAAGCCTCCAAGAAATATTAACTTGACATTCGACTGAAAACACCTACTCCCACGCTGTGTATGTGTGTGTTTGCACATATGTCAAAAATAGATAAATCCCTTCTTCTTCTCCGCTCTGGCTTCGGGGTTCTTTCGTGTAATTTTATTTTCTACATCATGACAATTTACACCATTGTCAATGCCCCGCTCAAGGTATGCTGTTTACATTTCCTTGTTTTATTGAATTTTCTCGGTCCTTTTTCGCATCATCTTGTTGTGCGTTTTCCATACATACACATATATTTTTACTCTTCTTCGATGTGTGAGATTGTTTTTCGAACTTTTTTCGCCTGTGACAGCTCTGCGTATGTCAGGGTATGCGTTGGTTTTCGCATTGTTAAGTAAACTTAACAACGTTGTATAACCTCAAAAGGTGAGTGTCAGTGTCACGAAGTGTCAATAAATCAACAAATATCTTGAGTAAAATACAAGCCAAATGGAGGGACTGAATTCTGATGGAGATAATGGGTAGCCGAATGCACACATGTGAAAATAAATAAATAAAATTAAATTTCGAATGGAATTCAATGCGAAATTACGTTTTTTTTGTCGCAACAAAGAAAACGTTTAATTTTTCGGTTTTTTAACAATATTTTGGAAATCAAGTGTGGGGCCTATATTCAAATGGTCACCTATGTGGACCGTATTCAATTAAAATAAATATTTTTGTAAAATTTTGCAATACTTGAACCATTAGCAGATCTAAGGTAAAATATTGGAGACATGATCGATCCATTCATCATCTGATACATTAAGCCAAAAAAAAAAAAAAAACAGATTTTGATTTAAAGGCATAATTTTAAAGAAGCTTTTATCTAATGCTACTCGTGTTTTAAAAGTAAATTATTAAACAACAGTGAAGTAGTCAAGGCATTTTCCATCCCTTTTGTCAAAACTTCCCACGATAGGTCCACACATTCTTGGCGGCTATTGTCTTTAGAGCTGAAAGAGTCTGAGGCTTGTTCACATAAGCCCGCGACTTCATAAAGACCCACAAAAAGAAGTCTGGAGTAGTGAAAGCAGGCGATCTTGCTGGCCAGTGTAAATCGTCAAAATGGGAGATTAAGCGCCCGGGAAATGCGTCCTTTATCATATCGATTATGGCACATGCAGAGTATGCCGTTGCACCGTCCTGTTGCTATCACATGTTTTCCAATCCCAACTCATCAAGTTGCGGCAAAAAGAAGTCGTTGATCATTGCTTTGTGGTGCTCACCATCCACAGTAACCGCGACGTCTTCGAAGAAAAAAGATCCGATGTCTCCCCAGTAAAACATACTTTGAGAGGGTGTAATGGCTCCTCGTGCTCCACTCATGATTATTTTTGATAAAAAAATCATCTTCTGCTTGGTGGTGATTAAAAATGGCTTGAGCGTATGTTAGACACGATTGGCGATTAGCAGCTAACAGCTGATGCACCATCTGGGCTTTGTTCGGAAACATCTTCAAATGTTGTATCAAAATTCGCTGTAAAGACCGTCGACTGATACCCATTTTCGCGGCACGTCGTCTGGTCGATGTCAACGGCGCTTTCAAGACATACTCGGCTACAGAAGCAATATCTTCTGCAGAACGTATACTACGGGATGTGCCACGCCTGGCAGCATCTTTGGTTGTGTCAGTCTCTTTGAGGCGAACGACTAAACGTCGCAGTGTTCTACCTTTAGACGTTGGGTGGCCAGAAAATCTGCGACGAAATTCACGTTGTGTCAAACTCACCGACCGATTATTGGTCAAATAAATAGTCACCAATATTCCGCGTTCTGGAGAAGTGTAGTGTAACCTAGTTAATTAACGTGAACTTCGCTGTGTTTACTACAAAAATTTCAAAATACGACTGACATTAGGGGGCAATCGTAGAATTTATAGCAGTTTCTGGTAGGATTTCGATATTGATCCTTGTGGTACCTTCCTTCAAAAATCAAAATTTTGCGACACATCCAATATTGGAAGAAGTTAGTATCAAATATTGTTTCAATTCCGCACATCGTAGGACCCTTTCTCTCCCATGCTTCTCAACAAAAGTTCAACATTTCGAATAATAACAAGTAAAAAAGGGTATTAAGTTCGGTCGGGCCTACATTTTTATACCCTCTACCACTGTAGTCATCAAAGTATAAGTAAAGAGTACAATATGTTAACTTAGAATGACAATCTGCTTTAATTAAATTAAAAAAAAACAGTAAGGAAAGCTCAAAAGTCGGGCGGGCCGACTATATGATACCCTACACCATTATGCATATTTAGTACAGCTCTCGTAAAAAGTTTATACAGGGCATTTCAGAGCTCTATGAGATATTTGGTACAAAATCAAAATCTATCTAATTCTATCGTGCATTTTACGAACTATAGCTATCTCTGAACCGGGTTTCTCCAAATTTTATTATTATTATTTTATTATTATTATTATTATTATTATTATTATTATTATTATTATTATTATTATTATTATTATTATTATTATTATTATTATTATTATTATTATTATTATTATTATTATTATTTTTTTTTTTTTTATTATTAATTTTATTATTATTAGCTTCTAGACTGGCGATTTGGGCTGATATTGACCATTTAGTGCACATTTAACCCGAAATCGGATGAAGATATATATGAGAGCTATATCCAAATCTGAACCGATTTCGATAAAATTTAAAACAGCTATTCCTGTGCTCCATTTAATACCTGGTACCAAATATCACGGTTGTGAAGTGAATATTACGAATGTATGGGACTAAATCTCTAAATCGGATGAAGATATATATGGGAGCTATATCCAAATCTGAACCGATTTCGATAAAATTACAAACAGCTATTTCTGGGCTGTATCTTATATCTGGTACCAAATATCATTCTTGTGGAGTGCATATTACGAATGTGAGAGGGTTAAACACCAAATCGGATGAAATTTGATATACTTGCTTCTAGGCCGAACTCGGTTGGGTGTGCCAAAATTCAGGTAATTTGGACTGATAGTGGACATTTGGTGCACATTTAACCCGAAATCGGATGAAGATATATATGGGAGCTATATCCAAATCTGAACCGATTTCGATAAAATTACAAACTGCTATTTCTGTGCTCCATCTAATACCTGGTACCAAATATCACGGTTGTGGAGTACATAGTAGGAATGTAAGGGACTTAAAGATCAAATCGGATGAAAGATATATATGGGAGCTATAGCTATATCTGAACCGATTTTCTCCAAATTTGATATACTTGCTTCTAGGCCGTACTCGGTTGGGTGTGCCAAAATTCAGGTAATTTGGACTGATAGTGGATATTTGGTGCACATTTAACCCGAAATCGGATGAAGATATATATGGGAGCTATATCTAAATTTGATCCGATTCTCACCAATTTCAACAGGGTTCGTCCTTGGGCCAAAAAAATATTGTTTGGAGAATTTCATCTCAATCGGATAATAAATGCGACCTGCATTTTGTTCACAAGAATACATGGACAGACGGACGGACGGACGGACGGACAGACGGACTGACATGCATAAATCGACTCAGAAAGTGATTCTATGAAGGTTCTCAAAAGTAACTATGGGTCTATCTCGTTTCCTTCTCCATGTTACAAACAAATGCACAAAGACATAATACCCTTACCACTATGTGGTGTAGGGTATAAAAAACAGTAAAGAAAGTCCCGAAAGGACCGACTTTATGATACCCTACACCACTTTGCTAATTTTGTAGAGCTACACATAACCATTAAAAGTTTTTATGGGAGAATTCAATCATACACGCTATGACTATAATTGTAATTTAAAGTTCAAAGGACTAAATATGCCGAAGCATTTGTATCTTTTAAATTCGGACTTGTATTGTCCATTTGATATATATGGGAGATATATCCAAATCTGAACCGATCTCGATAAAATTTTGCAAAGGTATTTCCGAGCTGTATTTGATATATTTCCCCAAATATCGTTGTTACGGAGTGCATTTTACGGCTGTGGGTAACAAATATAAAAAATCGGATGAACAATGCAAATAGGAGCTATAGCTGAACCGATCTTCACCAAATTTGACATACTAACTTCTAGACTCAATTCGGTCGTAAGTGACAAATTTCATCCCATTTGGGCAAATATTAGACGTTTGGTGCACAACAAAAGGTAAATCGGACGAAGTTATATATGAGAGATATATCCAAATCCGAACCGATCTCGATAAAATTTAGCAAAGGTATTCCGGAGCTGTATTTGATATATTTCCCCAAATATTGTTGTTACAGAGTGCATATTACGGCTGCGGAGGATTAAAATAACAAATCGGATGAACAAAATATATGGGAGCTATAGCTATATCTGAACCGATTTCGATCAAATCCGTCATACTTATTTTTAGGCCTCATTTGGTCGCATGTGCAAAATTCCATACAATTCGGGCTGATATTACACGTTTGGTGCACAATAAAAGGCAAATCGGGCAAAGATATATATGGGAACTATATCTAAATTCTTACTGATTATATCGAATTTTAATAGGGTTTGTCGTTAGGCCAAACAAATGATTTGCGCAAAATTTCATCTGGATCGGGTAATAAATGCGAAGTTTACCTTGTTCACAAAACTATATGGACAGACGGACGAACATGCATAAATCGAGTCAGAATGTGAATTTATGCAGATCGTCAAAAGGAACTATGGGTTTATCTCCTTTCCTTTTTGCCTGTTACAAGCAAATGCACAAAGACATAATACCCTGACCACCTTGTGGTGTAGGGTATAACCAGGCACCACAGTGACATCGATATTAAATTTCGGGATTTCAGCTCTTAATTTCCCACTTTACCAAATGTAGTACCATTTAGTACTTTTCGAACAATTATGATACGCATTTTTAAAACAATCTACACATTTCAAACTCACATACCAACAGTAGAGACCTTGATATCAAATTTCAGGATTTAAACTTTTACTTTCACCCATTATGAAATTTAGTACCATTTGGTACAAATAGGTAAAGGATATTCAAAAACTGATGATTCTCTCACCTACAGATACCAACAGGACATCTATAACAAATCTGAGTATTCCAGCCCTTTTACCTCCCTAATGCCACATTTAGTACCATTTAGAACCATTCATACAATTCTGGTACACATTTCCAAAATCGCCTCCATATCCCAGCTATAGCAGAGACCTCCATATCAAATTTCGGGATTCTAACTTCATTCCGTTTACCCAATACCGAATTTAGTAACATCTACTACCTTTCATAAAAGTACAGGGTGAGATAAAAAAACTGCAACTAAATTCAGTAAGCTGTCAATTCTAAGCCACTCGTCCGATAGCTGTTAAAATTTTTCCAGTGACAGCTCATTATATTGTTTACAAGCGTACAGCAGCATTTTGGTGAGAATTTTCCAGACAAAAAGTTATTCGTGATGGAATTCAAGTGTGATGGTGTGATTTCATTATATTTAGCTGGAAAACCACAAGTGGCTATCGTTGGAGCACTCCAGCATTTAAATGTGAATAAATTTTTTGTGTCTCGTAACATCGCTCCTTACCGTGATACTGGTTGCGTCGCCCGACGTCAAAGAAGTGGACGGAAGAAAACAGCAACATCAGCAGAAATAGTTCGAAAAGTAAAGAAGCTACTTGATCGAACCCGCCTAGCAGTGGCCGAAAAATGGCTCGTGAGCTGAACATATCGCAGTATTCGGCAAATATTGAAAGAAATGGTTCGAAATGTAAAGAAGCTACTTGATCGAAACCCGCGTCGTAGTGGCCGAAAAATGGCTCGTGAGCTGAACATATCGCAATATTCCATTCGGCATTCGGCAAATATTGAAAAATGAGCTCGGGGTAAAGCCATTGAAATTCCAAAAAGTGCAAGAACTTAGACCGCCACAGGAAGAAAATAGACTCAAAAAACCTAAAGAGCTGCTTCGCTTGGCCGAAAGTGGTGAACTGCCGAATTTGGTTTTCTCCGATGAGAAGCAATTCGTTGTCCAGCAGTTTGTAAACAAACAAAGTGATCGTGTTTGCTTGCCAAAGAGGTCAGCTGAAAATGTGCACCTTCAGTTGGCCACCAGAACTCAAGCGCCGGCCAGAAGGTGTGGGCCGACATAACAGCCGATGGTCGCTCTCCGCTCGTTTTAATCGACCGTGGCATCAGAATAAATGGAAAATTATTGCGAAAATATTCTGGAGGATGTATTAAAGCCTTGTGTACGCAAACATTTTGGCCGCAGACCTTGGACATTCTAACAGGACTCAGCACCATCGCACTCAGCACGCGCCATCCAAGAATGGTTACAAAATGATGTTCCTCGCTTCTTTTGCTGCGCACAATGGCCACCAAAATCTCCGGATACCAATCCATTGGACTATTGTGTCTGAAGCATAGTGGAAAGCAAGGTTGGAAGTAAAAAATACCAAAATGTCGATCTCCTCAAGCAAGCGCTTCGCCGGGAATGCGCCAAAATTCAGCAATTCTAAAATTTGATGCTACTTCCGACATTTTTTGCTTTTATTCAATAAAATTTAAAAAAATGTAAAAATGTTGACTTTGTTGCATTTTTTATCTGCACCTGTAGCTAAAGATAAAAGCTACAGAATTTGTATATAAGCCTTTGGCTATGATAAGTTTTTTTAATGTAAACTTGAAATTCCCGGAAATGATGTTATCGACAATATATACTTTTTGTAACCTCTATACAACCTTCATTATATTTCTAAAATACTAAAAAACGAATAATTATTATAATCATAATTCATTCTTTTCGATTTCCTTTCGCCAACAGATATTTGAATGCAAATCATTAATTTCCTATAATTATTTAATCTTTTGACATTTCAAATCATTGTTAAATTATACGATGTTCAGCATTAGCCTCACCCTTCCCATTCACTATTTCAACAAACACTTGAACCAGTTCGGTAATCATATAGCTGTCAAATTTCCGCTTAGTAGCATTATTTGTTTCCCCCTCCTTTTGGTGTTGAGTGGGTGGGTGGCGCTTTGTTGGTCGTCGATTCAAAAATGAAATTGATTTATTTCGTATTTTTTTTATTTTATCTCATCTCGCTCTCGCAGTGGGAAATGCCGAATCGAAATTTTTTGTCTATGATTAATGACCTCCGCAAAATTTTGTGGTAGCATTGTGGATTTGCGGAGATTTTGGAGTTTGGCTAAGGCGTCGCGTTGGCCATGAACAAAGGAGCCGTTTGATTTGCCGTAAACACCAACATATTCACATATATACAGAATTCTACAGCACACGTGAATCTCATATATGTCATGTGTGAGTGTGAAGGCAAGGGCTATTATGAACACATTGCTGGAACTGGCAACTGGCACCTACACACACACAAACAAACACGCGCTCAGAAGAAATAACAAACATAACGATTTTGGAAGGCGGAAATGATTGTAACACCAGCCAGCCAACTAAAATACATACATACATACTCGCATACATTGAATTGCTCAATCATCAACCATAGTTTGTTATTTTAGTTTGCAATATTGCGAACAGTGGATATGAAGGCTATTTAGTTAAGAAGTTATTGAGGTTTCCTGGAAAATAATCGAAGACTGGTGTTTATTTAGAGATATATGGACTAAAATAGAATTAAATGCCAAAATATCAATATAGATGAAACTTTTATGTTAATGTGAGGGGATAAGCTCATTGATTAGACGTAGAATTATCCATAAGTATATAAGTGCGGATTTTTATTTAACAATAATTTTAAATAATTATCAAACCAACAAATGTAGACTTTTCATAATTATTTTCTTAAGGACCATCATACAACAAGATGAATTCTCTTTTCAAGTACAATTAATGAATTTTGTGAAGAAAAATTTTCAAGGATCATCAAACCAATAAAAGTGGGATTTTTAAATATTTCTAAGGACCACCGATAGTTCATTTTTTAAAGAATTTTTTTAGGACCTTCCGAAGTGGTTTTTTAAAAATATTTTTTCAATGACTAACATACCAAAGAATTTGGATTTTTTAAATAGTTTTTAAGGATCATTAGACCACAAAATGTTGAGTTTTTAAAGAATATTTCTTAATGAACATAAGACCACAAAACGTGGATTTTTTAAAGAATATTTCTTAAGAATCAAAAATTGGTTTTTAAAAGATCATTTTTTCAAGGATTACCAAACAAAAACCAGTAAAGAAAGTCCTAAAGTCGGGCGGGGCCAATTTTATGATACCCTACACCACTTTGCTAATTTAGTTGAGCTACACTTAATAATTAAAAGTTTTTTATGGGAAAATTCAATCATACATCCTATGATTATAATTATAATTTAAAATTCAAAGGACTAAATATGTCGAAGCATTTGTATCTTTTAAATGCGGACTTGTATTGCCTATTTGGTGCACAATTAACTTGAAATCGGATAAAAATATCTATGGGAACTATATCCAAATCTGAACCGATCTCGATAAAATTTGGCAAAGATATTTCTGAGCTGTATTTGATATATTTCCCTGAATATCGTTGTTACGGAGTTCATATTACGGCTGTGGGTAACAAATACAATAAATCGGATGAACAATATATATGGGAGCTATAACTATATCTGAACCGATCTTCACCAAATTTGGCATACTACCTTCTAGACTTAATTCGGTCGTAAGTGCCAAATTTCATCCCATTTGGGCAAATATTAGACGTTTGGTGCCCAATAAAATGTAAATCGGACGAAGTTATATAGGGGAGCTATATCCAAATCTGAACCGATCCCGATAAAATTTAGCAAATGCATTTCTGAGCTGTATTTGATATATTTCTTCAAATATTGTTGTTGCATAGTGCATATTACGGCGGCGGTGGACAAAAATAACAAATCGGATGAACAATATATATGGGAGCTATAGCTATATCTGAACCGATTTCGATCAAATTTGGCATACATATTTTCAGGCCTAATTTGGGTGTATGTGCAAAATTCCATACAATTCGGGCTGATATTACACGTTTGGTGCACAATAAAAGGCAAATCGGACGAAGATATATATGGGAGCCATATCTAAATTTATAACCGATTATCTCCAATTTCAATAGGGTTCGACCTTGGGCCAAACAAAAGATCTTTGCAAAATTTGATCTGGATCGGGCAATAAATGCGACCTGCACTTTGTTTACAAAAATACATGGACAGACGGACGAACGGACATGCATAAATCGACTCAGAATGTGATTCTATGCAGATCATCAAAAGGAACTATGAGTCTATCTCGTTTCCTTCTGCCTGTTACAAACAAATGCACAAAGACATAATACCCTGACCACCTTGTGGTGTAGGGTATAATGAGGAATATGTTTTATGAGGGTTGTACCAAAAAGTGGACCAACATTGAAAATTTCTTCTAAATAGCATTCTTACATAATAAGAAATAAAATGGAAAACATGGCCAAAAACGTAAAAACTTCTTGAAATCTGAGTTATCCTTACATGGGACTGTACCTAAAAGTGGATCGATGTGATTCATTTTCTGTACCAATGATTCTAGGTGTAATCTAAAGATATCCATGAAATGTTAAACCACTATAATAAACATTGAGTAATATATCTCAAACTTCAGGGTCTCTTTGTATATGGTCAAAACTATATGAGGGCTTTAATAAAATTTAGGCTAAGGAATAAAAAATTCCTTTGGGGTTCTGATCTATAAACAAGTTTTGGGAAAAAGGGAATTGGGAAAAAGTGTTACATTTTTCAGAAATAAATAAGGGAGGTCGAAAGTCGGGCGGGCCGACTATATTTTAAAACCAGTAAAGAAAGTCTTAAAGTCGGGCGGGACCGACTTTATGATACCCTACACCACTTTGCTAATTAAGTAGAGCTCCACATAACAATTAAAAGTTTTTATGGGAGAATTCAATCATACACGCTATGATTATAATTATAATTTAAAGTTCAAAGGACTAAATATGCCGAAGCCTTTGTATCTTTTAAATTCGGAATTGAATTGCCCATTTGGTGCACAATTAATTTGAAATCGGATAAAGATATATATTTGGGAGCTATATGCAAAGATATTTCTGAGCTGTATTTGATATATTTCCCTGAATATCGTTGTTACGGAGTGCATATTACGGTTGTGGGTAACAATTATAATAAATCGGATGAATAATATATATGGAAGCTATAGCTATATCTGAACCGATTTTCACCAAATTTGACATACTAGCTTCTAGACTCAATTCGGTCGTAAGTGCCAAATTCCATCCCATTTGGACAAATATTAGACGTTTGGTGCACAATCAAATGTAAATCGGACGAAGTTATATATGGGAGCTATATCTAAATCTGAACCGATCTCGATAAAATTTAGCAAATGTATTTCTGAGCTGTATCTGATATATTTCCCCAAATATTGTTGTTGCATAGTGCATATTACGGCGGCGGTGGACAAAAATAACAAATCGGATGAACAATATATATGGGAGTTATAGCTATATCTGAACCGATTTCGATCAAATTTGGCATACATATTTTCAGGCCTAATTTGGGTGTATATGCAAAATTCCATACAATTCGGGCTGATAATTCACGTTTGGTGCACAATAAAAGGCAAATCAGACGAAGATATATCTAAATTTTGACCGATTATCTCCAATTTCAATAGGGTTCGTCCTTGGGCCAAACAAAAGATCTTTGCAAAATTTCATCTGGATCGGGCAATAAATGCGACCTGTACTTTGTTTACAAAAATACATGGACAGACGGACAGACGGACGGACGGACGGACGGACAGACGGACGGACGGACATGCATAAATCGACTCAGAATGTGATTCTATGCAGATCATCAAAAGGAACTATGGGTCTATCTCGTTTCCTTCTGCCTGTTACAAACAAATGCACAAAGACATAATACCCTGACCACCTTGTGGTGTAGGGTATAATGAATGGCAAACTAATACACATTTATCTTTGGACCAACTCATTGAGTATCCCTGGTACTGTAGGCCATGTATTATTCAAATTTTTGTTGAAATTAAAATAATTGTAGTAGGCTGAAGCAAAACAAAAAAAATATGTCAAAAAATTTAAAAAGGAAAAAATTCATATTGAGGATTATTACTTGGATAGGCATTGAAAAGAAGAAAACTAAAATTATTTTGAAAGAAAAGAAATTTTTAATATACCGGAATAAAATTCAGAAGAAAATTTATACCCTTTAATGAGAAGGAGAAGCTACCAGCTGGAATTATATTAGTCTGACATTTTATTAACGAAAATCAAATGCTTTAAAATGGACTGATGAAAAAATTTAAAACTTCCATTTGGGATTAAACAAATTTCCAATACCAATGCCAGATTGTAAGCTATCACCATGTTTGCATTGCATCTTTATCCGGAGGGAAATGCATACAATTTAGTCGTTTTTCCATATTCGATGATTCGAAAAAAAGAAAGGTATGAGATGATTTTTTAAATTAAATACAAATTTAACTCAATTATTTTTTTTTTTTTGTTTGGCAAACGCAGTATTCAAATGAAATTTTTGTTTAACCTCAAAAAGTATGATGGCATTATATTTCTCCGACAAAGGGGCTAGAGACTGCATTGGAGTATGTGGGTAAGTCCAAGTCATCAGATACTGCTCGAAAATACCTCTGCCAAATTTTATCGAGATTGGTTCAGAAATGTTTATTCCTTCGATATACACCTTCATCCGATTTTATGGTTATTGTTAACCATATATGTAATATCAGCCCAAATTGAATAGATTTTTTCAGATTAAACCAAATTTTACCATTTGGTGAAACTCGGTCCGGTATTTCTATTGCTCCAATAAATAATTTTTAATATAATTTTTATCGAAGTCATAGCACGCACTATAAAGCAATGTTATTTGGTAGCCTCCGTCAAATTTGTTGAAAATCGATTTAGAGTTGAACATATTTCCCAAATTAGGACTACTCTAAAGCCATGATACGCATTCAAATAAGGTTCATAGTTGGTATGATTTACTTCCCATAAATTCCCAACGTAAACTTTTTTGTTACGGAAGCTCTTCTACTCGAAAATCAATATAGGCAGGTGATGATCGGGAATTCAATGTTTACGACGGTTGGGAATGTTAGTCGTGAGAATCAGTTTCTTGACGTTTTGTAGTTAAACGGTGTCTAAGAATAATCTGGGATGATCTTTAGGTTTTAAACAATTTGAAGATAACGCGGAACTCTTATATATGGCATGTTTGGGAGCCCGAAGCTTCAGTGGGACACTGAGCTCAAAATTTCTGTGGGATATTGAGCCCGAAGCTTCTGTGGGCCAGCCACTCAAGTTAATGTAAGCCTGCCCAAAAATGTATTCCAAGCTATTATTCGGAGGAAAGTAAATTGTTAATTAAAAAATTAAATTAAAATTAAAAAATCACTACACACCCTTTAGGCTGACACCCTGCAGTAGCGAATCTATTTTATAAACCGAAACAGAAATCATTTAAGTCACCATCACAGCCAAGTTAATGAGAATTATTTATCATAAACCACGATAAGTGGTTTATGGTTGATTTTTCCATCGGTCT
This sequence comes from Musca domestica, assembly GCF_030504385.1. NCBI lineage: Eukaryota > Metazoa > Arthropoda > Insecta > Diptera > Muscidae > Musca > Musca domestica. The sequence continues at coordinate 775,441 of NW_026712234.1, forward strand.
ATTGCGTTGCATGAATAATATTGTTGTTGTTTGTTGGTGAGATCGGCTGTCTGTTTTTATTGTAGTTCTTATGTTGTCCTGTCCGGTAATGTACTACTGAAGGAGATAACACGACCCTTTTAATACCTTCCACCATACATCCTATGAAGGGTAAGTTGTTATGTTTGTAACTCATCGAAATAAAGATTTTAGACCCAACAAAGTATTCTGGATCAGCCATTCGATTTTGCCCTCTCCGCTTATCTATATCTCTGTGGAAACCACTCAGCTTCCTAGCTGAATAATGTTGATAAAATTATGCTCAGATAGATATCGAAAATAATCCGTGATTTTAAATAGGTACCATATAATGACATCAGATTTTTATCAGATGACATCAGATTTTTATTCTATGCATTCTATGGAGTGTATACTAATTTTGTCATTCCCTTTCTAGATACTCGAAAAACGCATGATGGACCTTAGAAAAAATATATTTTCTAGATCCGCGTAAAATTCTCTTTACCGATGTCCGTCTGTGTCAATCATGCTATCTTTCAAGCGAATTGAAATAGAAGGACTACGCTTTTGTATAGCCCACATATAACGATAGCTCTCTTTACGCGTCGTTTTGATGATATTAGCGACATTATTCACCGGAATTATTTTAAATTTCGTTTTTGAAGGACCACGTTTTCGAATAGCTCTCATATAACGGTTTTCATGTAAGCGGTATTTTTCAGTTTTTTATACCCTCAGCCATATGGCTACAGAGGGTATATCATTTCATTCGGTCAAAACGTGCCTAGTCGAAATAACGGATTTAGACCCTAGGTCTCTTTGGACCAAATCCGTTTCAGAATATTTGGAGTCGATCTAGCGATATCCGTTCGTCCGTCGGTCCGTCTATCTGTCTGGTGCGCACGATAACTCTCGAGGGGTTATCCGATTTGATCCAAACTTGGTGCATCGCAATATTTTTGTCAAACTTAGATCGAGTTCGGAGATGGGCAATATCGATTCACTCCTTCTGGTACCTCCCCACAAAAGGTCGAAATTTTCAAAATATATATTTTTTGCACAGAACGAGAAAGGATAATCCGAATTTGCTCCAACTTTGCAAATACCAATATTTGCATCAGTGCTAGGTCAGGTATGGAAATGGAGATTATCGGTCCACTCCATCAGGGATCTCCCCCATAAATGGTCAAAATTTTGAATAACTACAAATTATTATACAACCCATTTTATTTGACGTAAAGCTACAAAATTTGGCAACAATTTGTTTTGTGTCTAGAATGATTGGTTTTTAGAAAAGGAGGGTATATTAACTTTGTCATTCCGTTTGTAACATCCCTAAATATGCGTCGTAGACCCCATAAAGTATATATATTCATGATCAGCATAAAAATCTAAGTCGATTTAACGATGTCCGTCTGTCCGTTGAAATCACGATACAGCCCACATTATGTGACGTAGCGCTTCAAAATTTGGCGTCACAATTTGTATTGTGTCTAGGATGGTTGGTATTGAAAATGAGATATATCGGTCCACGTTTTCTTATAGCCCTCATATAACGGTACCTTCCGACATTCGGTATTTTGATCATTTTTGGCATATTTCTTACGAATCTTTCTTAAAATTATTATATGTGAAACATAATGGGTTCTAACTCCTGTGGCGGAACAATGTATGTATAGGTCTACGTTTCCGTATAGCCCCATATAACGGTACCTCCCGATATTCGATATTTTGATAATTTTTGCCACATTTTTTCACGAATTTGTTTAAAAATTGGTATTTGTTGGTCATAATAGGTTCTGGCTGCGGTGGCGAAACATTGTATGTATAGGCCCACGTTTTGGTAAAGCCCCCATATAACGGTATCTTCAGATATTCAGCATTTTGATGGTTTTTGCCAGATTTCTTCACGGATTTGTCTAAAAATTGGTATTTGTTGGTCATATTGGGTTCTAGCTCCAGTGGCGAAGCATTGCATGTATAGGTCCACGCTTTGGTATAGCCCCCACATAACGATACCTCCCAATATTCGGTATTTTGATGATTTTTGCCAAATTTTCCCATGAATATGTCTAAAAATTGGTATTTGTGGGTCATAATTGGTTCTAGTTTTTCCATTACCCTAAGGTGGAGGGTATGTAAAGTTCGGCCCAGCCGAACTTAATGTTTATACCCTACACCACAAGGTGGTCAGGGTATTATGTCTTTGTGCATTTGTTTGTAACAGGCAGAAGGAAACGAGATAGACCCATAGTTCCTTTTGATGATCTGCATAGAATCACATTCTGAGTCGATTTATGCATGTCCGTCCGTCTGTCCGTCTGTCCATGTATTTTTGTAAACAAAGTACAGGTCGCATTTATTGCCCGATCCAGATGAAATTTTGCAAAGATCTTTTGTTTGGCCCAAGGACGAACCCTATTGAAATTGGAGATAATTGGTCAAAATTTAGATAAAGCTCCCATATATATCTTCGTCCGATTTGCCTTTTATTGTGCACCAAACGTGTAATATCAGCCCGAATTGTATGGAATTTTGCATATACACCCAAATTAGGCCTGAAAATATGTATATATTTGATCGAAATCGGTTCAGATATAGCTATAGCTCCCATATATATTGTTCATCCGATTTGTTATTTTTCTCCACCGCCGCCGTAATATGCACTATCAACAACAATATTTGGGGAAATATATCAGAAATACATTTGCTAAATTTTATCAAGATCGGTTCAGATTTGGATATAGCTCCCATATATAACTTCGTCCGATTTACCTTTTATTGTGCACCAAACGTCTAATATTTGTCCAAATGGGATGGAATTTGGCACTTACGACCGAATTGAGTCTAGAAGCTAGTATGTCAAATTTGGTGAAGATCGGTTCAGATATAGCTATAGCTTCCATATATAGTATTCATCCGATTTGTTATATTTGTTACCCACAACCGTAATATGCACTCCGTAACAACGATATTCAGGGAAATATATCAAATACAGCTCTGAAATATCTTTGCCAAATTTTATCGAGATCGGTTGAGATTTGGATATAGCTCTCATATATATGTATATCTGATTTCAAATTAATTTTGCACCAAATGGACAATACAAGACCGAAATGAAAGATACAAATGCTTCGGCATATTTAGTCCTTTGAACTTTTAATTATAAACATAATCATAGCGTGTACGATTATTTTCTCTCATAAAATCTTTTAAGTGGTGTAGGGTATCATAAAGTCGGCCCCGCCCGACTTTAGGACTTTCTTTACTGTTTTTTTTTTTTTTTTTTTTTTTTTTTTTTTTTTTTTGTTTATTATTATTTGAAATTTTCAGGCAGATAATTGTTTGCATAGTTGCAGACTTCCCCCTGTAGTTTTTAACGTTTGGCACCACCAGAAAATTTTCTATATTGCGGGAACTCTCGAACTTCGGTGGTTTAAGCCAAAGAAATGGTTGAATTTGAGAATTTTAAGTTTGTAATGTTTACCATCCCCATCGGTGGCAAACTTGACATTAGCCCTCTTATAACGGTAATTCCTGGTATTTGTAGTTTAAAGTGGAACACGTTAGAATCCAGATCTTTTTATATATTCTTTTTTCTTGACCGAATAGAGGAGGGTATTTAAAGTTCAGCACGGCATTTATCGCCCAATCGAGATGCAATTTTGCTTGGCCCATGGAAATTGATGATAATTGGTCATGCGATTTGCTTTTTATTGTGCACCAAATCTGTAATATTAGTCCGAATAGAATGGAACTTGTGTCAAATTTGGTGAAATTCGATTAAGGTACAGCTATAGGTCCCATATATATGTTTTCTCCGATTAAGTATTTATGTACCTCACACCCGGAAATGATCTCCGTATTTGCTATCGGATAAAGCATAGCATATACCTCAGGCATATTTTATAGGGATCGGTTCGCTTTTGGGTATAGCTACCATATATATCTTCATCCGATTTCACGAAGTTTGATATGGACCTATTTTTTGATTACAGAGAAATATATTTTTAGCTTTAATGTATTACCCGAAAACCCATTTTCTCACATATGATTAGTAAATTTCTTCCGTACACATATCTATTAATCTTGTTAACCACTGTTTGCGATAACGTTCGCAATGTTCATGTTCCACATCAAGGATTTTGATTTATTACCATTACTAAGAACTTTATATAGAAAGCATATAAAGAAAACTCGCTCTTATTCACTCTCTCACACACACACACAAACCAACAAACAAATGTTTATATTACTTCATTTTCGATAGAATGTTGAAGTTTTCTAATGCCCTTTTGAGTTGAAATTCTTCCAAATTTAAAGTGACGACTTGGAAGTCCATTAATTTTCGTTTTGCCGTTCTGTTCTATCGCGTTTTGTTTTCTTTTCTTCTCCTTGTTTTGGGTGTTTTCGTTGTATTGTTACTTAAATACTTTTCACGAAACACACCAAACGCTCACACAATCAAGTGACTAATTCATGAAGTTCTTAAAGCGTCTTGTCCGACACCTCAATTTGAAGGGAAGAAAAGAAAAAAGGAAAAAAAAAATACATTTCTTTATTTCACATTCGCGTGTTGTTGTGTTTATTGCACCAAGTGCAAAAAAGGGGTTTCATTGGAATTTCGTTGCCCTCGTCTTCTTCTTTTTTTTTTTGCTCCGTCAGATGACGTTCGGGCAAATAGTAATAAAATGAAATTGCTTCAGTTTAGGTAGTTCCTGGTGGTTTGGTGTAAATGTTATAGCTTGTTTAAAGGAGTTGAGGAATTTAAGTTAATATTCAGCTTTATGGCGTATCTTACCAACGACACTCAGTACAAACACACACACACACACATACTTTTTCGTGTATAACAGGTGTGTTTGTTACGAACTACTACTCATTCACACAATCTGAAACGGAAACAAAGGAAGACGAAATCTCTGCAAGCGCGTTGGTCATAAGCACTCTTACAAAATTACAAACCATTACTCACTTCAATTTGGACGACTTGGAATACTTGAGCGTCACCGAAGGCGGTATAAACATTTACGTATGCATCTTTTAGGCGATCAATATTGGTAAAAAAAAGCAATGCGAATTTAAGACGACATTAATATTGACCGGACGGTTCTTGTTTTACTCTTCACCAAGGGACAACTTAAATTTTCCAAAATCAAATGAATAAAAATACCTAAAGAGGAACTTAGGGCTGATTTGTCAAAAAGCTAATTGTACTATCTTTATGAAGTCAGATGAGCAAAATGCAGTTTATTCATTGGAAAAAATTAGCTAGGACTGCCAGAACACCTATTATTGGATTTATATCGTGTACGAGGGTGTAACCCTCCACCATGTCCGGCCGCCCTCTAGCCGTCTCTCCGTCTGTTCTAATCATGCTACAGAAAAATCGAATTAGGGTAGGAAGCTAACATTTTGCACAGATCTGTCTTTTATCTGCAGGCAGGTCAAGTTAGAAGATAAGCTATATCGGTCCAACCCCATACAACGGTACCCCCCGATATTCGTTATTTTGATGATTTTAGCAACATTTTTCAATGGAATTGTCTGAAAATCCACACAAGGAGTTCCTTGTGAGTACTTTATCCTCTAGAAGAGAATTGTTTATGTAGGCCCACGAAATCGTATAGTCACCATATAACGGCACCACCTGATAGTCAATATTTTGATGATTCCAGACAAATTTTTCAATGGAATTGACTTTTTGACACATTTTTAAATGGAATTGTCTGAAAATCCACACAAGGAGTTCTTTCTAAGTACTTTATTCCCTAAAAGAGAATTGGCTATATAGGTCCACGATATCGTATAGAGAGTAAGATTAAAAACTGCAATAAAGTCAAACGCCATAATTTTTATACCCTCCACCAAAGAAGGTATGGAGGGTATATTAAGTTCGTCATTCGGTTTGTAACTCATCGAAATAATCATTTTAGACCCAACAAAGTATATATATTCTTGATCAGCGTAAAATTCTAAGACGATTTAGCCCTGTCCGTCCTTCTGTCCGTCTGTCCGTCTGTTGTAATCACGCTACAGTCTAAACGAATTAAGATAGGAAGCTAAAATTTTGCACAGATCTCTTTTTTGTCTGCAGGCAGGAAAGTTCGAAGATGGGCTATATCGGTCTACGATATCGTATAGCCCCCATATAACGGTACCCCCCGATATTCGGTATTTTGATGATTTTACCCACATTTTTCAACGGAATTGTCTGAAAATCCACACAAGGAGTTCCCTGTGGGTACTTTATACCTCGGCAGAGAATTGTCCATATAGGTCCACGATATCGTATAGCCCCCATGTAACGGTACCCCCCGATATTCGGTATTTTGATGATTTTACCCACATTTTTTAACAGAATTGTCTGAAAATCCACACAAGGAGTTCCTTGTGGGTACTTTATACCTCGGCAGAGAATTATCTATATAGGTCCACAATATCGTATAGCCCCCATATAACGGTACCCCCTCGATATTCGGTATTTGGATGATTTTACCCACATTTTTCAACGGAATTGTCTGAAAATCCACACAAGGAGTTCCTTGTTGGTACTTTATACCTCGGCAGAGAATTGTCCATACAGGTCCACGATATCGTATAGCCCCCATGTAACGGTACCCCCCGATATTCGGTATTTTGATGATTTTACCCACATTTTTCAACGGAATTGTCTGAAATCCACACAAGGAGTTCCTTGTGGGTACTTTATACCTCGGTAGAGAATTGTCCATATAGGTCCACAATATCGTATAGCGCCCATATAACGGTACCCCCCGATATTCGGTATTTTGATGATTTTACCCACATCTTGTGGGTACTTTATACCTCGGCAGAGAATTGTGCAAATAGGTCCACAATATCGTATAGCCCCCATGTAACGGTACCCCCCGATATTCGGTATTTTGATGATTTTACCCACATTTTTCAACGGAATTGTCTGAAATCCACACAAGCAGTTCCTTGTGGGTACTTTATACCTCGGCAGAGAATTATCTATATAGGTCCACAATATCGTATAGCCCCCATATAACGGTACCCCCCGATATTCGGTATTTTGATGATTTTACCCACATTTTTCAACGGAATCGTCTGAAAATCCACAAAAGGAGTCCCGTGTGGGCATTTTACCTCCTCAAAATGAAGTGTCTATATAGGTCCACGATATCGTATATCCCCCATATAACTGTAACCTCCGATATTCGGTATTTTGACGATGTTAGCCACGCTTTTCAATGGAATTGTCGTAAAATCAACACAAGTAGTTCCTTGTGAGTACTTCACCCCCTGAGAGAGAATTGTCTATACAGGTCCACGATATCGTATATCCCCCATATAACGGTACCTCCCGATATTCGGTATTTTATGATTTGACCCACATTTTTCATCGGAATTGTCTGAAAATCCACACAAGGAGTTCCTTGTGGGTACTTTATACCTCGGCAGAGAATTATCTTTATAGATCCACGACATTGTACAGCCCTCATATAACGGTACCACCGATATTCGGTATTTTGATGTTTTTAGCCATATTTTTCAACGGAATGGTCACAAGGGGTTCTTTGTACACAAGGGGTTCTTTGTGAGCACTTTACCCACCGACAGAGATTTCTTTATATAGGTTAACGATAACGTATAGCTCCCATATAACGGTACCCCGCGATATTCGGTATTTTGAAGATTTTAGCCACATTTTTCAATGGAATTGTCTGAAAATCCACCCACGGAGTTCCTTGTGAGTACTTTACACGCAGACATTGATTTGTCTTTATAGGTCCACAATATCGTATATCCCCCCATATATCGGCACCTTATATTAGATATTTTAAAGATTTTAAAAGAATTTTTATTGGATTTTATTTTTTTGAAAATTTTCTAATTCGTTCCAAATGGTGGAGGGTATTCCCGGCCGAACTTACTGCTTTTTTACTTGTTAATTTTTTTTTTTTTTAATTTTACCGTATGAAAGCGAAAAATGTCGGAAATAGCATCAAATTTTAGAATAAGTTTATATTTGTTCGAATTGGTCACCTTTTGCACGAATTATGCCTTCAAAGAGCTAATGAAACCGTCACACGCTGCCCGAATGTTGCTTTGAGGTATTTTGGCCAATCCCGGCGAAGCGCTTGCTTGAGGTGATCGACACTTTGGTATTTTTTAGTGCCAACATTGCTTTCCAAAATACTCCAGACACAATAGTCCAACGGATTGGTACCCGGAGATTTTGGTGGTCATTGTGCGCTGGAAATGAAGCGAGGAACCTCATTTTGTAACCATTCTTGGATGGCGCGTGCTGAGTGCGATGGTGCTGAGTCATGTTGGAATATCCAAGGTATGGGGCCAAAATGTTTGCGTGCCCAAGGCTTTAATACACCCTCCAGAATATTTTCGCGATAATAATCGGCATTTATTCTGATGCCACGGTCGATTAATACGAGCGGAAAGCGACCATCGGCTGTTATGGCGGCCTACACCATCACCATGGCCGGCGCTTAAGTTTTTGTGGCCACCCGAAGGTGCACATTCTCAGCTGACCTCTGTGGCATGTAAACGCGATCATTTTGTTTGTTTACAAACTTCTGTACAACCAATGTTTTCTCATCGGAGAAAACAAAAATTGTAAGTTTTTGCACTTTTTGGAATTTCAGTGGCTTTAACCCGAGCTCATTTTTCAATATTTGCCGAATGGAATATTGCGATATGTTCAGTTCACGACCAGGCCACTGCAACGCGGATTTCTTTACTTTTCCAACCATTTCTGCTGATGTTGCTGTTTTCTTAGGCCCACTTCCTCGACGTCGAGCTACGCTACCAGTATCACGGTAGCGGGCGATGTTACGAGACACAAAATATCCTTTCGCATTTAAATGCTGAAGTGCTCTAACGATAGCCACTTGTGGTTTTCCAGCCAAATATAAGGAAATCAAACTATCACGCTTGAATTCCATAACGAATAATTTTTTTTCTGGAAAATTCTCACCAAAATTCTTTTGTATGCTTGTAAACAATATAATGAGTTGTCACTGGAATAATTTTAACAGCTGTCGGGCGAGTGGCTTAGAAATGACAGCTTTCTTAAATTTGTTGCAGTTTTTTCATTTCACCCTGTGTATCTTCAACCGATTTCGGGCTAATTGTGCACCAAATGGCCGACATCAGTCAAAATGACTTGAATTTCTTTACGGTCACAGTATTTAGCTTCTAGAGTAAAGTATAAGTTCTTCAAATTTGACGAAAATAAATGCAGATATAGCTACAGCTCCCATGTATATGTTTTATCCGATTTGGTGTTCAAGTCCTTTACTTTCGTAATATGCAATCTACAGCGATGATAGATGGTCCAAATATCTCATAGAGCTTAGAAATACCTTTACCAAATTTTATCGAGATCAGATCAGATTTGGATATAGCTGTCATATACATCTTAATCCGATATCGGGTTTATTATGCACCAAATAGACTTAATTTTGGCAATTCCGAAACAATACTTCAAGTTCGCGAAAATCTTTTCAGATAGAGCTATATTTTCCATATATATTTTTTATCCGCTTTGGGATATCACTCCACAAAAAGTGATATTTAATTCTAAACATTAGATGCAGCTAGGAAGTACCTCCCCCAAGCTTCGATCTGCATCTTTATCGGATTTTATGGTTATTGTTCACCATATAAATAATATCAGCCCCAATTGGATAGATTTGTTCATATTGAACCGATTTTTTCCATTTGATGGAACTCCGCCCGGTATATATATTGCTCCAATAAATAGTTTTTAATATATTCCCAGATTGTGACTTCTCTAAGGCCATAGTATCCATTCAAATAAGGTTTATATTTGGTACGGTATATCGTATAGTCCCCATATAACGGTACCCCCTCGATATTCGGTATTTGGATGATTTTACCCACATTTTTCAACGGAATTGTCTGAAAATCCACACAAGGAGTTCCTTGTTGGTACTTTATACCTCGGTAGAGAATTGTCCATACAGGTCCACGATATCGTATAGCCCCCATGTAACGGTACCCCCCGATATTCGGTATTTTGATGATTTTACCCACATTTTTCAACGGAATTGTCTGAAATCCACACAAGGAGTTCCTTGTGGGTACTTTATACCTCGGTAGAGAATTGTCCATATAGGTCCACAATATCGTATAGCCCCCATGTAACGGTACCCCCCGATATTCGGTATTTTGATGATTTTACCCACATTTTTCAACGGAATTGTCTGAAATCCACACAAGGAGTTCCTTGTGGGTACTTTATACCTCGGTAGAGAATTGTCCATATAGGTCCACAATATCGTATAGCGCCCATATAACGGTACCCCCCGATATTCGGTATTTTGATGATTTTACCCACATCTTGTGGGTACTTTATACCTCGGCAGAGAATTGTGCAAATAGGTCCACAATATCGTATAGCCCCCATGTAACGGTACCCCCCGATATTCGGTATTTTGATGATTTTACCCACATTTTTCAACGGAATTGTCTGAAATCCACACAAGCAGTTCCTTGTGGGTACTTTATACCTCGGCAGAGAATTATCTATATAGGTCCACAATATCGTATAGCCCCCATATAACGGTACCCCCCGATATTCGGTATTTTGATGATTTTACCCACATTTTTCAACGGAATCGTCTGAAAATCCACAAAAGGAGTCCCGTGTGGGCATTTTACCTCCTCAAAATGAAGTGTCTATATAGGTCCACGATATCGTATATCCCCCATATAACTGTAACCTCCGATATTCGGTATTTTGACGATGTTAGCCACGCTTTTCAATGGAATTGTCGTAAAATCAACACAAGTAGTTCCTTGTGAGTACTTCACCCCCTGAGAGAGAATTGTCTATACAGGTCCACGATATCGTATATCCCCCATATAACGGTACCTCCCGATATTCGGTATTTTATGATTTGACCCACATTTTTCATCGGAATTGTCTGAAAATCCACACAAGGAGTTCCTTGTGGGTACTTTATACCTCGGCAGAGAATTATCTTTATAGATCCACGACATTGTACAGCCCTCATATAACGGTACCACCGATATTCGGTATTTTGATGTTTTTAGCCATATTTTTCAACGGAATGGTCACAAGGGGTTCTTTGTACACAAGGGGTTCTTTGTGAGCACTTTACCCACCGACAGAGATTTCTTTATATAGGTTAACGATAACGTATAGCTCCCATATAACGGTACCCCGCGATATTCGGTATTTTGAAGATTTTAGCCACATTTTTCAATGGAATTGTCTGAAAATCCACCCACGGAGTTCCTTGTGAGTACTTTACACGCAGACATTGATTTGTCTTTATAGGTCCACAATATCGTATATCCCCCCATATATCGGCACCTTATATTAGATATTTTAAAGATTTTAAAAGAATTTTTATTGGATTTTATTTTTTTGAAAATTTTCTAATTCGTTCCAAATGGTGGAGGGTATTCCCGGCCGAACTTACTGCTTTTTTACTTGTTAATTTTTTTTTTTTTTAATTTTACCGTATGAAAGCGAAAAATGTCGGAAATAGCATCAAATTTTAGAATAAGTTTATATTTGTTCGAATTGGTCACCTTTTGCACGAATTATGCCTTCAAAGAGCTAATGAAACCGTCACACGCTGCCCGAATGTTGCTTTGAGGTATTTTGGCCAATCCCGGCGAAGCGCTTGCTTGAGGTGATCGACACTTTGGTATTTTTTAGTGCCAACATTGCTTTCCAAAATACTCCAGACACAATAGTCCAACGGATTGGTACCCGGAGATTTTGGTGGTCATTGTGCGCTGGAAATGAAGCGAGGAACCTCATTTTGTAACCATTCTTGGATGGCGCGTGCTGAGTGCGATGGTGCTGAGTCATGTTGGAATATCCAAGGTATGGGGCCAAAATGTTTGCGTGCCCAAGGCTTTAATACACCCTCCAGAATATTTTCGCGATAATAATCGGCATTTATTCTGATGCCACGGTCGATTAATACGAGCGGAAAGCGACCATCGGCTGTTATGGCGGCCTACACCATCACCATGGCCGGCGCTTAAGTTTTTGTGGCCACCCGAAGGTGCACATTCTCAGCTGACCTCTGTGGCATGTAAACGCGATCATTTTGTTTGTTTACAAACTTCTGTACAACCAATGTTTTCTCATCGGAGAAAACAAAAATTGTAAGTTTTTGCACTTTTTGGAATTTCAGTGGCTTTAACCCGAGCTCATTTTTCAATATTTGCCGAATGGAATATTGCGATATGTTCAGTTCACGACCAGGCCACTGCAACGCGGATTTCTTTACTTTTCCAACCATTTCTGCTGATGTTGCTGTTTTCTTAGGCCCACTTCCTCGACGTCGAGCTACGCTACCAGTATCACGGTAGCGGGCGATGTTACGAGACACAAAATATCCTTTCGCATTTAAATGCTGAAGTGCTCTAACGATAGCCACTTGTGGTTTTCCAGCCAAATATAAGGAAATCAAACTATCACGCTTGAATTCCATAACGAATAATTTTTTTTCTGGAAAATTCTCACCAAAATTCTTTTGTATGCTTGTAAACAATATAATGAGTTGTCACTGGAATAATTTTAACAGCTGTCGGGCGAGTGGCTTAGAAATGACAGCTTTCTTAAATTTGTTGCAGTTTTTTCATTTCACCCTGTGTATCTTCAACCGATTTCGGGCTAATTGTGCACCAAATGGCCGACATCAGTCAAAATGACTTGAATTTCTTTACGGTCACAGTATTTAGCTTCTAGAGTAAAGTATAAGTTCTTCAAATTTGACGAAAATAAATGCAGATATAGCTACAGCTCCCATGTATATGTTTTATCCGATTTGGTGTTCAAGTCCTTTACTTTCGTAATATGCAATCTACAGCGATGATAGATGGTCCAAATATCTCATAGAGCTTAGAAATACCTTTACCAAATTTTATCGAGATCAGATCAGATTTGGATATAGCTGTCATATACATCTTAATCCGATATCGGGTTTATTATGCACCAAATAGACTTAATTTTGGCAATTCCGAAACAATACTTCAAGTTCGCGAAAATCTTTTCAGATAGAGCTATATTTTCCATATATATTTTTTATCCGCTTTGGGATATCACTCCACAAAAAGTGATATTTAATTCTAAACATTAGATGCAGCTAGGAAGTACCTCCCCCAAGCTTCGATCTGCATCTTCATCTGATTTTATGGTTATTGTTCACCATATAAATAATATCAGCCCCAATTGGATAGATTTTTTTCATATTGAACCGAATTTTTCCATTTGATGGAACTCCGCCCGGTATATATATTGCTCCAATAAATAGTTTTTAATATATTCCCAGATTGTGACTTCTCTAAGGCCATAGTATCCATTCAAATAAGGTTTATATTTGGTACGGTATACTTAACATAAATTCCCAATTCAAACTAAATACGCATAGTGGTGCAGGGTATCATATAGTCGGGTCAGCCCGACGTTTATCCTTCTTTACTGTTTTTGGTATTGAAAATAGGGTATGAAGGTTTACGATCTATTCAACATATAAATATACCACCCGATTTGGGGTATCTTTTTTGGGATTTTAATCACATTTTTAAATTGCCTGATTAAAAACTTCTTGGAAAGACGGTCCTTGTAGGTCCACGTTGAAATATAAAATTCCCTAAAGTTAAAATACCCATATTTTAATGATTTTAGAAAATTTTTTAAGTAGGTACATCGGATCACAGGGGGCTATATGGAAACATCTTATTTGTCAGTGAATGTAGTGCTAATTGCGAACCTTCAAATTATTACGTCATCAAATTCTCCATGCTCGATTTTAGATGTTTTGAGGGATTACATTTTCCTGCGGAACTCTTTATAATTTGTTATTTGGGGTTCTCAATATTTTTGACATATACGATTCACAAAATTGATATGTATTTTGTTTTCATTATTTTTTTATTTTTTATTTTTTTCATTTTTTCATTCATCATTTTGTTTTTTTTTTTTTTTTTTTTTTTTTGGCCAAAATTATCATACCCACCCTCTCACCAGAACCCCCAGGCAATTCCGTTGCATTCGAATAAAATGTAGTGCAAAAGGGAACGAACGCCATGATTACTTGAAATGTTTGTGCAAGATATTGCATTAGGGCCGGTGGATGGGAAACCTTTTATAAAAAATAGTGCACAAAAACCTGTGCCGCATTTATGCAAAACAAGAGTCACTCCTCGAGCAATGTACTGCTCTTGCACACGCACACACACACCTTTACACACAACACGATTGGGGAAATTACAATGGAGCATAAAAAATTAAAAAAAAAAAATAAAAATGAAAGAATCCCAACAACAAGAACAATAAGAAAATATACAATGAATAAACTGTGATTGTTCGGAACGAAATGACACAACGGAAATTAACCTTTGGTTATGCATGACTTGTGCCATGAATATATATTTTTGTTGCAATCCTAATGGGTACTTGGAGGCAACAATGAAACTTATTTTATTTTTCTTTATTTACGGAGAACAAATTTGGGAGAATGGGATTTTTGGATATAATAACAATGGAGGTATAAGATTATAAAAAGTACAAATTCTTTTAAAGGTCTTGAATGGAAAAGATACTTTTGCACGTCTTATATAAAGAAACCAACACGTAGACAGTTAGGAGTTCCTTAATAGGGGATAGATATCTAGAAGACTCCCTCTATGTTTTCCAGACAAATTAAATTAATATCTTTTACAGGTCTTCTATTGAAAGAAGACGTTTAGAGGCCTTCTATATAAAGAATACCTTTTAGAGGTATTCTATGGAAAATAGCCCATTTGCAGGTCTTCTGCAGAAAGAAGACGTTTTAGAGTTCTTCTATAGAAAGAAGACCTATTATAGGTCTTCTATAGGAAGAAGATCTATCAACTGTTTTTTATAGGAAGAAGGCCTTCTACAGGTCTTCTATAGAAAAAAGACCTTCTGCAGGTCTTCTATGGAAAGAAAACCATTTACAGGTCTTCCATAGAAAGAATACCATCTAAAGAAAGAAGTCCTCTCACAGGTCTTTTAAAGAAAGAAAACTTCTCACAGGTCTTCTATAAAAAGTAGACAATTTACAGGTCTTCTATAGAAAGAAGGCCTTCTTCAGGTCTTTTATAAAAAGAAGACCTTCTACAGGTCTTCTATAAAAAGAAGACCTTTTACAGGTCTACTATAGAAAGAAGACCTTTTACAGGTCTTCTATAGAAAGAAGGCCTTTTACAGGTCTTCTATAGTAAGAAGACCTATTACAAGTCTCCTATGGAAAACAGACCTTTAACAGGTCTTCTATGGAACGAAGACGTATTAAATTTCTTTTATATAAAGTAGACTTTTACAGGTTTTCTATAGAAACTTTACAGGTCTTCTATAGAAAGAAGACCCTTCACTGGCCTTCTATAAAATGTAGACAATTTACATTTCTTCTATAGAAAGAAGAGCATTTGCAGGTCTTCAATGGAAAAATGACGTTTTAGAGGTCTTCTATAGAAAGAAGACCTATTACAGGTCTTTTATAGGAAGAAGATCTATCAAGGGTCTTCTATAGGAAGAAGGCTTTCTACAGGTCTTCTATAGAAAGGAGAGCTATTATAGGTCTTCTATAGGAAGAAGATCTATCAACTGTTTTTTATAGGAAGAAGGCCTTCTACAGGTCTTCTATAGAAAAAAGACCTTCTGCAGGTCTTCTATGGAAAGAAAACCATTTACAGGTCTTCCATAGAAAGAATACCACTCACAGATCTTCTAAAGAAAGAAGTCCTCTCACAGGTCTTTTAAAGAAAGAAAACCTCTCACAGGTCTTCTATAAAAAGTAGACAATTTACAGGTCTTCTATAGAAAGAAGGCCTTCTTCAGGTCTTCTATAAAAAGAAGACCTTCTACAGGTCTTCTATAAAAAGAAGATCTTTTACAGGTCTACTATAGAAAGAAGACCTTTTACAGGTCTTCTATAGAAAGAAGGCCTTTTACAGGTCTTCTATAGTAAGAAGACCTATTACAAGTCTCCTATGGAAAACAGACCTTTTACAGGTCTTCTATGGAACGAAGACGTATTAAATTTCTTTTATATAAAGTAGACTTTTACAGGTTTTCTATAGAAACTTTACAGGTCTTCTATAGAAAGAAGACCCTTAACAGGTCTTCTATAAAATGTAGACAATTTACATTTCTTCTATAGAAAGAAGAGCATTTGCAGGTCTTCAATGGAAAAAAGACGTTTTAGAGGTCTTCTATAGAAAGAAGACCTATTACAGGTCTTTTATAGGAAGAAGATCTATCAAGGGTCTTCTATAGGAAGAAGGCTTTCTACAGGTCTTCTATAGAAAGGAGAGCTTTTACAAGTTTTTTTATGGAAAACGGAACTTTTACATGTCTTCCATAGAATGAGGGCCTTTTACAGGCCATCTTTGGAAAGGAGAACTTTTACAGGTCATCTATGGAGAGAATACCTTTTGGTGGTCTTCTATAGAAAGAATGACTTTACAGGACTTCTATGAAAAGAAGACGTTTTAGAGGCCTTCTATAGAAAGAACATGTCTTCTGTAAAAGTAGTCTTCTAAAGAAAGAAGACCTTTCACAGGTCTTCTATAAAAGAAGACTTTTCACAGGTCTTCTATAAAAGAAGACCTCTCACTGGTCTTCTATGGGAATAAGATCTATCAAGTGTCTTCAATAGGAAGAAGGCTTTCTACAGGTCTTCTATGAAAGGAAGACCTATTACAGGTTTTCTATAGAATGTAGACCTTTTACAGGTCTTCTATGGAGAGAAAACATTTGAGAGGTATTCTATAGAAAGAAGACCTATTACAGGACTTCTATGGGATGAAGATCTATCAAGTGTCTTCTATAGGAAGAAGGCTTTCCACAGGTCTTCTATAGAAAGTAGACTTTTTACAAAGCTTTTATAGAAAGTAGACAGGTTTCCTATAGAAAGAGAACCTATAATGTATTGTTTTATTTAACCCTTATATCCTTTAATTGTTAACTTTCCTTTATTAAAGAAAACCAAGCGCTGGAATCCTAGTGAAAATTGTCACCACTTCCACCAAGATCTCACCTTTGTGCCACCTGAAAAAAAAAATACAAAAAAAAAACTTTATTACGTTGCTCACGTCCTTCCATTTGCGACACGGCTACAGATTTATTTACACAACTGCCTTTGCGCGAAGGAGAATGCCTTTCGCGAAATGCCATTGCCGTTGAAAATTTGCCTTTTTCGACTATCCATGACACTTCATCATTATTATTCAACAATTTCATGATACGTGCCCGTAATTTACTTCGTCTACGCGTTACGTATTTCGGATCGTGCCAGCCCATCCAGCCCACTGCGAATTCAAATGTGTTAACGCGAGCTTATAATGACTCATCTGAAAATATGAGAATACTTTTGGCAAGAGCTACAGTGAAAGGATTGTGAAAAGGGACAAAGGAGTCTGTTTGAAAATAAGACATTGGGAAGGCAAAAGTACAGGTAAATTATAAATAAATTAACATCGAATTGGGAAAACATAGTAAATTTTTCAGGAATAAAGAATGTTTATCATTAACAAAAATGTATTCTATTTTTTATGGAACATATAATGCATACAAATTTCTTTTGTTTAGAGACTCATAATGAAGTTTGATCTAAAAAAAAATATTCTTTTAATACTTTCTCCATAAAATGAAGCACAAAGGTAGATTTTAACATGAATTGAATACGTGTTAAATCAACCGTACAAAAAGATATTGTTTTTACTTGTAGTACATACATTTTGAATTTAGTTTTCATAAAAACTATTGTGACGAGTTTTTCTCTTAGATTTATAGTGAAATTTTGTGTAGAATATTTTTTCTTGAAACCGTCTGCCTAGAACGCAGTTTTATGTTAATTTCAGGCGTCAACTCTAACAAATCCAAAGAAAAACTGATCCAAATAATAGTAACACATTGGAAATAGAGATTTCTTTTTTTAATGACTTATATTAAAATTTGATAATGAATATTTGAATACCCTCCACCATACTATGGAGGGTATATTAACTTTGTCATTCCATTTGTAACTCGTCAAAATGCTCATGTCAGACCCAACAAAGTGTATATATTCGTGATCAGCGTAAAATTCTAGGTCGATTTAGCTATGTCCGTCTGTCTGTGGTAATCACGCTATCTTCCGAACGAATTGAAATAGAGGCTAAAATTTTGCACACATGTTTATTTTTCCAGTAGACAGGTTAAGTTTGTAAATGGGTCATGTAGGTCCACGTTTTCATACAGCCCCCATATAGCGGTGCCTCCCGATATTCGGTATTTTGAAGATTTTAGCGACATTATTCGCCGGAATTGTTTCAAATTTGGCATTTGAAGTTCGAAGTTCAGCCTAAGATAGAAAATTTTCTAAACAGGTCCTTGTCTTCTTATAGCCCAGATATAAAGGTACCTCCCGATATTCGGTATTTTAATGGTTTTAGCGACATTATTCATCGGAATTTTTTCAAATTTGGTATTAAGAGTTCGTAATGGGAACTACAGTCTGTGACAGAAAATTGTCTATGCAGCTCCAGATCTTCGTATAGGCCCCATAAACCAGTACCCTCCTATATTCGGTATTTTGACGAGTTTAGGTACAATACCCACCGAAATTGTTTGAGATGTCTTATTTGAAGTTCATAAAGGATGATACAGCCTATGACAGAAAATTGTCTATGCAGTCCAGGTCTTCGTATAGTTCCCATATAACGGTACCTACCTATATACGATATTTGATATTTCAGCTACATTATTCACCGTTTATTTCAAGTTTCGAATTTGAATTTGGTAATGACTTATGACAAGCAATGCCTATATAGGTCCACGTCGTATAGACATTGACGTTATCTTTCTAAAAAAAGTAAGCGAAGGGTGTAGGCCATGCGATACTCCACAACACTACAATCTGTTAGAAGCCCTGATATTTACCCATCAGGGATATTTGCCCAATATTTACGCACTCTGACGTGCTGTTAGTTGTTGTGGTCCATTTTACTGCTAAATATAATCCAATGGTTATCCAAAATGCTAGAATTCTTCCCTGTCTTTAACTCTCCTCACAGGCGTGTCGATTAGCTTCGATTGTGTGGTCAGGATATTTTTTTCTGTTTTTGGTCCATTTCAACACCGAAGCATATTGCGGACATCTTTGAAAGCAATAGGCCTAGCCCTACTGATCCTTGCCCTTCCCTTTTTCGTGGGGATCGGACGATAATTGCAGACTGTATATAATAACCCCAACCTGTGTTGAAGATAAAAAAATATTACAAAATATACACTTCAATATTAAGACAAATTGAAAATATCACATGCCATAAAATATATGAAAAAATAAAAAATGTCATAAATACTACAAAATCTATATTAACATCAATATTAGCATCTTTTTATGCGATTTTTTTAGATTTTATTCTTTTATGCGAATTCGTCCAGCCATTCTTGAAATATAAGCATTCTAGCTAACATCCCCTTCCTTTGTACATACACATTGTATATATCTCGCTATATACACCCGATATATTTACTATCGGCATCTACGTAACGGTCAGAATTCGTCTATTTGTGATTTCGCCGGGATTAAAAATATTCGCGGTTTAATAGAAAATTTGACTTTTATTTATCATAAATGTTATGGTCTATTTCACCCACTAAATATTACCCGATGACCATCAATTGGAACGCTCCTGTCCAGCACTGAGCTCTAGTCCCATGCTAACTTCCGCGTCGATTGATCCATAATTGCGACCTGCAGAGCAACTACAAAGTCAGGTCCATTTCAACCCCTTAGTATTATGCGATCTTCTCCAAAAAATATAGGGTTCTATTCTGTCCTTAACCCCAATTTCATTTTCAATTTCGTGAGGATCGGACTATAATTGCGACCTGTAGAGTGATTACAAATTAACATGGACAGACGAACGGACGGACATACATAGCTAGATCGACTCAGCTCGGCGAGATTGGAAGATCCATATATACTTTCCTATGTGGGAAACCAATATTTCGAGGTGTTACATAATTTTTGGCCCAATCAAACTTATAATACCCCCAACTCATAGTATTGTAGGGTATAATAATGATTTATAAGAGATTTTTGCACAAACTCACGAAAAGTGTTTTTAATAAATATGGATTCCTGGCAGCTTGGCATCATGGCTGGACATATTAATGTGAAATTATAAGAGAAAACGACGCAGGATCCGAGTGCGACTCTGTCATTCCTTTATGATATATCACAAAATTTGCCATGCAAAGACTTCAAGCTGATTACATACCCATACTTTTAGGCTTTTAAAGTTCCCTAGTACCAATAGAAGAATTTTATAGCAAATAATTGTAAAGAATATTTTGGCTTCTTACAATCCCGTTAAAAGGGAATTTTCATCCATTTTTAAAAAGGACTAAAAATACCCCTTCTTTTGCTTGCTTGAGGGTTAAAGGTTTCCAACAAAATATTCCCCGCATTTTTACCTGCAATATTGTCGAGGGCATGATATACCTAAAATAAACGAATTTTGTGGAATCTTAATCTGAAAATGTTCAAAAGTGTGGCAGAGGTGGGAACATTTCCCCTCTATTCTAGTTATTTTTTATATAAACTTAGTCATCAACCGAACCAGCCAGCAGACAGATAAACTGACGGACATAGCTAGATCGACTCCAAATGTCGAATGATATATGTGCTCTGTGAGCCATATGGCAAAGCTTATAAAACAGCTTTACCCCGCTCCTTCTTATTTAGAATGTCCGTCATGTGAAATTTTAAAGATTTTGCTCTTTCCCGTCATTCAATAAATATGTTGGACCTTTCAGTACTTTTCGTTCTCTTGATTCGAACGTTTTCAAAAATTCCGCCTTTTTCTAAGTCCCCATACCTATAATTTTCAGTGTTCTAGTTTTATAAAATCTTTCGTAAACAATGGGTGAATAATGTGGCTAAAATCATTAAAATATCGAATATACGGAGGTACCGTTAAATGAGGGGTATGCGAGGGGTGACAGGCTGCAGTACTTAAAATACGGAAACATTCCGGTAAATAATGTCGCTAAAATCATCACAATAGCGATTATAAGAATGTTGTACCATTTCGTACCTTTTGGTGCAGAAGTATCCCTGAAGGTGGAAACGTATGAATTTACCCTCAAAGTACGGTTTTTCAAAAACCATTCCCTATTTTGCCAATTTACAGCTTCCCAACTCTTTATACTTTTCTTACCCAACTTTTTGTCTCTTATAAATTCTCCCGAAATTCTTTTCAATTACCCCAGACTGTCCCAGTTAAGCAAAACTTTTATTCGACAACAAAGGTATAACAATAAAAATGATTACCGCCATATGGACATATTAATGTTACTTATATTCGTTTCAAGGTGTATACGAGATATGTACACCGTATATTTACACTTGTACATTGGTATGCGCAAACATTCTCGCACACACACAAACACAGAGGTGAAATTTTACAACTTACATAAAAGGTAATTTTATCAAGTGAAGATTGTATTGTAAATGTTCGTAATTTGTAAATGCTCTCACATGCAGGCTGCTGTAAAACTTCCTACCATTACACACACATACACACATTTGTGTACATATGCACATATTTTTTTGTTCGAAATTTTATGCGTGCCATTGCCATACGAAACAAATACTGGTATAATAAGTCTTGGTTCTATCGTGTTTATTGGTGTGCTGGTTTGACGGCTTGTATTCGATGGCATTGGGCGTTTGGTGTTGGCGTTGTCCAAGTCCAATTGGTCGTATACGTTATACCTGGATATAAATATAAAATATTATTGCGTATACGCCACATTTGGTTTTGTTGGAGGGCGGATATATTGGAATCCATGTAAAATTGAATGGCCGGTCATATTGCGATAAAGAAAAAAAAAACCGAACACCAACTTGGACTGTAGCAATTTGGTAAATAAAGTATCTGAAAAATTGGTTTCATCCCCCTGCATATTCAAGGTCATAAAATACAACTACTAAAAATATACAGATATTGTATTTATTTACATATTCCGAAGAAATGAAATCTTTTATTGGCCATGTAAAAGTGTATTCTCAATATTACGAAGGTAATATTTTACGAAGCGAAAATTATTTAAAAAGACTATAATATAAAGGAAAACCATTGAAAATTTAATGGGAAATGTCTTGAACAGAATTATTACTGGGGAACAGCTAAAAATGTCAATTGTTCAAATTTTTATTTAAACGCGACGAAGAGAACGGATTATATTTTTTTTTTTTTTTTTTGAAAATTTTCAAATTTGATTAAATGTAAAATGCTACCTTCTTCTTATTTTTATTTAATCTTTCCGAAAGAGAAATTGAAATATATATAGACGTTTTGAAGAAAAATAATATTATTTTAGAGAAAAAAAATCAGTCATTACCATAGTCAACATATACTCGAATAAAATACACGTAAGCTCAACTGCAGCTTTTGCCTTAACCCATCATCTTTAATCTACGCCTTTCAAACTCTCAGGAAAGCAAAAATGACCGCATTTGTGAAATCACAAATATATAGCCGTGGCCAAATTAATTATAATTTTTCAAGACATTTTTTATAGACTACACAAGAAAGTGGTAAAGGTATAATGTCTATGTGTATATATTTGTAACATGAAGAAGGAAGGAAGATAGGCCCATGTTCATATTTGAAGATCTTCATAGAATCACTTTCTGAATCGATTTATGCATGTCAGTCCGCCTGTCCGTCAGTCTGTCTATGTATTATTGTCAACAAAATGCAGGTCGTATTTATTTACATTTGGTTAAAATCGGGTCAGACATAACTTTTACTTTTTTTATTAAATTTTACTGAATGAAAGCAAAAAATGTCGGAAATAGCGTAAAATTCAAGAATAAGTTTAGATTTGTTCGAATTGGTCAGCTTTGGCACGAATTATGGTCTTCATACAGCCAATGAAACCGTCACACGCTGCCCGAATGTTGCTCTGCGGTATTTTGGGCCATTCCCGGCGAAGCGCTTGGTATTTCGACACTTTGGTATTTTTTAGTGGCAACCTTGCTTTCCAAAACACTCCAGACACAATATTCCAACAGATTTGTATCTGGAGAAGACACAACAGTCCAACAGATTGGTATCCGGAGATTTTGGTGACCATTGTGCGCTGAAAATAAAAGGTCGAACCCAATTTTGTAATCATTCTTGGATGGCACGTGCTGATTGTGATGGTGCTGAGCCCTGTTGGAATGTCAAAGGTCTGCGGCCAAAAAGTTTGCGTGCCCAACGCTTTAATAAAACCTCCAGAATATTTTCGCGATAATATTCAGCATTTATGGCCGCCCACACCATCATCATGGCCGACGCTTGAGTTCTGGGGCCCAATCGAAGGTGCACATTTTTAGCTGACCTCTTTGGCGATCATTCTATCTATTCCATCATTTTGCCTGTTTACAAACTGCTGGACAACGAATGTTTTCACATCTTTAGTTCTTTTGAGTCTATTTTCCAAAGTATTTTCTTTCCGTTCCGGTTTAAGTTCTTACACTTTTTGGAATTTCAATGGATTTATCAATTTTTTCAATTTTTAGGTTTCTTGTGTACCAAATTACCAATATCAGTCCAAAGTCCTGAATTTTGGTACATTAAAGTACGTCGAATTTGGAAAATCGTTTTAGATATAGCTATAGCTCCCATATATATGTTTCATCCGATTTGGTGTTTAAGTCCCCCAAATTCGTAATATGCATTCGACAACAATGATATTTGGTACCAGAGATCTTAAAAAGCTCGGAAATACATTTGCAACATTTTATTTTTTTAATATAATCATTATCCAATAACATGCACTCTATAGCAAAATATAACTACTCTAAAGCCAAATGTTGATATGTGGTATGATCTACTTCAAAAAAATTCTTTTGTTATGGGAGCTCTTCTAAATATGCATAGTAGTGTAGGGTATTATATAGTCGGACCCGCCGACTTCTGACCCTAATACAAAATTTCAAATTTCCAGCCTCATCCATTCACCCTACATTTGTTCCAAATTTACTCCCATTTATTGCAGTTCGTACACTTATTACGCATTTCCAAAACCACATTCAACCCTGACTTACTTTACAACCTTGATGTAATTCACACCAAATTTCAAGTTTTTCGTTTCGTTTTCGTTCAAATAATATCGAGTGGTACCATTTTAAAAGTATAATACAGTCAGTGACACTTATTCCGAATTTCAGAATTCTAGCTCGTTCCGTTTGCTTAAAAGAGGGTATCAAATTTTTAGTGCATTCTAGTACTTTTTGTACCCTCCAAAAACACACAGCCGTATTAAACACCTACGCACCAAGACTGGCCCTTGTGCAAAATTTCAAGATTCTCTAGATCAGCCAGTCAGTTATTTTACTAATCTTTTATACACATAGATTAACAAATCGTTACGACTTCTTAAAAATTTGTGGCCCATTGCAAATTGTAGCCTAAATTATTATGCATTTCTCAAATTACGACACCAATCTTAATTAAGTTGTAATAGAATTATTTAAAATAAAGGTTTTCAATTTTTTCAGTTTTAATAAAAAACAGGTAAAAGAGCTCTAATTTCGGCCGAGCAGAACTTTGTATATCCTCCACCATTTGGAACGAATTTGGCAATTTTCAAAAAAAAAAAAATAAATAAATAAATAAATAAAATAAAAAAATAAAAAATGAATAAATAGATAAAATGAAATAAAATCCGTTAAAAATTATGTTAAAACCCTAAATTAGGGTCTAAACGACGACGTGGACCTGCATAGACAATCTCCTGCCATATACTGTAGTATTCATTACAAACTTCAAATACCAAATTTTAAACAATTTCGATTAATAATAATGTCCATGTCTGAAGGACAATACACATTTCAGTAAACTTTTATTAACTTACTTCATTTCATTCGGAAGCTAGAGTGATTTCCACAGACGGTCAGGCGGATAGACGGACATAGAATTTTATGCTGATCAAGAATATATATACCTTGTGGGGTCTAAAATGTATATCCATATACACTATGGTTTAGGGCATAAAAAATAGTGATTTGATGCAAATTAAACTATTTCCCAAACTAATTCCGATTCTTCCACATCAATTTCAAACAGTTCTTTCCTTTATCATGTGTTCTATTATCTTCAGCACTACTTTAAATATTTGTTTTGATAACTCATTAAAAAGTAAATAATTTATCTTCCTTTCTAGTAATTATTTGTTTGTTTTTTTTTTTTCTTCATCCATTTCATTTGTATTTCAATTTGAATATGTATTTATATTATATACTCCAAAAATATATACACTAGATGTAGAAGTTAAAGTTTATGATTACGAAAAATGTGCTTAAGGCAAAATGTAAACTTCTCGTATTTATATTTTAATTAAAACAAATATTTTTGTTTCCCTTAGCTTACATGGAAAAGTTTCATAAATATTAATAACATATTATTTGTGCACCAGTTATTATTAATAGAGAAAAAAATAATAGAATTTAGTTTATTCGTATGCGTAGTTATGTATAAATATTATGATTACGAAAATAATGAAGAAGAAAAGCTGAAGGCAAAAAACTAGTTAAAATAATAGCAATGTGGAGAGAATGAAAAGTCAGTATAGAAGAAAATGAATACAAACAAAGAAAAAATAAGTTAAAAAGTGTCAGTCGGTGTCGATGTATACCCTCCCCCAGATGTATACCCTCAACCAATCTCCGATTGTTTAAATATATTTTGACTTATGTAATAATTATTCAAACTGTTGACCCTCTACGGAGGCCGATCTAAGTTTGATAATAATATTACGAAAGTTATCGTGCGCACCAGCCAGACAGACGGACGGTCGGACGGACAGACATTGCTAAATCGACTCCAAATGTCCTAAAACGGAAGAGGTCCAAAGAGACCTAGGGTCTAAACCAGTTACTTCGATGAGGCACGTTTTGGCCGTATCAAATGATGTATTCCCTCTGTAGCTATATGGCTGAGGGTATAAAAACAACTGAGGGAAGAACGAAAGTCAGAGGAGGCTGACTATATGATACCCCACATAACTATGTACATTCAGCAGAACTTCTCGTAACGAATTTGTGTTTATTTGGAAATTTATTCTGAATGGATTTCCCCCTAACTTTCTATAGAGTGTATAATATGATCTTGAGGAAGTTAATATTTAAAATCCGGGAAAATATATTCAAGGGATTGAGTTGATTTAAACTATGCTTGGTAAAATTTGCTTTGATCGGAACTTCACCGTATATCCGTATTTCATGCCAAAAACATCAAAAACAAGTAAGCAAAGGCTATAGTCGTGCGGGGCCGACCGTGTGATACCCTACAACACTACAATATGTTAGAAGCCCCCTTATGTCCAAATACATTTTGGAAGATTTCGTTTATGAAATTATGTCGCGGAGCACTGCCCACATATTACCTTAAACATTTTGACCAATATTTATGCACTTTATCGTACTGTTAGTTGCTGTAGACTTCTTCCCTGTCCTTAACTCTCTTCTCAGGAAATTCAGGAAATTTTGTATATTTTTGGTTTATTTGAACCCCTAAATATTTTGCGATCATCTCCAAAAGCAAGAAGCCCTCCTGTATCTCCAAATTTAGACTCATCTATATGATTTGCTTGTCCACGATATTTGGCTATATTCGTCAACGAAATCAGCATAAAAAGCCAGAAGTTCGCATTTTGTGTACTTCGAATATCGCCTGTAAGTAATGTTGGTATTTTTTTCACACAAAAATAGTGGTCCATTCCACGCGCGCTTCATGCGAGATTTCGTGTCCATTGGCTTCCATTTTTTAACGGATGCAAAATCAGGAACATTTTTAGTTGTTGGTCCATTTCAACCCCTAAATATATTGCGAGCATCTTTGAAAACAATAGGCCTAGCCCTTCTGAGTCTTACCTTACCCTTGTGAAAATGTTCGTGATAATCGGACGATGATTGCAATTTGTGTATAATAGCCCCAACCTATGTTGTAAGGTGAAAAAATTTTACAAAATGTACACTTTAATATTGTAAGTCAAATTGAAAAATCGCATGCGGTAAAAAATATGAAAAAATAAAAAAATGTCACAAAATACTTCAAAATCTATATTAACATCATTTTTGACTTATTTTTATGCGATTTTTTTAGATTTTATACTTTTATGTCAAGAGGATATTCTGAATTTACAATATTTGTCAAAATCGGTCCAGCCATTCTTGATATATAAGCATTCCATCTAACATTCCTTTCATTTGTCTATACATATTGTATATATTTCGCTACATATAACCGATATATTTACTATCGCCATCTACGTAACGGTCAAAATTGACCTGCTAGTCTATTTATGATTTCGCCGGGACTAAAAATATTCGCGGTTTAATGGAAGTTTGACTTTTATTTAACACAAATATTATATTCTATTTCACCCACTAAATATTACCCGATGACCATTACCCGGAAGTTAGCATGGGGCTAGACCTTAGGGCTGGACATAAGCCTTCCAATTTGGTGGGTGAAACCACGAATATTTTTAATCCAGGCGAAATCACAAACAGACAAAAAGGTCAATTGTGACCGTTACGTAGATGATATAGTTAAATATATACACTTATATCTCAAAAATGGCTGACCGATTTTGACAAATTTTGTCAATTCAGAATGCCCTCTTGAGTCTAAAAAATCCCATAAAAAGATGCCAATAGTGATGTTAATATAGATTTTGAAGTATTTTGCGATATTTATACCCTACAACACTATGTGTTGGGGGTATTATAAGTTTGATTGGGCCAAAAATTATGTAACACCTCGAAATATTGGTTTCCCATATAGGAAAGTATATATGGATCTTCCTAGCTCGCCGAGCTGAGTCGATCTAGCTATGTATGTCCGTCCGTCCGTCTGTCCGTCTGTCCGTCTGTCCGTCTGTCCATGTTAATTTGTAATCACTCTACAGGTCGCAATTATGGCCCGATCTTCACGAAATTTAGAATGGAGGTGGGGCTAGGGTCAGAATAGAACCCTATTTCTTTTGGAGATGATCGCCAAATGTTTAGGGGTTGAAATGGACCAAATACTGAAAAAATGTCGAATTTTGCAATAGCTATACAGGTCGCAATTATAGACCAATCGACGCGGAATTTCGCATGTAGCTAGAGTTTAGGGCTGGCAAGAAGCCTACCAATTTGGGTGGTCATCGGATAATATTTAGCGGGTAAAATCGACCATATCTTTTTTGTTGAAAAAATTCAAAATTTTTCATTAAACCGCGAATATTTTAAATCCCGGCGGAATCACAAAGCCATGACAAGGTTACTTCTGATCTTTACATTGATGTTAACATCCAACATAACGGATATATAGCAAAATATGTGCGATATATATGTCTATCAAAAAAGATATGCTTGAAAAATCTCTTATATGTCGAGAACGGCTGAACTGATTTCGACAGTTCTCATTAATTCAGAATGGCCTCTTGGCAGGAAAGAAAAAACGTCTAAAAAAATCGAATAAAAATGTCTCTCTAAAGATGAAAATATTGATTTTCTAACATTTTCTCATATTTTTTCAATTTTGTCATATTTTTGGCATATTTTCATTTTGAATTAAACATTTGGTAATATTTCTACAGCTAACAAAACTAAGTAGTTAGGATATCAGGATATCATATACAGATCGCATTTATGGCCCGATCCTTACGAAATTTTGCATGGAGATAAGATGAGGGTCAGAATAAAAGCCTATTCTTTTTGGAGATGATCGCCACATATTTAGGGGTTGGAATGGACCAAAAAAACTGCAAAATTGTCAGCAGGTCGTAATTATGGGGGTTACCGGACATTGCAAAAGCCAAGCAGTTTTAGATGACCATCCAAAAATATTCAATGTGTGAAGGAGTTTGCCAACTTTTATAGACAAAATACGAAAATGTCCATTCCAGTGACTTTTTGGAGAATTCACAAATACAGGAAAGACGCACTTCTGACTATTTCGTTAAGGCTGATTTCGTTGAAGAATATAGTCAAATGTCTGTATCTCATATAGATGCGTTTCAGTCAAAAACCAATAATAAATGTTAATCTTTTGCCACTTCTGAGAGATTATAGGTCTTTGGGAAATATTGGTTCCAGATCTAGGAAGACCATTTACGTGCAACATCTTCCAATAAATTGGAAATGAGCAAATTAGTTTAAGTTGCTATTATTCGAAAATTAGAGAACGAAACCTGATGGTTTTCTTTTATTATTTGTCACAATATCTTGTGGAATTCTTTCGAGTATCTCGCCTATATAAACTGTACCGTTTATTATAGTGTTGTAGGGTATTCAACGGTCGGCCCCGCTCGACTGTAGCCTTTGCTTACTTGTTTTTTATATTTTTATCGCATGCGATTTTTTTGATTTGACTTTTGTAATATTTTTCACTTTACAAAACAGGTTGGTTTTGTTATATACAGATTGCAATTAGCGTCCGATCCGCACGAAATTTTTCATAAGGGTAGGGTTAGGTTCAGAAAAAGAAGTCTAGCATTTTGGATGACAGTTGGAATATATATAGCTGTAAAATGGATCAAAACAACTAACAACACGAAAATAATGGACAAATGTCTCTGGTCAAAAAGTTAAGGGTTATATCTGGGCAGTGCTCTATGTCGTAATTTCAAAAGCGAAATCTTCCAAAATGGATTTGGACATAAGGGGGCTTCTAACACATGGTCGGCCCGCACGACCCTTTGCTTACGTGTTTAATATAATTCTTATCGCAAGTCATATTATGCAGCAATGTTTTTTTGGTACTAGAGGTAGAAAAGCATTCCTCAAGTTTGTTGCAAATCGATTCCGTGTTGGATATAGTTCCTAAATTGTGACTACTCCAAAGCCTTTATTCGCATTAGAAAATATTCGTAGTTGGTATGATCTACTTCACATAAATGTCCAGTATACACTTTTTTTACGAGAAGTCTACTAAATAAGCAAATTTCTGTAGGGTATAATACAGTCAGCCCCGACCGCCTTTTGATCTTTTTTTACTGTTTTTTTTTTTTTTAATATGGATAAAAATTACTTCAAGTTGGATCGTTTCAAGTCAAAATATTCTACAAAATTTGTCATAAAGATCCAATATTTGTCCTAGAGCACGTCGAAAGTTTAAGTCTTACCTCAAAGGCATTTTAGTGTTAAGGCCATGCTTTTAGTGAATTTGTTCAATAGTCTCTAATAAAGCATCATTTAAGAAGGATGACGTCAAAGACAAAAGTATTCTTTATCACACTTTACTATAAGTCGCGAAGAAAAGAAATCTTTATTTCCAGGTTATATCAAAATGTTGTATCAATTTTCCCATAAAAAAAACCCGCAAAATATTAACTAATTTTATTTTTTAATTTATTTTTTTTAAATTTTTGAACAAATTTTTCTTGCCATTTTTATACCCTCCAGCATAGTATGGAGGGTATATTAATATTATTATATTAATTTTGTCATTCCGTTTGTAACACCACGAAATATACATTTTAGACCCCACAAAGTATATATATTCTTGATCAACCAACTTACATGGTTATGCTACTTCGTTTAGGTTGAACGAAAGCATAACAAGTGGAGAAAGATGTAAATGTTTATAAGTGCGGTTTTAAGATTTAGAAGACTTTCCAAAAGAATTTTAGTTTTATTTAATTCTTTGGTTCCTCTTCTATTGAGCTTACGATCTCGTCACTTGTATAAAAAATGTTTTTTGTCATAGAAGTTATTTTTAAAATAACTTCTGGGGAAAATATCCCAGACAAAAAAACAAGGGAACTGATGAGGATTGGTGGCTCTTTCCGACATTACCATCGTTCTCCACTAATAAACAAACGTTGTTTTTATAAAAACAACAATAAAGGGATAAAGCCTGACCATTTTGCAACAACAAAATACTACAGTATCCCGAACAAACAAGCCACACTGTTCTATTCTTGATCAGCATAAAATTCTATGTCGATTCTATTGTAGTAGAGTGTTACAATTTTACTCAAATGTGTATTATGTCTACAGGACTTTGGGTATAGCCCTCATGTAACGGTACCTCCCTATATTCGGTATTTTGAGGTTTTTGGCGACATTGTTCACCGGAATTGTTTCAAATTTAGTGTTTGAAGTTCGAAATGGATACTACAGCCTAAGACAGAAAATTGTCTGTGCAGGTCCACGTCTTCGTATAGCCCCCATATAACGGTACCTCCCGATATTCGATATGTTGATAATTTTAACGGCATAATTCATCGGAATTGTTTCAAATTTAGTATTTGAAGTTCGTAACGGATACTGCTGCCTAAGACAGAAAATTGTCTGTGCAGGTCCACATGTTGGTGTAGCCCCCATATAATAGTACCTCCCTATATTGATGATCTTAACTAAATTATTCACCATTTTTTTCAGGTTTCACATTTCAATATTGTAATGGCTTATAAAAAAGGTTGTCTATGGAAGTCCCCGTCGTCGTTTAGACCCTAATATGACGACTACATTTGGTATTTTTAAGATTTTAACAGAATTTTTATCGGATTTTACTTTTTTGAAAACGTTTCAGATGGTGGAGGGTATTCAAAGTTCGGCCCGGCCGAACTTACAGGTTTTTTTATACCCTCCACCTTGGAAAGGAGGGTATCTTAACTTTGTCATTCCGTTGGTAACATCCTTAAATATTCGTCGTAGACCCCATAAAGTATATATATTCATAATAAGCATAAAATTCGTTCTGGTATAGTCCCCATATATCGATACCTCCCGATATTCGGTATTTTGATGTTTTATGCCACATTTTTTCACGGTCTGAAAATTGGTATTTGTATGTCATAACGGGTACCTGTACGTGTGGCAAAACATTGCATGTATAGGTCCACGTTTTGGTGTAGCCCCACTTCCCGATATTGGGTATTTTGATTATTTTTGCCACATTTTTTCACGGATTTGTCTAAAAATTGGTATTTGTTAGTCATAATGGGTTCCAGCTTCGGTAGCGAAACATTGCATGTATGGGTCCACTATTTGGTATAGCTTCCATATAACGTTACCTCCCGATATTCGGTATTTTGATGATTTTTGCCACATTTTTTCACGTATTTGTCTGAAAATTGGTATTTGTAGGTCAGAATGGGTTCTAGCTCCGTTGGCGAAACATTGCGTGTGTAGATCCACGATTTGGTATAGCCCCCATATAACAATACCTCCTGATATTCGGCATTTTAATGGTTTTGCCACATTTCTTCTAATGTTTCCTTTACCCTAAGGTGGAGGGTATTAAAAGTTTGGCCCTGCCGAACTCAATGTTTATTTTTACTTATTACTTGTTTCGAGTTGAAGTCTGGAAGTAACATAGAATTTCGAAAAGTGTCAAAAGAAGAAATATTTAATGCAACACTTCACTAAAATTTCAGAATGAATATTATATTTAAAATGTATGTACTAAGAGTGTATTATAAGTCTTTGTCTCTTTTTATACCCTACACCACAAGGTGGTCAGGGTATTATGTCTTTGTGCATTTGTTTGTAACAGGCAGAAGGAAACGAGATAGACCCATAGTTCCTTTTGATGATCTGCATAGAATCACATTCTGAGTCGATTTATGCATGTCCGTCCGTCCGTCTGTCCATATATTTTTTAAACAAAGTGCAGTTCGCATTTATTGTCCTATCCAGATGAAATTTTGCACAAATCATTTGTATGGCCCGAGGACGAACCCTATTGAAATTGGAGATAATCGGTAAAAATTTAGATATAGCTCCCATATATATCTTCGTCCGATTTGCCTTTTATTGTGCACCAAACGTGTAATATCAGTCCGAATAGTATGGAATTTTGCACGTACGATCAGATTGGACCTGAAAATAAGTATAGCTCCCGTATATATTGTTCATCCGATTTGTTATTTTTGTCCTCCGCAGCCGTAATATGCACTCTGTAAGAACAATATTTGGGGAAATATATCAAATACAGCTCAGAAATACAGTTGCTAAATTTTATCGAGATCGGTTAAAATTTGGATATAGCTCCCATATATAACTTCGTCCGATTTACTTTTGATTGTGCACCAAACGTCTAATATTTGCCCAAATTGGATGAAATTTGGAACTTACGACCGGATTGAGTCTAGAAGCTAGTATGTCAAATTTGGTGAAGATCGGTTCAGATATAGCTATAGCTCCCATATATACTGTTCATCCGATTTGTCATATTGTGCACCAAATGGCAATACAAGTCCGAATTTAAAAGATACAAATGCTTCGGCATATTTAGTCCTTTGAACTTTAAATTTTAATTATAATCATAGTGTGAATGATTGAATTCTCCCATAAAAACTTTTAATTGCTATGTGGAGCTCTACTAAATTAGCAAAGTGGTGTAGGGTATCATAATGTCGGCCCGCCCGACTTTAAGACTTTCTTTACTGGTTTAAAATATATCATCAATATTTAGTATAAAGCTTTGAAATTAGAGTCTGGGTTATGAAAAATGCCTAGTTGACTCGATAGTAATCGCTTATAGATAAAAAACCCAAAGGAGTTCTGTGTTCTTTGGCCAAATATTGTTAGGCAAAGATTTAGTTTTGAACATATACAAAGGGATATCTTTTCTCATTTTATTGAGATCTTTAAATTACATCCATAACCACTTCTTCTAGGCGTTCTTAAGTCAGTCATACATCCTATAAAATTTTATTTTTACATAAATTTCTTAAATAATTCAGTTAGCAACTATTTTATTTTTTTTTAGCAACTCGTAAATGTTTATTGATATAAATTAAAGGTTAAGATTATTATGATATTTACCAAAAAAGTACTCTTTAAACAAGAACACACATTCTAAATGCTTTTGTAAACTTTGCAGATACTTCAATTAATTTTCAAGATTCATGCACTCTCATTCATGCCCCCACCCAATGCCATTAGCCGAGAGACGGTGAGACCTTAACACATGCTAAAATTCCTTAGAATGCCGTAGGTGTCATGACTTTATTATCATTTGTGAACTTTGTTTTTGGTTAACATACACATACATACACATCTTCACATAAAGAGTACTCTACATATGTGTGCGAGTGTGTGTGTGTGTGTTTGTGCCAGTTTATATGTTTTGTGTATAAACAAACTAACGAGAATATAAGTTAGTATGTGTACAGCTGAGAAAACAAAAACGCAAATGAAATCTTTTATGAGCCTGGCAGGCAGGCAGACCAGGCCGGTCGGTCGGTAGGTCTGTATGCAAAAATAAAAACAAACAAAAACGATGTTGGCTTTTAGTTTGTCCATAATTTGTTTAGTTAGAGAGACCGGTAACAGGCTTAAGAGTATCTACGACCAAATGTAAACGTGTACACTGCCGACTGTCGATGTGGCCTACACACACAGACGAACACACACACACACACAGATCCGCTCAGTCATCATAAGTATAAATTCATTTACTCTCTAATATATCTCAGGTGTAATAAAGGTGTGCGAATGTGGTCTTGTGTTTACCTTACCTCTGTGGCATGCAACAGCAGCAACAGCACGAAGTCCATCTACGGGTGGTTTTAAGATTTCGAAGAGCTTTTTCAACACCGACACTGCATGTTCGACTCCAGTGTATTTGGTAATCCAAACGATAACAGCAAAAACAAAAACAACAACCAAAATATATAATTAACAAACACCATTGAGTATTTATGTGTGAAGTTCTATGAACAAACTAAGAGCATGTTCGCCCAGGAAACTGGTTTAAATGTTGGCATGAATATTTACTAACCCACATAGCTCTGTGTGTGTGTGTGACACACAAACACATACTCGCACGCCACTAGACTGTGGCATGTATGGTTGGAATATTAAGGCAAAATAATCCTTTGAGGGTTTCCATTGTAGAAATGATAGACTGTGAATTTTGGCACCCCAAGTTTGGAGGAGGAGTTCGGGATGGATTTTACATTGAGATGGGAAATGATAGCACATGCTGGTATTCTAAAGGGTTTGTAATTAGAAAGCCTACTTATGTTTTTCTATAAGAAAACCTCATGGTATTTTACAAGTGGCCTTCTATGGGAAGACCAACTGGTCTTCTATACGAAAACCGACTGATCTTCTAAACGAAGACCGACTGGTCTTCTAAACGAAGACCGATTGGTCTTCTAAACGAAGACCGATTGGTCTTCTAAACGAAGACCGATTGGTCTTCTAAACGAAGACCGATTGGTCTTCTAAACGAAGACCGATTGGTCTTCTAAACGAAGACCGACTGGTCTTTTATAGGAAGACCAACTGGTCTTCTATAGGAAGACCAATTTCTGGCGTTCTATAGGAAGACCAACTTCTGGTCTTCTATAGGAAGACCAACTTCTGGTCTTCTATGAGAAGACCTACTGGTCTTCTATAGAAAAACCTACTGGTCTTCTATGAGAAGACCTACTGGTCTTCTATGAGAAGACCTTCTGGTCTTCTATGAGAAGACCTTCTGGTCTTCTATTAGAAGACCTCCTGGTCTTCTATGAGAAGACCTTATGGTCTTCTATGAGAAGACCTTATGGTCTTCTATGAGAATTCCTTATGGTCTTCTATGAGAAGACCTCCTGGTCTTCTATGAGAAGACCTTCTGGTCTTCTATGAGAAGACCTTCTGGTCTTTTATGAGAAGACCTTCTTGTCTTCTATGAGAAGACCTTCTTGTCTTTTATGAGAAGACCTATTGGTCTTCTATGAGAAGACCTATTGGTCTTCTATGAGAAGACCTACTGGTCTTCTGCGAGAAGACCTACTGGTCTTCTGCGAGAAGACTTACTGGTCTTCTGCGAGAAGACCTACTGGTCTTCTGCGAGAAAACTTACTGGTCTTCTGCGAGAAGACCTACTGGTCTTCTGTGAGAAGACCTTCTGGTCTTCTGCGAGAAGACCTTCTGGTCTATGAGAAGACCTACTGGTCTTCTATGAGAAGACCTACTGGTCTTCTATGAGAAGACCTTCTGGTCTTCTATGAGAAGACCCTCTGGTCTTCTATGAGAAGACCTCTTGGTCTTCTATGAGAAAACCTCCTGGTCTTCTATGAGAAAACCTCCTGGTCTTCTATGAGAAGACCTCCTGGTCTTCTATCAGAAGACCTCCTGGTCTTCTATGAAAAGACCTCCAGGTCTTCTACGAGAAGACCAACTTCTGGTCTTCTATAGGAAAACCAACTTCTTGTCTCAATAGGAAGACCAGCTGGTCTTCTATGAGAAGACCAGCTGGTCTTCTATGAGAAGACCTACTGGTCTTCTATGAGAAGACCTACTGTTCTTCTATGAGAAGACCTACTGGTCTTCTATGAGAAGACCTACTGGTCTTCTATGAGAAGACCTACTGGTCTTCTATGAGAAGACCTACTGGTCTTCTATGAGAAGACCTACTGGTCTTCTATGAGAAGACCTACTGGTCTTCCTATTGAGACAAGAAGTTGGTTTTCCTATATAAGACCAGAAGTTGGTCTTCTCATAGAAGACCTGGAGGTCCTTTCATAGAAGACCAGGAGGTCTTCTCATAGAAGACCAGGAGGTTTTCTCATAGAAGACCAGGAGGTTTTCTCAAAGAAGACCAAGAGGTCTTCTCATAGAAGACCAGAGGGTCTTCTCATAGAAGACCAGAAGGTCTTCTCATAGAAGACCTGTAGGTCTTCTCATAGAAGACCAGTAGGTCTTCTCATAGACCAGAAGGTCTTCTCGCAGAAGACCAGAAGGTCTTCTCACAGAAGTCCTACTGGTCTTCTGCGAGAAGACCTACTTCTCTTCTGCGAGAAGTCCTACTGGTCTTCTGCGAGAAAACCTACTGGTCTTCTATGAAAAAACCTACTGGTCTTCTATTGGAAGACCTACTCATCTTCTAGAGGAAGGACCTAGAGGTCTCCAAAGACCAACTGGACTTCTAAAGGAAGACCGACTGGTATTCTAAACGAAGACCGACTGGTCTTCTATAGGAAGACCCACTGGTATTCTATGAGAGGACCTATTGGTTCTCTATGAG
This sequence comes from Musca domestica, assembly GCF_030504385.1. Lineage (NCBI taxonomy): Eukaryota > Metazoa > Arthropoda > Insecta > Diptera > Muscidae > Musca > Musca domestica. Next base: position 812,488 of record NW_026712234.1, read on the forward strand.
AAGACCAAGTGGTCTTCTTAATTGTAACCTTCTACTGGTCTTCTATAGGAAGACCAAATTGACTTCAATGAGAAGCCTAACCGGTCTTCTATGAGAAGCCCAACCGGTCTTCTATGAGAAGACGAATCGGTCTTCTATGAGAAGACCTACTGGTCTTCTGCGAGAAGACCTACTGGTCTTCTGCGAGAAGACCTACTGGTCTTCTGCGAGAAGACCTACTGGTCTTCTGCGAGAAGACCTACTGGTCTTCTGCGAGAAAACTTACTGGTCTTCTGCGAGAAGACCTACTGGTCTTCTGTGAGAAGACCTTCTGGTCTATGAGAAGACCTACTGGTCTTCTATGAGAAGACCTACTGGTCTTCTATGAGAAGACCTTCTGGTCTTCTATGAGAAGAACCTCTGGTCTTCTATGAGAAGACCTCTTGGTCTTCTATGAGAAAACCTCCTGGTCTTCTATGAGAAAACCTCCTGGTCTTCTATGAGAAGACCTCCAGGTCTTCTATGAGAAGACCAACTTCTGGTTTTCTATAGGAAAACCAACTTCTTGTCTCAATAGGAAGACCAGCTGGTCTTCTATGAGAAGACCTGCTGGTCTTCTATGAGAAGACCTACTGGTCTTCTATGAGATGACCTACTGGTCTTCTATGAGAAGACCTACTGGTCTTCTATCTACTGATAATCTATGAGAAGACTGGTCTTCTATGAGAAGACCTTCTGGTCTTCTATTTTAGAATATGTTTAGATTTGCTCGAATTTGACGCCTTTGGCACGAATTATGCCCATTAAACGGCCAATGAAACCGTCACACTCTGCCCGAATGTTGCTCTGCGGTATTTTGGCCCATTTCCGGCGACACTTTGGTATTTTTTAGTGCCAACCTTGCTTTCCAAACTACTCCAGCCACAATAGTTCAAGGGGTTGGAATCCGGATATTTTGGTGGCCATTGTACGCTGGAAATGAACCTCATTTTGTAACCATTCAAGGGTGGCGTGCTGAGTCCTGTTGGAATGTCCAAGGTCTGCTGCCAGAATGTTTGCGTGCCCAAGGCTTTAATACACCCTCCAGAATATTTTCACGGTAATATTCGGCATTTATTCTGATGCCACGGTCGATTAATACGAGCGGAGAGCGGCAATCGGCTGTTATGGCGGCCCACACCACCACCATTGCCGGCGTTTGAGTTCTGCTGGCCAACCGAAAGTGGATATTTTCAGCTAACGTCTTTGGCAAGTAAACACGATAATTTTGTTTGTTTACAAACTGCTGGACAAAGAATGTTTTTTCATCGGATAAAACCAAATTCGGCCGTTCACCACTTTCGGCCAAGCGAAGTAACTCTTTAGCTCTTTTGAGTCTATTTTCTTTATGTTGCCGTGTAAGTTCTTGCACTTTTAGGAATTTCAATGGCTTTACCCGAACATTGACATTGCGATATGTTCATTGCGATTGCGATATGTTCAGCTCACGAGCTATTTTTCGGCCACTGCGACGCGGGTTTTGATAAAGTCGCTTCTTTAATTTTCGAACCATTTCTGCTGATGTAGCTGTTTTCTTCCGTCCATTTCCCTGACGTCTAGCTACGCTACCGGTATCACAGTAACGAGCGATGGTACGAGACACAAAAATTTATTCACATTTAAATGCTGGAGTGCCCTAACGATAGCCACTTGTGATTTTCCAGCCAAATATAAAGAGATCACACTATCACGTTTGACCTCCATCACGAATAACTTATTTTCTGGAAAATTCTCACCAAAATGCTTTTGTACGCTTGTAAACAATATAATGAGCAGTCACTGGAATAATTTTAACAGCTGTCGGACGAGTGGTTTAGAAATGACAGCAGTATGAAATTGGATGCAGTTTTTTCATCTCACCCTGTATAGAAAAGCCAACTGTTCTGCGATAGGAAGACCAACTGGTCTTCTATAGGAAGACATCTGGTCTTCTGTAGGAAGGCCTTCTTGTCTTCTATACGAATACTTTGTTGTCTTCTATACGAAGACCTTCTGCTCTTCTGTGCAAAAACCTTCTGGTCTTCTAGGAAGACTTCTTCTATAGAAAGAACTTTTGGTCTTCAATATTAAGGCTTTCTGGTTGTCTTCAGGAAGACCTTCAGCTCTTCTCTAAGAGAACATCTGGGTCCAGGGTTACGCTTTAGTCGATTATAGAAAGATTTTCTTTCTTTTATAGTTCTTATGTTTTGAACATGACTGTACCACAATCTCAAAATACATATATGATACGTAAAATTATAATTTAACAAAATTTACCAATGTGAAATGTTACGTCCAACTTCAACTATTAGCCTTTGAACTTATGCATTGCTTCATTGCAATTCAACAACAATTTCATGTCCATTTAACTGATTATTACATCATCGACATCATCGTTATTATTATATAAATGAAATAGCAAACTGACATAACTGCTAATTTCATTATGCCATCAGAATTAGTTCAATTCGATGTCAAAAGTTCAATGATGGATAGAAATCGAAATGAATTAATTATGGTGCCGAAAAGAACGTAAAGGGATTCTGTTTGTTAACAGATCAAATGAATACAGAATTCATTTAAGCTGTCAATATCACAAGGATTTTCTCACGTCACGATAACTAAACAGACAGAATAACTAAAACTTCAGATATAAATATGTATACAAACCATACACACATACACATATCTATGAACATGGAAGTTGTCATTGTGTGGAAAGGGCAGACATCCATTGTATTGAGTCAGTCTTTATTAATAATTGGATGAGTTTGCTGTTTTGCCATATAACTGACCTTGAACATACGTACATAAATATAAATATTATATGTGGCACGTGAGCATAAACAAGGTAAATTAAGGCAAAACTGATGGGAAAATATTTAATAAGATGAACATAAATTTGATATCAATTAAGGTTTAATTGTGATTAACTTGTCTTCTTATAGCGAAATGAACAAAATTGACGAGAGATGTTGCAGGACATTAACAATGGATTCACCAAGCTTTTAATACAAAAATAGTTAATAAACATGAAAAATCTCCTGATTTTGCAGTTGCTCTACAAGTCGCAATTATAGACCAATCTACGCGGAAGTTAGCATGGGGCTAAATCTTTGGACTGGGCAGAAAACTTCCAACTTTGATGGTCATCGAGTAATATTTAGTGGCTGAAATAGACCATAATATTTGTGTTAAGTAAAAGTCAAATTTTCCATTAAAACGCGAACATTTTTAATCCCAGCGAAATCACAAATAGACGAACAGGCCAATTCTGACCGTTACGTAGATGCCGATAGTAAATTTAGCGGATATATATAGAGAAATATATACAATGTTTATATACAAAGGACAGGGATGTTAGCTAGAATGCTTATATTTCAAGAACCGCAGAACCGATTTTGACAAATTTTGTCATATCAGAATCCCCTCGAGGCATAAAAGTATAAAATCTTAAAAAATCGCATAAAAAGAAGCCAGCAATTTTGTTAATATAGATTTTGTAGTATTTTGTGAGATTTTTTTATTTGTTCATATTTTTATCGCATGCGCTTTTTTTTTTTCAATTTACTAAATTTAAATATTGAAGTGTATATTTTGTAATATTTTTTACCTTACAACTAAGGTTGGGGTTATTTTATATATATTGCAATTATCGTCCGATCCTTACGAAAATTTTCACTTAGGCTCAGAAGGTCTAGGCCTCTTGTTTTCAAAGATGTCCGAAATATTTTTAGGAGTTGAAATGGACCAACAATTAAAAATGTTCCTGATTTTGCAGCCGTTATAAAATAGAAACCAAAAGGACACGAGGACAGCGGGTAGAATGGACCACTACTTTTGTGTGAAAAAATACAAACATTACTTACAGGCGATTTCCTAATACACAAAAGGCGAACTCCTGGCTTTTTTATGCTGATTTCGTTGACGACCATAGCCAAATATCGTAAACAAGCTTATCATATAGATGAGTCTAAATTTGGAGATTCAGAGGGACCTCTTGCTTTTGGAGATGATCGCAAAATATTTAGGGGTTCAAATGAACCAAAAATAGAAAAAACCAGCGAAGAAAGTCCTAAAGTCGGGCGGGGCCGACTTTATGATACCCTACACCACTTTGCTAATTTAGTAGAGCTCCACATAACAATTAAAAGTTTTTATGGGAGAATTCAATCATACACGCTATGATTATAATTATAATTTAAAGTTCAAAGGACTAAATATGCCAAAGCATTTTTATCTTTTAAATTCGGACTTGTATTGCCCATTTGGTGCAATAAAACGTACATCGGACGCAGTTATATGTAGGAGCTATATCCAAATTTGAACCGATCTCGATAAAATTTAGCAAAGGTATTTCTGAGCTGCGTTTGAAATATTTCCCCATATATTGTTGTTACAGAGTGCATATTACGGCTGCGGAGGAAAAAAATAACAAATCGGATGAACAATATATATGGGAGCTATAGCTATATCTGAACCAATTTCGATTGGCATACTTTTTTTCAGGCCTAATATGGTTGTATGTGCAAAATTCCATACTATTCGGGCTGATATTACACGTTTGGTGCACAATAGAATGCAAATTGGACGAAGATATATATTGGAGCTATACCTAAAATTTGACTGATTATCTCAAATTTCAATAGGTTTCGTCAAATTATTTGTACAAAATTCCGAATCGGGCAATAAATGTGACCTGTACTTTGTTTACAAAAATACATAGACAGACGGACGGACGTGCATAAATCGACTCAGAATGTGATTCTATGCAGACCACCTTTGGTGGATTGGATGCTTATTTTGTTTCCTTTTAATGCTTTGTTTTTCAAAATTTGTGGGGAAGTACCAGAAGAAATGGTCCGATCTCTATCATCTTTGTAACAGATCTTGTGTTGATGAAAATATTGACTTGGAAAATATTAGAAAAAAATTGGATAAACCCTACGAGAGTTATCGTGAGCACCAGAAAGATAGACGGAAGATAGACGAACATCGCTAGATCGACTGCAAATGTCCTGAAACGGATTTGGTCCAAAGAGGCCTAGGGTCTAAAACCGCTATTTGATGAATAAAATCTAGAAACATATATAAAATAAATATGTGAATATTTGTATACCCTCAGCCATATGGACAGAAAGGGTATATATCACGGGCATATATCAGTGTAAAGATTTAGTTCATTTTCTTACATAACTTAAGGCTAATTCAAATATTAACGTATGAAAAGTTTGATCGAAGCCGAATACTGCTTTACTTTTTATACCCGATAACACACTGTGGTATAGTGTGTATATGTTTGTAAAAGGCTAAAGGAAACTATATAGGTCCATCGTTCCTTTTGATGATCTTCATAGAATCACATTCTAAATCGATTTATGCATGTCCGTCCGGTCAATTCTGACCGTAACGCAGATGCCGATAGTAAATATATCTGATATATATAGCGAAATATATACAATGTGTATATACAAAGGAAGGGGATGTTAGCTAGAGTGCTTGTATCTTAAGAATGGCTGAAACGATTTTGACAAATATTGCCAATTCAGAATGCCCTCTTGGCATAAAAAAATAAAATTAAAAAAAATCGCATAAAATATGCCAATAATGATGTTAAAAAAGATTTTGTAGTATTTTGTCATATTTTTTATCGCATGCGATTTTTTCAATTTGACTTATAATATTGAAGTGTATATTTTGTAATATTTTTTCAGCTTACAACACAGGTTGGGGTTATTATATACAGATTCCAATTATCATCCGATCCTTACGAAAATTTTCACAAGGGTAGGGTTAGGCTCAGAAGGGATAGGCTTCTCAAAGACTCAAAGATGTCCGCAATATATTTAGGTGTTGAAATTGACCAACAACTAAAAATTTTCCTGATTTTCACAGATAGAAACTAAAGGACAATACATCTCGCATGAAGTTAGAGTTTAGGACAGCGGACTTACAGGCGATATCCGAAATACACAAAAAGCGAACTTCTGGCTTTTTTATACGGATTTCGTTGACGACCATAGCCAAATATCGTAGACAAGCAAATCATATAGATGAGTCTAAATTTGGAGATACAGAGGGGCCTCTTGCTTTTGGAGATGATCGCACCATATTTAGGGGTTCAAATGAACCAAAAACAAAGAAAAAATCCTGATCACACAATTGAAGCCAATCGACACACCTGAGAAGGGAATTATGGACAGGAAAGAATTCTAGAATTTTGATGGAACGCACGACGGAGTGCGTAAATATTAGGCGAATAATCCTGGTCAAAATACTGAGGGTAATATCTGGGCAGTACTCCATGACATAATTTCAAAAGCGAAATCTTTCAAAATGGATTTGGACATAAGGGGCCTTTAACATATTGTAGTGTTGTAGGGTATCACATGGTCGGCACCACATGACCATAGCGTCTGCTTACTTGTTTATTATAACTACAACTACTTTCAATGAGAGCAAATCGACAACAACCAATTCCCAGCGACCGCTCACTACGGTCGCCGCCAAGGAAGTCGTAGAGAAGATGCAACTGCGCCAATCAGCATCCGTGTTGAAGAGGGGGAACTTGCTCCCTCTCTTAAGGCTATTTTGCGGTATAAGCTTTCTAAATTCGGATACATGTGTCTTCCTTTTTAGCTCTATATTAATAATCTGCAGGATGTTTTCTATAAAAAAACAAGTAAGCAAATGCTATAGTCGTGCGGGGCCGACCATGTGGTACCCTACAACATGACAACATGTTCAAAGTCCCCTTATATCCAAGTCCCCCGACCATGTGGTACCCTACAACATGACAACATGTTCAAAGTCCCCTTATATCCAAATCCATTTTGGAAGATTTCGTTTTTGAAATAATGTCAAAGACCCCCGCCCAGAGGTTACCCTTAGTTTTTTGACCCGGAGAATTTGGCATTCCGTAGTGTTGTTAAGTATTCAAAAAAATTGCACTCGGAAGTTGTGGTCCATTTTACAGCTAAACGTAATTCACTGGTCATTCAAAATGCTAGACTTCTTCCCTGTCCTTAACTCTCTTCTGATGCGAAATTCCCTGTCGATTAGTTTTCAATTGTGGCCTATAGAGCGACTACAAAATTAAAAAAAAATAATTGAATGTTTTTAGTCCATTTGCACCTCTGAATGCACATCCTAAATTCCGACCCTACCCCCATGCAAACTTTCGTTAGGATCGGACGATAATTGCAACATACATATAATACCCTTAGAAAGTAGTGTTGGGAGGTGTAAAAATTTAGAAAATTTAAAATTCAAAATTGTAAGTCAAATTAAAAAAATCGCATGCGATAAAAAATATGACAAAAATGGAAAAAAAATGAAGCTAAAGATATAACTTTTTTATTGGTATATTATCCCGCGATTTTCTTAGATTTTATTCTTTTCTGGCATGAGGCCATTCCGAATTGATGGTAATTGAGAAATTCGGCCTAGCGGTTCTTGATTTATAAGCAGAATAAATGAGATAAATATCGATTTTACATATATATATATTATACCTATTTTGCTATATATCCGATTTCTTGGCTATTAGCATCAGTGTAATGGTCAGAAGTGATCTTTTAATGTATTTGTGATTTGGCTGGGATTGAAAGTATTCGCGGTTTAGTGGACATTTTCCTATTTTCTTAAATAAATGTTAGGGTCTGTTTTACCCGCTAATTATGGCCGCCCAAATTGGTAGGTTTCTGCCCACTTCTAAACTCTAACTCCATGTAAAATTTTTTTGTGGCCAATAGAGCTACTGAAAAATCAGGAAATTTTTCTGTTTTTAGTCCATTTCAACCCCTAAATATAGTGCGATCATCTCCAAAAACAATAGGGTTCTATTCTGACCCTAACCCCACCAACATTTTCAATTTCGTGAGGATGGGATCATAATTGCGACCTGTAGCTTGATTACAAATTAACATGGACAGACGGACGGACGGACGGACGGACATAAATATCTAGATTGACTCATTTCGGCGAGATAGGAAGATCCATATAGGGGGATAGGGAGATCCATATATGTATATATATATGTGGTAAAATGTGGCAAAAATTATCAAAATACCGAATGTCGGGAGGTATCGCTATACGGGGCTATACAAAAACGTGAACCTACACATACAATGTTTCGCCAACGGAGCTATAACCCATTATGACTCACAAATACTAATATTTAAACAAATCCGCAAAGAAATTTGGCAAAAATCATCAAAATACCGAGTAGCGGGAGGTACACTTATATGGGTGCTACACCAAAACGTGGACGTATACACATTGTATGTATACGTCCACGTTTTCCACGCCACTGGACCTTGAATCCATTATGACCTACAAATACCAATTTTCAGACAAATCCGTGAAAAAATGCCATAAATCATCAAAATAACGAATAACGGGAATTTTCAGACAAATCCGTGAAAAAATGTGGCAAAAATCATCAAAATACCGAATATTAGGAGGTATCGTTATATGGACCGATATATCATATATTTTCAATACCGACCGCCCTGGACACAATACAAATCGTTCTACTAAATTTTGACACTCTATGTCAAATAACGTGGGTTGTATCGTGATTTCAACAGACGGACAGACAGACAGATGGACGTCGTCAAATAAACTTAGAATTTTATGCTGATTATGAATATATATACTTTATGGGGTCTACGACGAATATTTAGGTATGTTACCCTACTTTCCAAGGTGGAGGGTATAAAAAAAATTAATTTTGGCACATAGTTTATTATCGATTTTGAAAGACATATTCTTAATTTGAGAGTTTAACCAGAAGTGGGACTTGACTCTCTGGGACTTTCCTTTGTGGATATTATGTAGTATGGTTTTATAACTCTTAAGTTCCACTTTCTGTTCTCTGCCTTAGTTTTGCGTATTTCCAGGTGTATATATTACATAGATTAAAACGACTCAGGCAAATGATTTGTTTATCCTACCATGTACTTTATACATATGTCTAGTTTACGCACAACACTGACCCAATGAACTTAACAACCATATGTATATATATTCTTTCAATATACCACAAAACAAAAGAACCCAAACACACACACGCACACACACATAACCGAATACAAAAGATATAAAATAAGATTAAATGCTTTGCACAAGACATAAATAAGCTTCTTCCCTTCAAATTATTCGGATTATTATCACTCAGCAGGACAATAGCAGCAGGCAGTAGGCAGTATTCAGCAGGCTCTGGTGGTCATTGCCGATATACAAATTTCTGGGATATAAATAAAAACTAAGTGTGATGTCTATAAATGTTTTATTGAGTTTTTTTTTTGCGTACATAAATTGTAATTTTCATATCCCTCAGAGGAAAATTAGTGACCACTAAAGATCGCATTGGGTGGTAGATAAGCCATAAAACCATCAATATTTGTGGAAGCTTTAAATCAAAAGAGATTAGCCAATAAGAGGATGAGAGGGAAATGGCTGGCCTTGCCAAGAAATATGTTAATGCCGATTATGGCATTTTATCTGTTGGACATTAACACTAACCTATAAACATAAGCACACACACACGTGCATATAAACACACTTATTATTGATACTATAACCAGTTGTAGAGAGTGAGCGAGAGAGGGAGGAAGAAGGGGAGACTTGCAGATGAGACGATACCACTAACAACCTATAAAGTTATATGAACCATCTAAACTGTATCATAAATTAAATATTTAATACAGGAACACGAGATGCAAACACACACTCACACGCACACATTCACATTCACATCTCATTCTGATATCAATGAACACACTTTGGATGATGATGAACATATTTAGGTTGCTGAGTCGAAACACACACACACACACACACATACAGTGTTTACATATGTATATCCCCTTATATTAAATTACCACCCAAAATGACCCTTCAGGGTGTATGTGTGTGTGTGTAAGCGGCGTTTGTATGTGTTTCTGCGTCTAGTCCTTTTTCCGGTCATTATCTGGATGTTATTCACCTACAAGATTTACACGCTTCATCTTTGGCATTATCGTGTGTGTTCTCCGAGAACATTTTGTGGCCCAGCACCTTAAGAGCTGTTTAAAATTCTGTTATAAATTTGAATTTAATCGTTTTATAGTAGCATAAAGGACAAAAACACATAACAACATCCTGATAAGACCCGTTGAGACCAAGCATGCGCTTTCTGACATTGATGGATAAACATTTCTTTTCGGGGTTATTTAAAAGGAAAGAAAAAATCCTACACAAATATAATAAACTTTGAAAATGTTCGCAACAAAGAAAAGGGTACATAATTTCACAGGACTTACAAGGATCATGTGCCAGAAAGGGAGCTACTAGTTTCTTTATGGTGATATAAAGTGTAAATACCGATAAAGTTAAAAAATCCCTTTGTTTCAGGGCATGTGAATAAGTGAGCTTAGAAGAGGGAACATTTTGAAGAGATCCACAATATTCCAGAGGCGGCTGATAAAATGGAAATTTTGGAAACGGGTAGTAAGTTTACATGGAATTGTGTAGCTTGTCCCTCAGAATCTCAAATATTTGGTCTATTTGGTTCGCTGGATTCTTGAATTGTTGTTAGATATTTACTCAAAAGAATAGACTACATGAACTATACTCTTCTATTCTGAACCCAATTTAATATGAATAGACTGGCCGACGGATGGACGGACACACAGCTAGATTGAACACCCGGTATTCGACTCTTAAATGATTTTAGCCATATTTATACCCTCAGCCATATGGCTACAGAGGGAATATATCATTTGATACGGCCAAAACGTGCCTAGTCGAAATAACGGTTTTAGACCCTAGGTCTCTTTGGACCAAATCCGTTTCAGAACATTTGGAGTCGATCTAGCGATGTCCGTCCGTCTGACTGTCTGGCTGGCTGGTGCGCATGATAACTTTCGAAGGGAGTATCCGATTTGGTGCAAATTGGCTACATCGTAATATTTTTGTCAAACTTAGATCGAGTTCGGAGATGGGCAATATCGGTCCACTCCATCAAGTGCCTTCCCCACAAATGGTCAAAATTTATTAACCCATTATCTGGTGTGAAGGGGGAATACATCGGTCCACTCCTTCTGGTACCTCCCCCACAAAAAATTGAAATTTTGAGCACCCATGAAGCTCATAAATCGCCAAATTAACATCTGTCGAAATATTTATATCATATTTTTGGGTCCGATAGGAAATGGGCAATATTGGCCCATTCCTTCGGGATCTGCTCCATAGAGGGTCAAACGTTTGAATAACCTTAACACTAGTCAAATATATTTAGATAATCGAACATAGGCTGAGGGTATATCTCTGGCGGCAATACCGACTGATACTTTTTAACTTGATTTGAAGGGAATTTTCTCAAACTTATTATTTGGAGTACCCAATGGGTATGACTTTATATTGTGGCTAAACTAAATAAATGTTCGAGTAGTTCCATATAAGAGTTCTCCCCTATATTTGGTATTAGAATGATTTTAGACAAATTAAGCAATAGGTCCCACTTTGTTAGGCCCATATAATCCACCCTATGGAATATTTGGATGGATGATTTTATTGATATTTTTGATAGAAGATTTCTTAAAGTTGATATATGGAGTTCGCAATCCATTCTGTATTTAATTCTCAGCAATTGATTCCACATTCTCTGGCCGATATCTATATATATAAAATGGGAAAAGTTATGTATCTCCGATTTCGCTGAAATTTGGAATGTGTAACGGAAAAAAAGTCGCTATGTCAGATTTCAATGAAGTTAAAAATGTGTAACAGAAATTGGTCTAAAATTCTAACAATAAAAAAACTACACAAAAATTTACCAAATTTAGACTACGATTACTACGTGGAAGTATATAAGTTCATGTGTATCTCGAATCCCACTACTAGGAAAAAGTGCGGTTTAAAATTAAAAGATTCAGTTACAAAAGTTAGACACTTTTGAGGATATTCATAGAATCACTTTCTGAGTCGATTTATGCATGTCAGTCCGTCTGTCTGTCCACGTATTCTTGTAAACAAAATGCAGGTCGCATTTATTATCCGAGTGAGATATAATTTTCCAAACAATATCTGTTTGGCCCAAGGAAGAACCCTATTGAAATTGGTGATAATCAGATCAGATTTAGATATAGCTCCCATATATCTTCCATCGATTTCGGGTTAATTGTGCACCAAATGGCCAATATAAGTCCAAATAACCAGCATTTTGGTATATCCCACTGAATTCAGTCCTGAAGCAAGAATTCAAAATTGGAGGAAATCGATTCAGATATAGCTCCCATGTACAGGGTGAGAAAAAAAACTGCAACAAAGTCAAACGCCATAATTTTTTAAATTTTATTGAATGAAAGCAAAAAATGTCGGAAATAGCGTAACATTTTAGAATAAGTTTAAATTTGTTCGAATGAAACCAATTAAACCGTCACACGCTGCCCGAATATTGCCCTGCGGTATTTTGGCCCAAATATTTGGCACCAAATATCAGATACGGTGAAGCTTGAGGTGATCGACACTTTGATATTTTTTAGTGCCAACCTTGCTTTCCAAAATACTCCAGACACAATAGTCCAACGGATTGGTATCCGGAGATTTTGGTGGCCATCGTGAGCTGGAAATAAAGCGAGGAACCTCATTTTGTAACCATTCTTGGGTTGCGTGTGCTGAGTGCGATTGTTATGAGTCCTGTTGAAATGTCCAAGGTCTGTGGCCCTAATTTTTGCGTGCCCAAGCCTTTAGTACACCCTCCAGAATATTTTCGCTATAATATTCGTCATTTATTCTGATACCACGGTCGATTAACATGAGCGGAGAGCGACCATCGGCTGTTATGGCGGCCCACACCATCACCATGGCCGACGCTTGAGTTCTGGTGGCCAACCGAAGGTGAACATTTTCAGCTGACCTCTTTGGCAAGTAAACACGATCATTTTGTTTGTTTAAAACTGCTGGACAACGAAATGCTTGTAAACAATATAATGAGCTGTCGGTTTTGGCAGTGGTTGCAGTTTTTTTTATCTCACCCTGTAGGGCTGGAAAACAATAAATGTTGTTGTCGATCGAGTAAAATCTTCAATATGGTAGAACTCTAAAATTAAGAATATATCTTTCAAATCCAACACCGCATAGTGTGACAAAATAATTTTTGTTTTCAATTTTAATTACAGGAAATATTCTGCAGATTATAAATTTAGAGCTGAACAAGTAAACAAGTAGTAAGTTCGGCCCTGATAAACTTTTACTAACCTCCACCATATGGGACTAATTTGGAAATTTAAAAAAAGCAAAATTCTCTTAAAATTTCCATGCGAAGACGTGGACCTGCATAGACAACATTTGTCATAAGCTATTACAATATACGAATACGAAATTTGAAACCATTCCGGTAAATAATGTAGCTTAAATCGTCAAAATACCGAATATCGGCAGGTGCCGATATATGGGGGCTATACGAAGGCGTGGACCTGTACAAACAATTTTCTGTCATAGGCTATAGTATCCATTTCGAACTTCAAATACGAAATTTGAAACATTTCCGGTGAATAACCGGTGGAATTACCGTTAAATTGGGGCTATACCAAAACGTGGACCTACATGGCCGATTTTCACTTCGTATCATATTTTCCAGGGCGTAGAACCCCTCTTCGCAATAAATTTCCATAGTCGGAGCATATTCCGGAGTGTTTGTATTTGATTATTTGAAAAATAAAAATAAGTAAGCAAAAGCTATAGCCGTGCGGGGCCGACCATGTGATACCCTACAACACTACAATATGTTGGATGTCCCCTTATGTCGAAATCCATTTTGGAAAATTTCGTTCTTCAAATAATGTCATAGAACCCTGCCCAAATGTTATGTATTCAAAATAAGAGCGACTGCAAAATCAGAAAAATTTTAATTTTTTTTTTTGTCCATTTAAACTCTTAAATGTATATCTTCAAAACAATAAAATATAACAAAAACGGAAAAATGTAGTAAAAAATATTCATTTTTTTTTTGGTATATTGTTACGCGATTTTCTTAGATTTTACCCATTTCTGGAAAGAGACCACTCCCAATTTATGAGAATTGCGAAAATCTGAATTATATGCAGAATAACAACGATCTGTTTCTTTAGCATACATATTGCATCTATTTTGCTATATAGCCCATCTGGTAGGCTTCTGCTCAGCCCTAAACTCTAACTCCATGCATAATTCCGCGTCGATTGGTTTATAACTGTGGCCTGTAGAGCCACAGCAAAATTACCATTTCAATCCCTTAATATATTGCGATCATCTCCAAAAACATAAGCTTCTATTCTAACCCCAACCCCACCTCTATTTTCATTTTCGTGAGGATCGTGAGGATTAACATGAACAGGCGGACGGATATACATAGCTAGATCGACTCAGCTCGTCGAGATAGGAAAATCCATATTCAGTTTCTTATGACGGGGACTAATATTTCGAGATGTTACATAATTTTTGGCCCAATCTAACTTCCAATACCCCCAACTCATAATGTTGTAGGATATACCAAGAAATTTTCAAAATTAATGAATAGAAGAAACGTACATTGTGTGGATCTTATAGAGGATATTCATCAGTTTTGCCATGGAATTAAAATATGGAGCGGTTGGGATCACATTTTTTGAAAGAAAATCCAAGCATATCATTCACCATTAGCCTTTTTTAATCCATTTAAGAAATGAGGAAAATATCAAAAACATGAGAACAACTTGGTACATGTAGTTCTGAATAATTTTAATACATTCCAAATACATTTACCACATTCCATGTCAAAGTGCTATATACATTTTTATCTTTCACCCAATCCCCAAGTAATATTTTTTTACAAAAAGAAATCAGCTGGAATAACGGAAGTAATGTTACAATTAAAATGCCTTTAAGAATACAAATAATCTCATTTGCCGACACTTGTAAATATGTCTGTGTGTGTGTGAATGTGTGTGATTTTAATTCAAATTTATTCCCTTTGACGATGATGTTAATTCAAAGTGTGAAGTGAAGGGGGATTTGAACGCACTCACGCACATTAACATATTATCAGAACTTTATTCACATATTCCGGCCATAATTACCATGCAGCACGCTACATCCGCTACGCCCCATCTCTCTCTCTCTCTCTCTCTCACTCTCTGCGTAAATCGAGAATAATGTTAGGATACCAGCACAAGAGTTCATTAGTTGCAAAATTAGCATAATTAAATATGTCAACAAATAGATATCAGTGTTATTTTAATCACGACCCTTACCAAGTGACCCGAAGGTTGTGCTCAAAGCGATGGGCGATGGGTGATGATAATGATTGGTTCTCATACCCAATAATATTGTGAAGGCGGCCATTAGCATTTACATTTCCATTGAGAAAGACACACACACACGCACACGTACTCACACGCACACACCCATTGTCGCTAAAGAAAATTATTTTAATTGACATTTTGTCACAAAGTGTCGTTGGCAAAGGGCATCATTAACGATTCCGCAAAATGACAATTAGTTGGAATTACATTTTGTCACATTTCCCCATTTTGGCCACCACCAGCCATCCAACCAACCAAACATCCGTTTATCCAACCATCTATCCATTCATTTGCTGTTACATTTCGCCTAGCCTCTGTTGAACTCGGCCACCTTATCGAGGGAGTGTCAATTCTCTTGTTTTTCTCTTTTAAAGAAAATATATTTTATTAACGACAATTATGTTCTGAAGGACAGCTATTTGTTGACTTCACAAAAGAAATCGCAACAAAATTGGGAAATAAAATGAAACAGTAATAATAAGAAGAGAAAACAGCACCAACAACAAGCCAGTCGTCAGCCGTCGCAAATTCACGGAAATACAAAAAGCCGGCAATGGATATTCATTGAACTCCTGGCCATGGTTAAAACAATTTTCTTAATTACACTGCCACCGACCAGTCATTTAATTGTTCATTTGTCGAAGCATTAGCAGCACGTTTCTCTTTGATGGTGGTCATACAAGGGTAGGTGGATGGATGTTCTGAGTATTTCTCTGTTTCATGAAGTGGATAACGTATTTAAAGTGTATTTTTTGGCTTATTTTAAAATCAATATATTATGGCTTCCAGATAAGGATCGCGTTTACAGCAAAGTTGAGACGTTCTGAATTTTTTGCCAATTAAACATTTGTAAATGCCCGTAAAATTTGTGATACATTAAAAAAAATGGGTTTAGATCCCTCTGTGAACTGTCTTTGTTTTAGAACCTTTGCAGTCGATTTACAGATATTCTGCAAGGCGCTTGGCTGATACTCAAGAGTTGATTTTGAAAATGGTCAATATTAATCAACTCCTTCTGATATCTTCTCTATAAAACGTCTCAATTTGCAAAAAAACATCACCACACATAAATTTTTGGCATGAAGATTTCTCGAAATCCGATCGTTTTAGTATCTTCGGTTAAAAATTCTCTTTAAACGGGATCGTAAAACTAGTCTACAAAATTATTTGTCATAAAAATCTAAACAGCAGAAATCCATATGTATTAACATTTAAAAAGAAACTAAGTTCGGCCGGGCCACACATTGTATACAGAAGGAACTTGAATATCTTCAAAACAAAAAATTAAACAAGTAAAAAAGCAGTAAGTTCGGCCGGGCCGAACTTTGAATACCCTCCACCATTTGGAACGAATTAGAAAATTTTCAAAAAAATAAAATCCAATGAAATTCTTTTAAAATCTTTAAAATATCTAATATAGGAAGGTGCCGATATATGGGGGGATATACGATATTGTTTACCTATAAAGACAAATCTATGTCTGCGTGTAAAGTACTCACAAGGAACTCCGTGTGTGGGTTTTCAGACAATACGATTGGAAAATGTGGCTAAAATCATCAAAATACCGAATATCGCGGGGTACCGTTATATGGGAGCTATACGTTATCGTTAACCTATATAGAGAATTCTCTGTCGGTGGGTAAAGTGCTCACAAAGAACCCCTTGTGACCATTCCGTTAAAAATAATGGCTAAAAACATCAAAATACCGAATACCGTGGGGGTACCGTTATATGAGGGCTATATAATATCGTGGATCTATATAGATAATTCTCTGCCGAGGTATAAAGTACCCACAAGGAACTCCTTGTGTGGATTTTCAGACAATTCCGATGAAAAATGTGGGTCAAATCATAAAATACCGAATATCGGGAGGTACCGTTATATGGGGGACATACGATATCGTGGACCTGTATAGACAATTCTCTATCAGGGGGTGAAGTACTCACAAGGAACTACTTCTGTTGATTTTAAGACAATTCCATTGAAAAGCGTGGCTAACATAATCAAAATACCGAATATCGGAGGTTACAGTTATATGGGGGAGATACGATATCGTGAACCTTTATAGACACTTCATTTTGAGGAGGTAAAATGCCCACAAGGAACTCCTTGTGTGGATTTTCGGACAATTCCGTTGAAAAATGTGGGTAAAATCATCAAAATACCGAATATGGGGGGGGGGGGGGTACCGTTACATGGTGGCTATACGATATCGTGGACCTATATGGACAATTCTCTGCCGAGGTATAAAGTACCCACAAGGAACTCCTTGTGTGTATTTTCAGACAATTCCGTTGAAAAATGTGGGTAAAATCATCAAAATACCGAATATCGGGGGGTACCGTTATATGGGGACTATACGATATCGTGGACCGATATAACCCAGCTTCGAACTTGACCTGCCTGCAGACAAAAGAGAGATCTGTGCAAAATTTTAGCTTCCTATCTTAATTCGTTTAGACTGTAGCGTGATTACAACAGACGAACAGACGGACGGACAGGGCTAAATCGTCTTAGAATTTTACGCTGATCAAGAATATATATACTTTGTTGGGTCTAAAATGATTATTTCGATGAGTTACAAACGGAATGACGAACTTAATATACCCTCCATACCTTTTTTGGTGGAGGGTATAAAAACATTAGACATATTCGTGGGAAAATGTTGCAAAAATCATCAAAATATCGGGCGGTACCGCTATATGAGGCTATAAAAAACGTGAACAATGTTTCGCAATGGAGCTAGAACCCATTAGGACACACAAATACCAAATTTTAGAAAAATCCACGAAGAAATGTTGCAAAAATCATCAAAATACCGAATATCGGGAGGCACTGTTATATGAGGACTATACCAAAACGGGGACCGATGTATCTCATTTTCAATACCAGCCATCCTAGACACAATACAAATTGATCTGCTAAATGCTAAATGCAATTGATCTGAAAACGCTCTACGTTAAATAATGTCGTCTGTATCGTGATTTCAACAAATAGACAGACCGACGGTCAGGCAGACGGACAGTCAGACAGTCGGACAGACAGACAGACAGAAGGATATGAATACGTATACTTTATGGGGTCTACGACGAATATTGAGGGATGTTACAAACGGAATGAAAAAGTTAATATACCCTCCTTTCCAAGGTAGAGGGTATCAAAAAACGTCGAAACGTACCACTCAATTAAAACCCTTTTTATGGGGGCTTTACGAAAACGTGGTGCTGCATAAATAATCATAAAAAATGGAATATCAGGGGTAGCGTTATATAGGGGCTATATGATATCGTGAACCGATGTAACCCATTTTCGAACTTAAACTTATCAAAAGCTAGCTCGGTGCCAAATTTTCGCTTCCTAAGCGTTATATAGGGGCTATATAATATCGTGGACCGATGTAACCTATTTTCGAACATAACCTGCCTGCAGATAAAAAGCTAGTTCGGTGCCTAATTTTCGCTTCCTAAATTTATTCGTTTTGACTCTAGCGTGATTACAATCGACGGAAAGGGCTAGATTGTCTTCGAATTTTATGCTGCTTAAAAATAAAATACTTTGTTATACCCTCCACCATACATGGTATGGAGGGTATATTAAGTTCGTTATTCCGTTTGTAAATCGTCGAAATAATAATTTTAGACCCAACAAAGAACAAAATATTCTTGATCAGCGTACAATTCTAAAACGATTTAGCCAACGCTAGAGTCAAAACGAATTAAGATAGGAAGCTAAAATTTTGCACAGATCTGCATTTTGTCTGCAGGCAGGTCAAGTTCGAAGATGGACTATACCGGTCCACTATATTGTATTGCCCCCATACAACGGTACCACCCGATATTCGGTATTTTAATGATTGTAGCCACGTTTTTCAATGGAATTGTTTCCAATTATGTATATAATGTTCGGAGTCGCTAAACTGCCTATGACACAAATTATTTATGCATCACCACGTCTTTGTATAGCCACCATATAACGGTTTTCATTTCAGCGGTATTTTCCGACGGAATTTATTTTTGAAAATTTTCAAGTTTGTTCCAAATGGAGGTATTAAAATATTCGGCCCGAACTTAGCTGCTTTTTTACTTGTTTTTCATTACATTATTCCCTAGAAAAGAATTTTATATATAGGTCCACGATATCGTAAAGCCCCCATATTACGGTAACCCCCGATATTCGGAATTTAGATGATTTCAGGTAAAATTGTCAATGGAATTGTCTGAAAGACCATACAAGGGGTTCCTTCTGAGTATTTTACCTTTATTTGAAGTTCGGAACCGTTACTGTTGCCTATGACAAAAATTAGATATGCAGAACCACGTTCTCGTCGTATAGCCCCCATATAACGATTTTCATTTGAGCGGTTTTTTCGACAATTTCTTTTTTTTAATTTTCAAGTTACTTCCAAATGGTGGAGGGTATAAAAGTCCGAGTCAAAATTTAAATTTTCAATTCATTTTGAGTAAAGTAAGATTTAAAAGTGTGAGCCTATGAACAAAAGAATTTGTATACTTAATATGTACCATGAAATATAGCCTTTATTTCTGTTAACAAAAAACCTTATTCAATTCTGAAAAATTAAGCACGTTTTCACAATTCGTGAAAACATACAATAGCCCGTCTGGTTGTGGAAAATACAATATCGGGAGGAAAATATGCATTTATCTATACTACCGAATTTTATACATAAAAGAGTGAAGAAATAACTGACATACTCACTGATCGAAAATCAACGCCCAGAAAGAACGGCTGAAGCAGTACGAGGCTGGGTTTTCGAAATTCGTAGTTAAAGGGTACGAAAATTACAAAAAAGGTACTAAAATTTAATACTATGCATTGCACAAACACAATGAGATAGAACTTAGAAAAAGAGTGGCTGATGGAGTGCAGGATAGGTGTACCAAATGGTTTTTGAAAATTCAAACTTTTATATTATAAAAAGATCTCAAATGGCACCATTTTTTATTATATGAACGGATTAAGCTAAAAACTTGAAATTTGGTATGAGAATCAAGGTTGGAAAAAAACTTGATATATGAATGTGGTTTTGGACATGGTACATGTGCGTAAATTGTACTAAATGGTACTAAATTTGGAATAGTAAAGAGGAAGATTCGAAAATATGTGCTGCAAGTGCACGAAAAGTACTAAATAGTACTATATTTGGTATTGGGAGAACATATAGTGCTTGAAATCTGAAAATTAGGAATAAGGTCGCTGTTTATGTGAAGCCTGGACATATGGATGTGGTTTCAGAAATGCGTCCTATATTTGCAGGAAAAGTATTGAATGGTACTAAATTCGATATTGGGTGAAGGGAAAGAGGTAACATTCTGAAACTTGATATTTAGATTAATGGTGGTATCTTCAGATTTGGTGGTGGTTTGGAAATGATTCCCACATTTGTAATAAAAGCACCTAAATGCACTATATTTGGTATTGGGTGAAAGAGTAGAGGTTTAACGCGGAAGTTTGATATTGAGGTCGCTGATGGTATCTGGGATTTTAATTCGAAGGTATGTCCTATGTTATTACAAATAGTACTAAACGGTACTTCATTTTATATTGAGTGAAGGAATATGGCTGCAATGCTGAAATGTGATATTGATTTCTGTGTTGGTATCTGAAATTGGGATATGGAGGGGTTCTTGAAAATATGTTCCATAACTATACGGAAAGTACTTAACCTGTATTGAGTGAAGGAATATAGCTGAAATCCCGAATTTTCATAAAGGTGCTTCTCTGGAAGTGGATGTGGAAATGTGTACAATAACTGTTCGAAACTAAGTGGTACTAAATTGGATATTGGGTGAAGGAACAGAGCTTAAATCCTAAAATCTGACATTGAGGTCTCTGTTTGTATCTGGAATAGAGATATAGAGGTGGTTATGGAAATGTGTACTACAATTGTTTGTATTATAACTGTTCGAAAAGTACCAAGTGGTACTAAATTGCATATTGGGTGAAGGAATAGAGCTTAAATCCTATAATCTGACATTGAGGTTTCTGTTTATATCTGGAATAGAGATATAGAGGTGTTATGTAAATGTGTACTATTAATGTTCGCAAAGTACTAACTGGTACTAGATTTGGATTACAGCTTTTGGTGTAGGAAAAAGAGATGTAGATTGATTTGGATATGTGCAGTAAATGTTTTTATACCCTACACCACATAGTGGTAAGGGTATTATGTATTTGTGCATTTGTTTGTAATATGGAGAAGGACGCGAGATAGACTCATCTTTACCTTTGAGGATCTTCATATAATCACTATCTGAGTCGATTTATGCAGTCCGTCTGTCCATGTATTCTTGCGAATAAACTGCAGATCGCATTTATTATCCGATTGAGATGAAATATTCCAGGCAATATTTGTTTGGCCCACGGACGAACCCTATTGAAATAGGTGAGAATTGGTTCAAATTTAGATATAGCTCCCACATATATCTTAAACCGATTTCGGGTTACATGTGTACCAAATGGCCAATATCAGTCCAAATGACCTAAATTTTGTTACTTTCGACGGAATTCAGCACAGAAGCAAGTACTACAAAATTTTTGTGAAAATAGGTCCCATAATCACACGTTAAGGTATTCAAGTCCCTCACATTCGTAATATTCACTCCACAATGATATTTTTTCGAGAGCAGATCAAGTTTGATATAGCTGTGCGAGGACCTGGATCAGCATAGACAATTTTCTGTCATTGGCTGAAGTATCCATTACGAGCTCTAAATACGTTATTTAAAACAATTCCAGTGAATAATGACGCTAAAGTAATCAAAATACCGAATATAGGGAGGTACAGTTATATGGGGGCTATACGAAGACGTGAACCTGCACATGCAATTTTCTGCCTTAGGCTGTAGTATCCATTACGAATTTCAAATACCAAATTTTAAACAATTCCGGTTAATAATGTCGTTAAAATCATCAAAATACCAAATATCGGGAGGTACTGGTATATGGGGCCTATACGAAGACCTGAACCTGCACAGACAAGTTTCTGTCTTAGGCTGTAGTATCCATTACAAACTTTAAATACCAAATTTTAAACAAATTTTAGACAGACAGCGGGACAGACAGACAGACAGCGGGACAGACAGACGGACATCGCTAAATCGACTTAGAATTTTACCCTGATCAAGAATATATATATTTTGTTGGGTCTGACATGAGTATTTCGAGGAGTTACAATCGGAATGACAAAGTTAATATACCCTCCATAGTATGGTGGAGGGTATAAAAATAAATAATGATGATGATAAGTTCCATATCTATAAAGATTATTCGAAACGAGGGCCAATTAAGTGTAGCATCTCTAAAATTGGAAATCTGTGTATTACTTATGAACCTTACAAATCGAAATTAGGGGAAGAATCTTGATATTTGGAACGATTTTTAAGTAGACCAATTATGTGTCCCAATATCTTGAGGAATTCGGCCATTTTATTTAAAGTGTATCTCATGTACAGAAACGTAACCTTAAATTTTTGTGCTATAGGTTATCACGTGGTTGGCCCGTCTGACTTTAGGCTCTGATTACTTGGATTTTAGGGTTCCCGTACACTCATGGTAGTCACCATTATCTAAGTATTTTTCCTAAGTTTTAAATTACAGAAATAAAGGCCTAAATTAAAATATTTCCTCTGACCACATTCCACACCAATATATCCTCCTATCCTATCCTCGTTAGATTTACGCTTTTATTAAATTTCTAATCAGATGTCGGACCGCATTATTTACTTTCACACCCACATCACATGTAAACAAAACACTTAAAAATATATTTAGAAACCAAAAAAAAAAAAAAACTTTATATTTATTTTCCACTTCTGTCCTTCATTCATTCACTGATTTCATTTACACGAACTTACTGCAACTGCCTACATACGCATTTATATGAGCTCAGCTCAATGATTACTTTATTGAGGTTTCTCTGGTCGTTTTATGTAAAACACAAATAATTAACTTCAACAGACCGCAACGCCTGCCTAAAGCCCACAATCTAACTAACTTTAGCGTACGCACTGAATAACTAAAATATACACTATACCGCACCGCACCACATCGTACCGTACCGCACGGCACCACATTGTATCGTATCGCAGCGCCACGCACCCAAACCAAATAAACTCAATTTAGAAATTGAAACCACATTTCTATACAAAGGCGGACCATCCCTTTTATAAACCCATGTATGTACATGTACATGACCAGGGTCCATTGCATGTTGCTGC
The DNA here is from genome assembly GCF_030504385.1 of Musca domestica. Classification (NCBI taxonomy): domain Eukaryota; kingdom Metazoa; phylum Arthropoda; class Insecta; order Diptera; family Muscidae; genus Musca; species Musca domestica. Next base: position 836,031 of record NW_026712234.1, read on the forward strand.
GGTTTTGAACGCAAACCATACGACTAACTGGGCTTAAATGCTCGACAAATTGTTATTTTCCACACGAAATATTATCAACATGCCAGTGCCAAAAAAAAAAATCAAAATTTAAACTTTTATGGATGATATTATAGAAAATGTTACTCCATCGAAAGTGGGATGGATGGATGGCTCAACATCGCACTGACCAGTGGCCGCCGCCGAATAAATAAATGTAACAACAACAAAATTTCAATAAAGGAAACCAACAACAAATGTGGTTACAGTTTGCAATAAATATTAAAAGCAAAAACAAACCCAATAAAGTTTGTTGAAATTGACCATGGTAGTAACAAAAAAAACATAATTTCTAACATTTGCTGTCCGACGAAATCAATGGCCAATTTGGCGCTGGCTAGACAGATGAATATGTCCGACAAATCGGTTTAAAAACAAATATTTTCGGGGGCTGGTGCAGAGGAATGAACGCATGAGGATTAAAAGTTGCAAATAATATTAATAGTTGTAACCTAGACCATGCAGTAGAAGTTATTGAGTCCGAATCTGATATTATAGCTTCATGTCGTCGTGAAGAGTAATTACAGTGTTGGTGCTCAGCTCCATGCTCTGTCGAGACATTAAAACACTTGTTCTCGCTCTCAATTTTTGTTTGCTGTTTATTAGGAAGGACAAGAGATTAACTTATCTTTACTAATTCAAATGTTGTGAGCAACATTAAATTATCCAAGCCCAATGTCACGACTACTTGCAGTAGTATAGGGGTGGTCAGGGGTAGAGTAATTTTGATTTATTGTTAGAAACTACATATTTGACATTTCACATGGTGCAACTAGAAGCTTACTTGAAAGTTTTTCAGTTTTTGTCGATTGCCCTCTCCTTTTAAGTATTCGGATTGCTCTCAGCTCGGGGGTAATCGGGTGGTTTAAGCTCGCCTCGAAATGTATCGAGCTGCTGTCTGCTTAGGTTTCGGCTTCTGTCTGCCTATGTCAAAAAACTCTACATCACATATTATGCCCTGTATCTTTATACCCTACACCACATAGTGGTAAGGGTATTATGTCTTTGTGCATTTGTTTGTAACATGGAGAAGGAAACGAGATAGACCCATAGTTACTTTTGAGAACCTTCATAGAATCACTTTCTGAGTCGATTTATGCATGTCAGTCCGTCTGTCCGTCCGTCCGTCCGTCCGTCTGTCCATGTATTCTTGTGAACAAAATGCAGGTCGCATTTATTATCCGATTGAGATGAAATTTTCCGAACAATATTTTTTTGGCCCAAGGACGAACCCTATTGAAATTGGTGAGAATCGGATCAAATTTAGATATAGCTCCCATATATATCTTCATCCGATTTCGGGTTAAATGTGCACCAAATATCCACTATCAATCCAAATGACCTGAATTTTGGCACACCCAACCGAGTTCGGCCTAGAAGCAAGTATATCAAATTTGGAGAAAATCGGTTCAGATATAGCTATAGCTCCCATATATATCTTTCATCCGATTTGATCTTTAAGTCCCTCACATTCCTACTATGCACTCCACAACCGTGATATTTGGTACCAGGTATTAGATGGAGCACAGAAATAGCTGTTTTAAATTTTATCGAAATCGGTTCAGATTTGGATATAGCTCCCATATATATCTTCATCCGATTTCGGGTTAATTGACCACCAATTGGCCAATATCAGCCCAAATGGCCCGAATTTTGGCACATGTGACCGAGATAAGCCTTAAAGCAAATACAACAAATTTGGAGAAAATCGGTTCAGAAACAGCTATAGCTCCCATATATATGTTTTATCCGATTTGGTGTTTAAGCCTCTCACATTCGTAATATGCACTCCACAAGAATGATATTTGGTACCAGATGTAAGATACAGCCCAGAAATAGCTGTTTGTTATTTTATCGAAATCGGTTCAGATTTGGATATAGCTCCCATATATATCTTCATCCGATTTCGGATTAATATTGCACCAAATGGCCGATATAAGTCCAAATGGACTGAATTTTAGAACATCGGACCAAATTCAGCCTAGAAGCAAGTTTATCAAATTTAGTGAAAATCGGTTCAGATATAGCTATAGCTCCCATATATATCTTTCATCCGATTTCGTGTTAATTGTGCATCAAATGGCCAATATCAGCCCAAATGGCATGAATTTTCGTACATAAGACCGAATTCAGTCTAGAAGCTAATACGTCATATTTGGAGAAACCCGGTTCAGAGATAGCTATAGTTCGTAAAATGCACGATAGAATTAGATAGATTTTGATTTTGTACCAAATATCTCATAGAACTCTGAAATGCCCTGTATAAACCTTTTTACGAGAGCTCTACTAAATATGCATAGTGGTGTAGGGTATCATATAGTCGGCCCCGCCCGACTTTTGAGCTTTCCTTACTGGTTTTATATTCAAAATTTTAATACTCAAATTCTTCTTTCGATATGGATAATCGAAAAATGTCTTCTTTTTGCACAAAAAAAATCTTCAAAATCTTTTGTTTTTATACCCTTCATATGGAGGATATATTAAGTTTGTCATTCCGTTAGTTATACCTCGAAATATACATTTTAGACCCCACAAAATATATTTATTCTTCATCCGAATAAAATTCTATATCGATTTATCGATGTCTGTCCGTCTATCCGTCTCACCGTCAGTGGAAATCACTCTAGCTTCCGAACGAATTGAAGTAGATTGATAAAATTTTACTCAAATGTATATTATGTCTGCAGGACTGTTTGTATTGAATGAAATTGGCCATGTAGGTCCACGTTTTGGTATAGCTCCCATATAACGGTACCTCCCGATATTCTGTATTTTGATGATTTTAGTGACATTATTCACCGGAATTGTTTCTCATTTGGTATTCGAAGTTTGTAATGAATACTGCAGCCTAAGACAGAAAATTGTCTGTGCAAGTCCACGTCTTCGTATAGCCCCCATATAACTGTACCTCCCTATATACGGTATTTTGATGATTTTAGCGTCATTATTCACCGGAATTGTTTCAAATAACGTAATAAGAGCTCGTAATGGAAACTACAGTCTGTGGCAGAAAATTGTCTATGCAGGTCCAGGTCTTCGTATAGGTCCCACATACCAGTACCTCCCTATATTCGGTATTTTGACGAGTTTAGGTACAATACCCACCGAAATTGTTTGAGAAGCGTATTTGAAGTTCGTAATGGATGCTATAGTCTATGGCAGAAAATTGTCTACGCTGGTTCAGATCTTCGCACAGCTCCGATATAACGCTACCTCCCTATATACGATATTTTAATAATTTTAGCTATATTTTTCATTTCAAGTTTCGAATTTGAATATGGTAATGACTTATGACAAGCAATGCCCATGTAGGTCCACGTCGTATAGACATTTAAAATTTTAACAGAATTTTTTAAGGATTTTATTTTCAAATTTGTTCCAAACGGTGATGGGTATTCAAAATTCGGCCCGGACGAACTTACCGATTTTTAACTTGTTGTTAGACTCTATTTGACGTTTCACATAGAGAAATTAGAAGCCTACTTCAAATTATTTTGTTTTCGTTTTCGATTGATATGTTCTTTTAAGTATTCGGGCTGCCCTCTGCTTGGGTGTAATCGGATAGGTTTCGGTCTCTGTCTGTCTGTTTTTTATACCCTAGAGAGGGTAAATATCATTTGATACGGCCAAAACGAGTCTCATGGAAATAGAGGTTTTAAAACCTAAGTCACTTTGTTTCTATTTCTAATTCTATTATTTGGTTCAGTACTAGATCAGGTGCGAAAATAGGCAATATCGGTACCTCCCCCCACAAAAGGGTCAAAATTTGAAATAATCTGTACTCTCATAAAATGTGATATTAGAGTCTAATTGTCTTCAAATTACACACATCACAATATTTTTATTAGGGCAAAGTCTGGTGTGAAAATGGAAAATATCGGTTGACTCCTTCTTGAATCTCCCCTTTAAATGGTCAACATTTTGAATATTTATGAAGCTCATAAATCACGAAATTAACTTTCGATTCCATTCAAACTTGGCACATCTCAATATGTCCCTTAACACAGGATCTGTTATAACGATGGTAGATATTCAAGCATTCCTTCTGGCATTTGCCCAACATAGGGTCAATATTTTGAATAACCAAAACAATCACAAAATCCGAAAGAAGCATCCAATTCTCTTCAAATTACACATATAACAATATTTTTTATTAACTCAAGGTCTAGAGTGAAGATGGGATTTATTCCTTCTGAAACCCCCCCAAAATTTGGAGTATCCATGAAGCTCATAAAAATCGAAAATAACGCCCGATTCCATTCAGACTTGATATATCTCAATATTTCAATCAACACAAAATCTGTTTTAATGGTAGTAGAGATCGGACCATCTTCTGGTACCTCCGCCATACGGGGTTCAAGATTTTGAAAAACAAAACGCTCAAAGAAAAACGAAATTAGCATCAAATCTCTTCAAATTTCACATGTACAAGTATGTTTGCTAGCGCAAAGTCTGTTGTGAAGATGATATACATATGCAAACCCCTTCACCCACAAAGGGTCGCAATTTCAAATACTTATATCTATCATAAATTGCGAAACAAGTCGGCCATTCTTTACAGATTGATATATCTAAATATTTCTCTTAACCAGAAATCTGATATGATCATGTTATTTAGCGAAATTTTTGATTTCGTATAGAACTGGATATGAATGTCAGATTTCCTTAAAATTTTGCACATACCACTATTTATACCCTACACCACAAGGTGGTCAGGGTATTATGTCTTTGTGCATTTGCTTGTAACAGGCAAAAGGAAACGAGATAGACCCATAGTTACTTTTGAGAACCTTCATAGAATCACTTTCTGAGTCGATTTATGCATGTCTGTCCGTCCGTCCGTCCGTCCGTCCGTCCGTCCGTCTGTCCATGTATTTTTGTAAACAAAGTACAGTTCGCATTTATTATCCGATCCAGATGAAAATTTGCACAAATCATTTGTTTGGCCCCAGGACAAACCCTATTGAAATTGGAGATAATCGGTAAAAATTTAGATATAGCTCCTATATATATATTCGTCCGATTTCCTTTTTATTGTGCACCAAACGTGTAATGTAAGCCCGAATAGTATGGTATTTTGCACATACAACCAAATTAGGCCTAAAAATAACTATGCTAAATTTGATCGAAATCAGTTCAGATAACTAGCTCCATATATATTTTGTTCATCCGATTTGTTATTTTTGTCCTCCGCTGCCGTAATATGCACTCTGTAGCAACAATATTTGGGGAAATATATCAAATACAGCTCAGAAATACCTTTGCTAAATTTAATCGAGATCGGTTCGGATTTGGAATAATTCCCATATATAACTTCGTCCGATTTACCTTTTATTGTGCACCAAACGTTTAATATTTGCCGAAAATTTGGAACCTACGACCGAATTGAGTCTAGAAGCTAGTATGTCAAATTTGGTAAAGATCGGCTCAGATATAGCTATAGGTCCCACATATATTGTTTGAATTGTTATATTTGTTACCCACAGCCGTAATATGCACTCCGTAACAACGATATTCAGGGAAATATATGAAATACAGTTAAGAAATATCTTTGCCAAATTTTATCCAGATTTCAGATTTGGATATAGCTCCCATATATATCAAATGGGCAGTACAAGTCCGAATTTAAAAGATACAAATGCTTCGGCATATTTAGTCTTTTGAACTTTAAATTATAATTATAATCATAGCATGTATGATTGAATTCTCCCATAAAAACTTTTAATTGTTATGTGAAGCTCTACTAAATTAGCAAAGTGGTGTAGGGTATCATAAAGTCGGCCCCGCCCGACTTTAAGACTTTCTTTACTGGTTTTAAATGTTGTTGAATGAAAGCAAACAATGTCGGAAATAACATCAAATTTTAGAATAATTTTAGATTTGTTCGAACTGGTCAACTTTTGCACGAATTATGGCCTTCAAACGGCCAATAAAACCGTCGCACGCTGCCCGAATGTTGCTCTGCGGTATTTTGGCCCATTCCCGGCGAAGCGCTTGCTTGAGGTGATCGACACTTTGGTATTTTTTAGTGCCAACCTTGCTTTCCAAAATACTTCAGACACAATAGTTCAACGGACTGGTATCCGGAGATTTTGGTGGCCATTGTGCGCTGGAAATTAAGCGAGGAACCTCATTTTGTAACCATTCCGAAGTGGCGCGTGCTGAGTGCGATGGTGCTGTGTCCTGTTGGAATGTCCAAGGTCTGCGCCCAACATCTTTACGCGCCAAAGGCTTTAATACATCCTTCAGAATATTTTCGCGATAATATTCGGCATTTATTCTGATGCCACGGTCGATTAATACGAGCGGCGCTTTAGTTCTGGTGGCCAACCGAAGGTGCACATTTTTAGCCGACCTCTTTGGCAAGTAAACACGATCATTTTGTTTCTTTACAAACTGCTGGACAACGAATGTTTTCTCATCGGAGAAACCCAAATTCGGCAGTTCACCACTTTTGGCCAGGCGAAGCAACTCTTTAGCTCTTTTGAGTCTATTTTCTTTCTGTTGCGTTCGATCAAGTCGCTTCTTTACTTTTCCAACCATTCTGCTGAAGTTGCTGCTTTCTTCCGTTCACTATCTTGACATCGGGCTACGCCACCAGCATTACGGAAACGAGCGATGGTACGAGACATAAAAGATTAATCATATTTAAATGCTGGAATGCTCTAACGATAGCCACTTCTGGTTTTCCAGCCAAATATATAGAAATTGCACTATCGCGCTTGAATTTCATCACGAATAACTTTTTTTTCTGGAAAATTCTCACCAAAATGGTATTTGTACGCGTGTAAACAATATAATGAGCTGTCACTGGAATAATTTTAACATGTGTCGGACGAATGGCTTAGAATTTACTGCAGTCTGAAATTGGGTCCAGTTTTTTCATGTCACCCAATATTGCACATTTCCAATACAAATAGTCCTGCAGACCTAAAACACATCTGAATACAATTTTAGCAACTTAATTTTTCGTTCGGAAGCCAGGGTAATTTCCTCAGACAGACATACCGAGAACCTCGCTAACCCTCAGCCAATCTCCATTTATTTAAATATATTTTGACTTACATTATAAATATTCAAGCCTCGCTAACCCTCAGCCAATCTCCATTTATTTAAATATATTTTGACTTGCGTTATAAATATTCAAGCTTTTGACCCTTTCTGGGGGAGGTACCAGAAGGAGTGGACTGATATCTACCATCTTCACAAAAGATTTTTTGCTGATAGAAATATTGATATGTGACGAGTTTGAAAATAATCGGTCAACCATTTCGCGTTTTATGAGCTTCAATGCTGTTCAAAATTTTGACCCGTTATGAGGGAGATAGCAAAGGGAGTGTATATATTGATATACCCGATCTTGGCACCAGATCTTGTATCCATAAAAATATTGGTATGTATAAAATTTGAAGACAATTTTTTTACCCTTTTTAAAGACTTATAAATATTCCAAATTTTGACCAATTTTGTGGGGGAGGTACTTGGGTCGGTGGAAGATGGAAGAGAATTGAGGATGGGCCGCTATTGTCCATTTTCGCATTTGTCCTAGCATTGACAAAAATAAAAAGTTTTCACAAAATTGAATGATCCTTTCTCTTTATATGAGGTAAATTAGAAAAAGAAGAGGCAGATGTTGCCCATTTCCGAACTCGATCTAATTTTGACAATAATATTACGATGAGCCAAGTTTGGACCAAATCGGGTACTTCCTTCGAAATTATTGCAGAGAGATAGACGGACGGACACCCTTCGATCGACTCCAAATGTCCTGAAATGGATTTGGTCCGCAGAGCCGTAGGGTCTAAAACGGTTATTTAGAAGAGGCCATTTTGGCCGAATCTAATGTATCTTCTATAATTTTTATAATATACGAAATAGTGCAAAATTCTCACATATTTCAAGATGTCGGTTCATATTTTAATTAGTGTGATAATATCGTCCCATACCAAAATCATATATGAAACATATTTATTATCTAAGCCAAGTCCACGATTTAGACCATTCTACAAGTCAGACAATATGGTACAAAACGATTTATACTTTCAAAATTGATTTATAATTTTTCTATGGAGATCCAATTCCTTACCAATGAGATTAAATTAAAATGCAAACCATTATGGTTATTATTGTTCCTTTAACTCTCATCAATAAATAATTTATCCCATTCAATAACATTTGTATACACACACCCCCATCTACACACCTTGCGGATGCATGAATTAGGTGTGCATGTGTGTGGGTTTCGTGTTATCCTAATCGCATAATGTATTTAAAAGGATTTCCATGAAAACTAACATTAAGCCTATTTATAATGTTAACACTTAAGGCTTATGAGATTTCATCGGAATGCATGCCATAAATGTGTTAGTGTTGCTCGTGTTGCTGTTGTTTTTGCATTAACATGAATAGATGTAAATAATACAATGAGCAAAAGCACAAATATTGGAAAATTTCAAAAACAAATAAATAGCTAAGTGTTTATTATTAACACCGGATGCATATGTGTGTGAAACGCTTCAAATACATTGTAAACTTGGTACATTTAAGTGTAAATTAACATAGATTGAGTGGATGGAGTACTGTTGGTATAGGTGGTTTCTTGATGCATTATGGGCGAGTTAAAGAGGTAGAGTTTCTAGAAGGGCTTCTTGTGAAGAAGTAGATTTGTCTTTTGTGGAGGTTGGTGCCTAAATACGTTTCTTCAAAACTGATCCATTACAATGAATAAATTAAGTATTTTCTCACAGTACCTTCAAATGATGACACAGAATCCCTACCTCTTTATGAGTTTCGCTCCCCAAAAATGTCCTAATACCGGAAATTTAAATTTTTTTTTTTTCAAATAAGGTATTTTTTCTACGTCCTTGTGATATATCCGAAGTCACTGACTTCCCTTTAATGATTAAGAATTATTAAACACACACACACGCACACATAACCACAAATGGATTATTTCCTGGTGAATAACTTCACGTATTCAATTCCATTTGTTGCAGACATAAATACACACAATTTATGCCAAATGAGACTTCCTATTATACAGTTATGACTACACATAATACTTAACTTATCGTTCAAACACAATTATATAATTACTATAAAGGGTTGTCCAAATAAGATAATATAGAAAGGGTCATTATTAACGCATTTTATATTTTTTGAAGCATCATTACCATCGTGGAGTTTTATACCCTTCAACACTATGTATTGCCAAAAGTTATGTAACACCTCGAAATATTGGTTTCCCACATAGGAAGGTATATATGGATCTTCCGATCTCGCCGACATGAATCGATCTATCTATGTATGTCCGTCAGTTACAGGTCGCAATTATGAATCGATCCTCATGAAATTGAAAATGGAGGAAATTGAAAAAATGGTGGTCAGAATAGAACCCTATTGTTTTTGGAGATGATCGCACAATATTTAGGACTGAAATGAACCAAAAACAGAAAAATTTCCTGATTTAGCAGTTGGACTATAGGCCACATTTATGAACCAATCCACTAATGTGGGCGGCTATCGGACAATAATTAGCGGGTAAAAAAGACTCTAACATTTATGTAATAAAATAAGAAAATTTCCACTAAACCGTGGATATTTTTCATCCTAGCCAAATCACAAATACATTAAAATACCACTTGTGACCATTAAAGTGATGCTAATAGCCAACAAATCGAATATATATCAAAATAGGTACAATTTATATGTTAAAGAATTGATTTTATTTATTCTGTTTATAAATCAAGAACCGCTGGGACGATTTTCACAATTCTTATCTATTTGGAATCATGGAAAAATATACCGATAAAAAAGTCAATATCTTTTGTGCCTTTTTTATTTTTTGTCATATTTTTTATCGCATGCGATTTTTCCAATTTGACTTACAATTTTAAAATTGTAAATTTTTCTAAATGTTTACAACCCCCCCCAACATTACATTTTGAGTGTATTATATGCATATCGCAATTATCGTGCGATCCTCACGAAATTTTGCATGGAGGTAGGGTAGGGGTCGGCATTAAAGCCAATTGTTCTTAAGATGTACATTTAAAGGTTGAAATGGACAAAAAAAGTAATTTTTTCTAATTTTGTAGTCGCTCTTTAGGCCAAAATTAAAAACTAATCTACTCGAAATTTCGCATCAGAAGAGAGTTAAGGACAGGGGCATTATTTTTGACATTATTTCAAAAACGAAATCTTCCAAAATGAATGGACGACTATAGCCTTTGCTTACTTGTTTAAAAATATTTTTTGAGGGACCATTATAGACATAGTTTTTTTTACAAATATTGTTTGAAAGACCATTACAAATTTTTAAATATTTTTAAAGGACCATTACCCACCTGGATTTATTATAACTTTCTAAATCGGTTTATGCATGCCAGTCCTTCTGTTCATCCGTTCGTCCGTCCGTTCATATATTTTTGTGAAAAAAATGCAGGTGGCATTTATTATCCGATTGAGATGCAATTTTCCAAACAAGATTAATTCGCCCCAAGGACGAACCCTATTAAAATTGGTGAAGATCGGTTTAAACTTATCCCATATATATCTTTAACTGATTTCGGTTTAATTGTGCATTAAATGGCCAATATCAGATCAAATGATATGAATTTAGGCACACCCGGCCGAATTCAGTCCATAATCAAATATTCCAAATTTGGTGAAAATCGATTCAGATATAACTATAGCTCCCATATATAATTCATCCGATTTGGTGTTAAAATCCCTCACATTCGTTATATGCAATCTACAACAATGATATTTGGCACCAGGTATCAGATACAGCCCAGAAATACCTCTGCAAAATTCAGATTTGGATGAAACTCCCATATATATCTTTATCCAAAATCAGGTTTTTATGCACCAAATGGCCAATATTAGACCAAATGACTTGAATTTTATCACATCCTACCCAATCCAGTCTAGAAGCACGTACATCAAATTTGGAAATCGGTTCAGATATAGCTATAGCTCCCATATATATGTTTCATCCTATTCAGTGTTCAAGTCCCTCACATTCGTAATATACATTCGAAAACAATGATACTTGCTACCACATATCAGACATAGCCCAGAAAAAGCTCTGTCAAATGTTATCAAGATCGGCTCAGATTTGGATTTAGCTCAACCGGTTTCGGGTTAATTGTGCACCACATTGCCAATATCAATCCAAATTACCTGAATTTTGGCACATCCGACCGAATTCAGTCTAGAAGCAAGTACATCAAATATGGTAAAAATCGGTTCAGATATAGCTTTAGCTCACATATATATGTTTCGTCCGATTTTGGTGCCGATTTGGGATATTTTATAGAGTTCGGAAATTCCTTTGCCAAATTTTATCGGGATCGGCTAAGATTTGGATATAGCTTCTGTATATATCCTTAATCCGATTTCAGTTTCATTGCGCAAATAATGACTAATATCAGCCCAAATGGTGTGAATTTCGGGACGTACGTTTTCATTTTGTAGAACTCGGCTCCGATATATATTTCTTTAATATAATCCTTCTCGAAGTGATATCATGCACTCTATAGCAATGCTATTTGGTATAAAAGATAATAATATCTCCGCTAAATTTGGTGAAAATCTATTCAGAATTGGATATGCCTCCCATATGCTAGTTCCCTCTGAAACCAAACATACCAAATATAGTCGGCCCCGTCCGACTTTTGTCTTTTCCTTACTGGTATAAATATATTTTTACACGGTCCAGTACAAACGTGGATTTCTTAAAACTATTTCTTGGAGGAACATTACAAATGTGAATTTTTAAAAACAAGTAAAAAGAAAATATTAAATCCGGCCGAGCTTTTAAAACCCCTCACTTTTTGATATAAAATTATCTGAATTCAAACGTGTCCAACTATAAACTACAAATACAAGTAAGACCGTTTGGATAAACTTGTCAAAAACCATAAAGTGGGTGAGGCCGTTGTTTGGGGGCCATACCAAAACGGGAACTTCTATAGACAATATTATACTTCAAGGTTTGTCATCTAATAAATCTTCTTAAATGCCGAATTTGAAACAATTTCGTGGATAAATGTGACTAGGATTATCAAACTACCGAATATCGGTGGGTATCGTCGTTATATGTGCGCTATAGGAAAACTTGAACCTGAATTTTAAATGTTCTGCCGCCGGAGCTAGGACCCATTATTAACTACAAATACCAATTTTAGACAAATTCGTGGGAAAATGTGGTAAAAATCATCAAAATACTGATTATCGGAGGCTATACGAAAAAGTGAACCGATGCATACAATGTTTTGCACAGAAGGTAGAACCTATAAGGAACTACGCCGCTGGCCTAAGTTTTGTCATTCCTTTATTTTTTTACTACCCTCAATATAGACCGAATTTTCCTCATCGAAATCTAGAGTTGTCAATCGCTCTGTCTCTGTGCACTATAATTTACTCCTGAGCTTCCTGATCTCGTCTACTTTGGAGCATCTTTATTTTCCTTTCAAACAAATTATATAACACATTTAATAACCCTTCTTCCTTAGACACCTCAATAGACCCACATTTCCTCATCACTTTGTGAGAATTTTGGATTATTTAGAAGTGATTAAATATTAAGTGTAATTGGAACGTGTTACACTCGTCAATGTTCTCTCGAATGGAACATGACTCAATTAAAATGTTAACGATTTTTCCCCCACTCGAAAGACATGCACTCAAACACTCACAAACACATAGACATTTAATTAAAATGAAAGCATATCTCAATTATATCGAAAGAATGAATGCTTTTATAGGAATCTTATGAGGCAAGAGATAGTGTAGGTTATTTAATAAAATATATGAATGGATGGCTTGGGTATTAGAATGAATTTAATTTTGGTTGTATGTGTGAATCTGAATTATTGGACAAAATTATATGGAAATGATCCAAGGCGTACCACATATTACGACAAAATCAGTTTTGGAAGCTTCTTAGAAGTTTCTGAAACCCTAGCTTCCTGAACCAATTCAATTTCCAAATTTAGGATAATGCTTAAAAATACATTTAATCTTATATATATGATAATAATAAGAGCATGAGAGTTGTGTACACCATGGAAACCATGTGTTCAAAATTGCGAAATGTCGCAACCAACGAAATTCCTGATATATGACGATACAGTATTATAGGGGTTAAACTAAAACCTAGACTCACATTTGAAATACTGTTGTATCTAAACCTTCATCAGTTAGTTGTGCTTCAATACAATGCCTTTAAGTAGCTCTTTATTGACTAGTCCCAGAATCTTATTCCTAGAATGTCTCTACATTACCCTGGAAAGTAGGCCTTATTATGGTGACCTGTTCTGGAGCTTTCGTTGTGTTAGGAAATGTGCGACAAACTCTGGGATTCTATAATGCGTTGTCTTATCTGGTGCTGAGGTAAGTCCAGTCGTTGCCAATATCAACCTAACGAGCCACAAACCTCAAGTAAAACACGAGTGTTTTATAATTTTAGTATTTTATTATAATCCACTGGTGCTTATATTACGACTAATATGGGAAGGATGTGGGGTGATTTTGATGTTGGTTGTTACGTATGCCGGTGAGGTTGTTGTCGATTCGGAGCTTCTCGGTCTTTTTCGGCTGGACAGTATTCGTGAGGTTGTTGGTTAGAGGGTGTTCGGGTCCTCTGTAGTTTTTCTAAGTATTCGAGTTGATGTCGGCTCGGGTTCTCCGAAGTCTTCGTAAGTATTCGGGTTGATGTCGGCTCGGGTTCTTCGAAGTCTTCGTAAGTATCCAGGTAAACTGGTTGATGTCGACTCAAGTTCTCCGGAGTCTTCGGGTTGCTGTCGAGGGAAGCTTTGATTAGCGGGAGCGACGAACCGCTTGGAGCTGGCTATGAGCTTGCTAAGAGCTTGAAGCTTGCTTTGACGTGGAGCTTGCTAAGAGCTTGGTCGAAGTGTTTGTTAATGAGTACCAATTTTCAAGACAGCGGACGAGCCACACGTCTATTTCACTCGTACTTTGTCGGCGGTATTCGACAATTTCGGTAAGAAAAGTAAAGTATAACTTCGGGTTTTGTTGTTAAGTGAATGAGAATTTCTTTGTATGAGTTTATTGACTACTTTTTTTTTTCTACTAATGTATTAATAGATTAATTATCCTTACCTTTAACTGTTGTGAAAAAGAGTACAACCCATCCTTAGGTAGCTAAGATAATATTCCAAGACACAATCTCCACTTCAGGCACTTGTTACTTAAATATTGGTGAATAATTAATATACGACCAAATTTCCAACACTAACAATAATTAGCTTCAAGATAATCATTCCCTAATTCCATTTGATTTGTACATTATATGGAATTCAGCGATAAGTCTATGTCACGGCATACGTTTTAGTGGTATCCTTAAATATGTAGAAGATATTTCTGATATTGTTGAAAACTCCGTACTTGGCGCCCAACGTAGGTTTGGAACTTATGTTACTTGCTGTTCTGGTTGGCAATACTGGCCTGTACTCTTTGTCTTTGATACATTAAGACAATATTAATCTACAAATCTGGCTGAGATAATTTGTACTTTTCTGATCAAACTGCTTCTTAAACTGACTCAAGGTCTCCCCACCAATATATATTTTCGGTAGTTTGGAGTTTTGTAATCTCTAAAACAAAAAAGTTTATATGATTTTCCGTTTAGGTAAAGTCTTGTCTTTTTTTGGGAGGTAGGTGAAGTTCGAAGATGGACAATATCGGTTCAAAATATCGTTTAGCCCTCGTGTAAGGGTGCCTCTCGGAATTCGGTTTTTTGATGAATTGGGCTACATTTTCTCACGGAATCGTTTAGAATACAGTATATAGTTCATAATGGGTTCTTCTTTTATCAACATTTATCAAGTGTTCTAGTCTTACGAACATTTTTCAATAAAATTGTTCCAAATATGGTCTTTAGAATTTAGATATAACGGTAACTTCCGATATTCAGCGTCTTCATGTATTTAGCTGTTTATAGAAGGTATATAAAATCATAACCGATCTCGATAACATTCGGTAGAGGTATTTTTGAGCTGTATCAGATGTCCAGAATTCAATTTTATTTTTGTGGAGTGCATATTACGCATGTGAGCGACATCAACAGCAAATCGGATGAAACATATACGGGGTGAGATGAAAAATGCAATTAAATTCAGTCAGTTCTAAGCCACTCGTCCGACCGCTGTTACAATTAATCCAGAGGCAGCTCATTATATTTTTTATAATCGTACAAAAGTATTTTGGTGAGAATTTTCTAGAAAAGTTATTAGCGATAGAATTCAAGCGCGATAGTGCGATTTCTTTATATATAAAAAAATGAGCTCAGGGTAAAGCATTGAAATTCAAAAAAGTGCAAGAACTTACACCGCAACAGAAAGAAAATAGACTCAAAAAAACTAAAGAGTTACTTCCCTTGGCCGAAAGTGGTGAACTGCCGAATTTGGTTTTCTCCGTTGAGAAAACATTCGTTGTCCAGCAGTTTGTAAACAAACAAAATGATCGTGTTTACTTGCCAAAAAGGTCAGCTGAAAAAGTGCACCTTCGCTTGGCCACCAGAACTCAAGCGCCGGCCATGGTGATGGTGTGGGCCGCAATAACAGCCGATGGGCGCTCTTTGCTCGTATTAATCATAATAAATGCCGAATATTGTCGCGAAAATATTCTGGAGGGTGCATTAAAAACTTGGGCACACAAAAATTTGGCCGCAGACCTTGGACCTTCCATAAGGAATCAGCACCATCGCACTCAGCACGCGCCACCCAAGAATTGTTCCAAAATGAGGTTCCACACTTCATTTCCAGCGCACAATGGCCACCAAATTCCCCGGATACCAATCCGTTGGACTATAGTGTCTGGTGTATTTTGGAAAGCAACGTTGGCACTAAAAAAATACCAAAGTGTCGACCACCTCGAGCAAGCGCTTCGGCGGGAATGGACCAAAATGACGCAGAACAACATTCGGGCAGCGTGTGACGATTTCATTGCTTTCAGCCATAATTCATGCCAAAGGTGACCAATTCGGACAAATCTAAACTTATTCTAAAATTTGATGCTATTTCCGACATTTTTGACTTGCATTCAATAAAATTAAAAAAAAATGTAAAAATTATGGCGTTTGACTTTGTTACAGTTTTTTATCTCACCCTGTATATGGGAGCTATATCCAAATCTGAACCTATCTCGAGAAAATTTGGCAGAGCTATTTTTGAAATCTGGTACCAAATATCATTGTTGTGGAATGGGGGACTTTAAACCCCAAATCGGATAAAAAATATATGTGGGAGCAACACCTATATCTGAACCGATTTGAACCGAATTTGAAATAATTATTTGTCGGAATTACCAAAACTCAGTCCATTTGGGCTGATATTAGCCATTAGGTGCACAATTGAATTGAATTGAAATCGGGAGCTATATCCAAATCTGATCCGATCTCTATAAAATTTGATACAAGTATTCATGAACTGTATCTGATATCTGGTACCAAATATCATTTTTCTGGAGTGCATATTACGCATATGAGGGACTTAAAATCTCAAATCGGATAAAACAGATATATGAGACCTATAGCTATATCTGAACCGATTTTTTCCAAATTTGATTTACTTGTTTCTTGACTTAAATCGGTTGGTTGTACCAAAGTACAGGTCATTTTGACTTATATTAGATATTTAAAGCTATATTTGAATTTGAACCGATCCTCTCCAATTTGAATACAGTTCGTTCTTGGGTCAAAAAAATTTTGTGTGGAAAGTTTCATTACATTGAGACAATAAATGAATAAAAAATGTTGTTTGAAAATTTCATCTCAATCGGATAATAAATGCGACCTGCATTGTGTTCACAAAAATACCTGAACAGATGGACGGACATGCCTAAATCGACTCAGAATGTGATTCTATGCAGATCATCAAAAGGAAATATGGGTCTATCTCGCTTCCTTCTCCACAGTTTGGTCTACGACTTTTAAGTCGTCGGCATCCAATTAATAGAATTTGAAGTTTTATCTCAACAAAAAAAAAAAAAAAAAAAAAACATTCAAAATTAAAAAAAATGTTCCCAATTAAATACACCTCTAAATCACAATATGAATACGACAATCTATCAGGAAGCTATCAATGCGCCGCATGTAGTAACTTCCCTTCCGAATTATTTTGAAGGCTGCCAGGGCAGGTTGAGTTTTTAGAAATGTAGAGTCAGAGTAATCAGCTTAATGATTTCTTCTTGACATGCCTCCTATCCTATAAATGTTTATTTCAATACTTGATACAGATTATTTCCTTATAAGAATATTAGTGGGCGTGAACATGTAAGCCACAAAGACTTTTTATTGTTTTTTTTTTTTTTGTTTTTCAGCTGCAATACTAAAATTAAAATTGAATTACACCATGGAGTAATTACAAAAAAAAAACAACGGAAATATATTTGACAACTTTTAATTGATTAAAACATGACAAAAACAAACTTCCCTATCAACAAATCTTGATAATTGTCAAACATTTCTTTTGTTGTTGAAATGAAATTCTCGAAAATTATTTGGACATATACATAACACACAGCATGCGGTAATCATTTTCTATTTTTAGATAAATTTTTGTGTTGTCTTACAATTGTACAAACATACCAACAAAAACCAAAAAAAAAAAAAAAATGTCAAATTGTACAATTTACATTTCATTTACATACACAAATCTATTAATATAATGAACATTCTTATGTTCGGTCCCTGGGGTCCTATACAAATGTTGTGTACAACAACATCAAAGCTAGGCCATTGTTTGTTATTGGGGCATTCATACGCATAAATATGTAGAGATAAACATATTATACAAATATACATGTTAGGGATGACCATTCAGGGATCCCAGATTTCGAAACTTTATAAAATATTTTCAATCCCATTGCCCTAAAGTTTTCCCCTTATTTCCATCCAATTTTTCAAAAATCCCCATATCTGGGAGATTTTTGTCCATTCTTTCCCCACGGCCATCCCAAACACCACATAAACATGTATGCCTGGGTGTACATTTGAATAAAATTTACATATATGAAATTTTAAATCCTCTTAATTTTCTTGAAATATTTTTCTCATTATTTTTAAGCTACTGACTTTGTCTTCTTCTCCATCATCGTCGTCGTCGTCTCCTTCGTCTCCTTTGTTCGCAGCCAGGCATGCGACAAAAGGACAAAGGCCAAATTGAAAGCAAATGTGTTAGCAGTGTGTTTATGATCCAACTGTGAAAATTACAAAGAGCAGAAAATAAATATTTTCATTAAACAAAGAACAAACAAAGAAATGCGTAAAGTGGGTTCATAATAAGATCACATTTTAAGACGAATCGACTCCTCCGCCTCCGTTAACTGCTGGGTGGGCGTAAAAAATAAACTTTTGTTGTTATTCAAAAATTGTTTTGACTTGACTTTTGTTTAGTTCAATGTGTACTTGTTATAAAAAAAACAACAACAACAAGTATGTTCCCCTGGAGGTGCATGACGAATGCTTAATTTATTACCGAGAAATAGATCCGCTTCGTTTGCAACATATATGAGACTGAGAAATTTGGTGGATGTGCTGTGTGTGTTATCTCTTCTTAATCATGGGTAAGGAAATCTGACGAAAGATGTGAATAAAATATATTCCGGATATGGAAAGAGTATACTTAGAAGCAACAAAAGCGTTCATGTCCAATGGAATTGAATATATGTTGCTGTGATTTCATGAAATTAAGATAATAACAAGTAAAAAACAAGTTAAAAAGCAGTAAGTTTGGCCGGGCCGATAATTTGGAAATTAAAAAAAAATAAAATCCTTAAAAAATACTGTTAAATTTTAAAAATACCGAATATTGCCGTTATATTGGGGTCTATACGACGTGGACCTACATAGGCATTGTTTCCATTAGCCATTACCAGATTTAAATTCCAAACTTGAAATAAACGGTGAATAATGTAGCTAAAATCATCAAAATATCGTATATAGGGAGGTACCGTTATATGGGAGCTGTGCGAAGACCTGGACCTGCATAGACAATTTTCTGTCGCCAGGCTGTAGCATCCATTGCAAACTTCAAATAACACATCTCAAACAATTTCGGTGGGTATTGACCTAAAATCTGCAAAATACCGAATATAGGAGGTACTGATTTATGGGGCCTATACGAAGACCTGGACCTGCATAGACATTTTTCTGTCACAGACTGTAGTTCCAATTACGAACTCAAAATACGTAATTTGAGACAATTCCGGTGAATAATGGAGCTAAAATCATCAAAATACCGAATTTTGGGAGGTAACGTTATATGGGGGCTATATGAAAACGTGGACCTACATGGCCCATTGACGAACTTAACCTGCCTACTGGAAAAATAAACAGGTGTGCAAAATTTTAGCCTTCTATCTCAATTCGTTCGAAAGATAGCGTGATTACAACAGACAGACAGACAGACAGACGGACATGGCTAAATCGACATAGAATTTTACGCTGATCAAGAATATATGTACTTTGTTGGGTCTGACATGAGTATTTCGAGGAGTTACAAACGGAATGACAAAGTTAATATACCCTCCATAGTATGGTGGAGGGTATAAAAACAAGTAAGCAAAGGCAATAGTCGTGCAGAGCCCGACCATGTGATACCCTACAACACTACAATATGTTCGAAGACCCCTTATATTCAAGTGCATTTTGGAAGATTTCGTTTGTGAAATATTGTCAAAGAGCTCTGCCCAAAGGTTACGCTTAGTTTTTTGACCCGGAAAATTTGGCCAATATTTACGCACACCGTAGTGTTATTAAGTATTCACAACAATTTCACACGAAAGTTGTGGTCCATTTTACAGCTAAATATAATCCAATGGTCATCCAAAATGCTTGACTTTCCCTGTCCTTAACTCTCTTCTGATGCGAATTTCGTGTCGATAAGTTTTCATTTGTGGCCTACAGAGCGACTACAAAATTAGAAATAATTAATTTTTTTCAGTCCATTTTCACCTCTAAATGTACATCTTAAGAACAATAGGCTTTAATTCTGACCCTAACCCTACCCCATGCACAATTTCGTGAGGATCGGATGATAATTGCGACATGCATATAATACCCTCAAAACGTTGTGTTGGGGGATGTAAAAATCTAGAAAATTTACAATACAAAATTGTAAGTCAAATTGAAAAAAACGCATGCGATAAAAAATGTGACAAAAATTGAAAAAAGATATTCCCTTTCTTATTGGTATATTTTTCCGCGATTTTCTTAGATTTTCTGCTTTTCTGGCAAAAGACCATTCCGAATTGATGGGAATTGTGAAAATCGGCCGAGCAGTTCTTGATTTATAAGCAGAATAAATAAGATCAATTTTTGTACATATATATTGTAGCTATTTTGCTATATATCCGATTTCTTGGCTATTAGCATCACCGTAATGGTCAGAAGTGATCTTTTAATGCATTTGTTATTTGGCTGGGATTGAAAATATTCGCGGTTTGGTGAAAATTTTCCTATTTTCTTACATAAAAGTAAGGGTCTATTTTACCCGCTAATTATTGTCCGATTGCCGGATTCTGGATTCTGTCCACTCCTAAACTGGAACTCCACGTAAATTTTCGCGTCGATTGCTTCATAATTGTGGCCTATAGATCAACTACAAAATCTGGAAAATTTTCTGTTTTTGGTCCATTTCAACCCCTAAATATCGTGCGACCATCTCCAAAAACAATAAGGTTCTATTCTGACCATAACCCCACCTCCATTTTCAATTTCGTAAGGATCAGTTCATAACTGCGACCTGTACTTTGATTAAAAATTAACATGGACAGACGGACGGACGGACGTACATAGCTAGATCGACTCATCTTGGCGAAATAGGAAGATCCATATATACTTTCCTACGTGGGAAACCAATATTTCGAGGTGTTACATAATTTGTGCCCAATCAAACTTATAATACCCCCAACACATAGTGTTGTAGGGTATAAACATTAAGTTCGGCTTGGTCGAACTTTTAATACCCTCCACCTTAGGATAATGGAAACACTAGAAGCAATTATGACCCACAAATACCAATTTTTAGACATATTCTTGGAAAAAAAATTCATCAAAATACCGAATATTGGGAGGGACCAAAACGCGGACCTATACATGCAAAGTTTCGCCACCGGAGCTAGAACCCATTATGACCAACAAATACCAATTTTTAGACAAATCCATGAAATAGTGTAGCAAAAATCATGAAAATACCGAATATCGGAAGGTACTTTTATATGGGGGCTATACCAAAGCGTGGACCTATACATACTATGTTTCGCCGCACGAACTAGGACCCATTATTACCTACAAATACGAATTTTGAGACAAATCCGTGAAAACGTGTGGCAAAAATCAGTGTAAAAAAAAAAGTGTAAAATTTAGAAAATTCAGAAGAATAAAATTTCACTGAAACGGAAACAAATTAGAACGTTTTAATCGGCTTGCTAATAAATATATAACCTTAACCTGTAACAATTCATACATGTATGCCTTGATTACTTCAAAATATTAAACTAATAAGAATTTTTTTATTAGTAGTCATAGATGGAATAGACAATAGTCATTTATCTCTATTCGTTCGAAAAACGGACATCGAAAATCGAATAAGGAACAAGTAAACAAGTAGTTACTTCCGTCTGGCTGAACCATTGATACCCTACACCATGATATATACAAAGTCAAAATAAGGACTTATATCAATAATTTTTTGGGAGGCAATTAGACACCCATTAGAAACTTGAAATACAAAATTTTAGACAATGGAGTTGAAACCATTGGGTAAAGCCCTTAGAATACCATATTCAGGGTGAGATAAAAAAAAACTGCAACAAAGTTTTTTTTTTAACTTTATTGGATGAAAGCAAAAAATTTCGGAAAAAGCATCAAATTTTAGAATAAGTTTAGATTTGTTCGAATCGGTCACATTCAGCACGAATTATGACCTTCAAATGGCCAATGAAACCGTCACAAGCTGCCTGAATGTTGCTCTGTGGTATTTTGGCCCACTCCCGGCGAAGCGCTTTCCAAAATACTCCACCATACACCATAGTCCAACGGGTTGGTATCCGGAGATGTTGGTGGCCATGAAGCGAGGAACTTCATTTTGTAACCATTCTTGTGTGTCGCACGCTGAGTGCGATGGTGCTGAGTCCTGTTGGTATATCCAAGATCTGCGGCCAAAATGTGGCCAAGGCAGGCTGAAGTTCCTCCAGAATATTTTCGCTATATTATTCGTCGTTTTTTTTTTTTTTTCTGATTCTGATGATGGTAGATTAATACGAGCGGAGAGCGACCATCGGCTTTTATGGCGGCCCACACCATCAACATGGCCGGCGCTTGAGTTCTATTGGCCAACCGAAGGTGCACAAGTAAACACGATCATTTTGTTTGTTTACAAACTGCTGGACAACGAATGTTTTCCGATCAATGGCTTTACCCCGAGCACATTTTTTAATATTTGCCGAATGCTGAATGTAATATTGCGATGTGCTCGGCTCACGAGCCATTTTCGTCCACTGCGACGCGGGTTTCGATCAAGTCGCTTCTTTGTTTTCGATCCATTTCTACTAATGTTGCTGTTTTCTTATGTCCACTTCCTTGACATCGTAGCGCAGCCCGTAACACAGTACGGACATTTAAATGCTGGGGTGATGTAACGATAGCCACCTGTGGTTTTTCAGCCAAATATAAAGAATTCACACTGCCACGTTTGAATTCCTTCACCAATAACTTTTTTTCTGGTAAATTCTCACCAAAATGCTTTTGTACGCTAGAATAATTTTAACAGCTATCGGACGAGTGGCTAGGAATCTGAAATTGGTTGCAGTTTTTTCATCTTACCCTGTACAAAGTAAAAGCCCATTAGAAGCTTGAAGAAATTGGGGATTTCTATTAGAATACCGAACATAGGTTGGAATAACTGTAGTTTAGTAAAAACCGAACATAGGGTGGAATCAGTCAACAATCTTTTTCCAAAAGTTGGTATTTTTATCCTGATTCCGGGTTAGTATTTTTTTCTTGGGGGACAGAATCATATGCCCCCATTTTCGAAGCGAAAGGGTCCAAGCCGAAATTTGTATCAAATTTACTCCTCTGAGTATGTCCAAAACCGGCTACACGAACTAATTTTTTTCTAAATTCAATACCCCTTTTCAGTAGTCGGCCCTCGGGTGGGGCTTGAGATTTTCTGGCTACGCGAACTAAAATTTTTCTAAGTTTGATACTTCTCTTAAGTAGATGGCCTTCGGCCGGGGTAGCAATGTCCAATACCGACTACGCCAACTAAAGTTTTCCAAATTTGATATATCTTCTAAGTAGCTGGTCTTCGGCCGGGGTTTGGGATTTTCTATTCTGTATATGTCCAAAACCGGATACGCGATCCAAAGTTTTTCTAATTTTGACCCGACCCAACATTTTTCTAAATTTATTACTACTTTTAAGTAGACAGCCTTCGGCAGGGGCTTAAGATTTTCTCTTCTGGGTGTGTCCACTAACGGCTATGCGAAGTAAATCGTTTTATACCGAAAATATAATTTCAATATATTTTACATAATCGGATCTCCGTTTTCAAAGAACCATACATGAACATGTTTCATTGTTGTAGCATTTTGGAAAGGTTAAAGTATTAACTATAATTTGGCATAAATTTTGTGGACTCCCAGTTACGATTTTTGGGGGGGATTTTTTAAAATATCCATGTACAAAAAATCAATAAATCGTATAGAACTCCTGAAATAACCCACGTGACCACTTTTTGGATAGGTATTTCCGTCCACAATTTTGGTATATTTTCTTAGTATCGTATTATTTTTCGAAATGCATATTCGGTGAAAGGAGAACATATTAGAAGTTAACAAGTAAAAAAGCAGTAAGTTCGGCCGGGCCGAACTTTGAATACCCTCCACCATTTGGAACGAATAAGAAAATTTTCAAAAAAATAAAATCCAATAAAAATTCTTTTAAAATCTTTAAAATATCTAATATAGGAAGGTGCCGATATATGGGGGCTATACGATATCGTGGACCTATATAGATAATTCTCTGCCGAGGTATAAAGTACCCACAAGGAACTCCTTGTGTGGATTTTCAGACAATTCCGTTGAAAATGTGGGTAAAATCATCAAAATACCGAATATCGGGGGGTACCGTTATATGGGGGCTATACGATATTGTGGACCTATATAGATAATTCTCTGCCGAGGTATAAAGTACCCACAAGGAACTCCTTGTGTGGATTTTCAGAAAATTCCGTTAAAAAATCTGGGTAAAATCTTCAAAATACCGAATATCGGGGGGTACCGTTATATGGGGCTATACGATATTGTGGACCTATATAAATAATTCTCTGCCGAGGTATAAAGTACCCACAAGGAACTCCTTGTGTGGATTTTCAGACAATTCCGTTGAAAAATGTGGGTAAAATCATCAAAATACCGAATATCGGGGGGTACCGTTACATGGGGGCTATACGATATCGTGAACCTATATAGATAATTCTCTGCCGAGGTATAAAGTACCCACAAGGAACTTCTTGTGTGGATTTTCAGACAATTCCGTTGAAAAATGTGGGTAAAATCATGAAAATACCGAATATCGGGAGGTACCGTTACATGGGGGCTATACGATATCGTGGACCTATATAGATAATTCTCTGCCGAGGTATAAAGTACCCACAAGGAACTCCTTGTGTGGATTTTCAGACAATTCCGTTCAAAAATGTGGGTAAAATCATCAAAATACCGAATATCGGGGGGTACCGTTATATGGGGGCTATACGATATCGTTGACCGATATAGCCCATCTTCGAACTTGACCTGCCTGCAGACAAAAGAGAGATCTGTGCAAAATTTTAGCTTCCTATCTTAATTCGTTTAGACTGTAGCGTGATTACAACAGACGGACAGACGGACGGACAGGGCTAAATCGTCTTAGAACTTTACGCTGATCAAGAATATATATACTTTGTTGGGTCTAAAATGATTATTTCGATGAGTTACAAACGGAATGACAAAGTTAATATACCCTCCATACCTTTTTTGGTGGAGGGTATAAAAACAGAAAAAGGTACGAGTTTCAATTTCCAAAATTTTCCACAATTTCGGTTTATTTTCTAAGTATCTTTTTGTTTATTTTTTTCGAAATGCATATTCGGCGAAAAGGACATGTTAGTTAAAAATAGATTCAGGTAGGAGTTCTTCCTTCCTCGGTATAGCTGTGAAAATATTGTATGTGCCAAACCTCAAACTTCTGTTATAACACAATGTGCTGTTTAATTTTTCCTTCTGTGACGAATCACATTTTTTGCATTTAGAGTTTAAATCCGGTATAATTACTACGCTCTTTGATCACACCAGAACACACAACTCCATGGAGATTAAATCCCCAACATATGTACAAATGTGTCATAATAATTTTGATTGTTTGAGACTTAATTAAAATTCCAAATGGTGCATGATGGTGCTGGCAGTGAAAGGGTCGTATTACAGTCCATTGAGCTTGACAAATGTTAGTTTGCCTGTTTGTTTGTTTGTCAAGTTATTGTTGTTGATTATTATTTTCATAGAAAAATACAAACAATCAAATCTAACCCAAATGTCCCCTGACAATAAATCTCAACACTACAAAGTGACAAATTTTTGAGAATGGAAAGCATTTTCAAAAGAAAAACCCAACAAAACAAACAAACGTGTTGCAAAAGACCAGTCAGCTTTCGACGACATTCACATTGTGATTCCATCAAAGTAGAAAGTGTCAAAGAAACAACCGAACCAAGAAACAAACAAAACAATAACACCAGCGACATGACAAAACGACGGGCGATGATATGTTTTGCGAGACGACGTAGAAGAAGAAAAAAACAATTTCTAACAAAAAAGGCGAAGAAGGAGATCAGCGCAAATGTTTACATATCCCACTGTCAGACGAAGAAGATTTGAATAACCAAAAAGCGGCACCACCACCTTCAATGACAGACGACAACATCAGCAGCAGCAACAGAAACAATGTCAACAATATGAAGAAGCAGACGAACAATAACCATTTGCAAACAATATGACTTTTACAAAATTAAATTTTTTTTTCTTCTCGAAAACAAGATTTCTAAATCTCAACATTGGTAACAGGACAAATCGTAACCAAAGTGTCCGATGTGACACTGAGAGAAAATTTGAAGTTTCATGTTGGGTTTCTATGGGGTATCAAAGGGTTCTTCGCAATCTTTATCTCCGCGAAAAGATCATAAGATTTAAAATCTCCGAGCGCTGCAAAGTGGTTCAAAATAGTTTCTAATTTTAATATTGGCCAAGTAATATCTTCGAGGATACCTGAGAAATGCGGACAAATAAATAGTAATAAAAAACATTGACCCTCTGTGGAGAAAGCACCAGAAACCACATCTTCTTGAAGAAAATCGAAAGCTGATTCCATTTTTTATGCGAGGTACGAGAAGCGGTAGTCCAATATTTCCAAACATTCGCTCCCGGCCCAACCTTACGGAAGTTTGGACTATATCGGGAACTCTATACCTTCCACCATTCTATGGAGGGTATATAAGCTTTGTCATTTCGTTTGTAACTCCTCGAAATATTTATAATAGACCCTACGAAGTATATACATTCTGGACCAGCATAAAATTCAAAGACGATCTAAAGATGCACGTCTGTCTGTTGTAATAATCTTTCAAACGAATTGAGATAGAAGGCTAAATTTTTGAGTACTTGCATAGTTTACCATAAGGGAGGTTAGGTTCGTAAGGAAGTTTACCATAAGGGAGGTTAGGTTCATAAGGGAGTTTACCATAAGGGAGGTTAGGTTCATAAGGGAGTTTACCAAAAGGGAGGTTAAGTTCGTAAATGGGCCATGTAGGTCCACGTTTTCATATAGCCCCCATATAACGGTACCTCCCGATATTCGGTATTTTAATGAATCTAGCGACATTATTCACCGGAATTGTTTCAAATTTAGTATTTGAAGTTCGAATTGGATACTTCACCCTAAGAC
Source organism: Musca domestica (assembly GCF_030504385.1). Taxonomy (NCBI): domain Eukaryota; kingdom Metazoa; phylum Arthropoda; class Insecta; order Diptera; family Muscidae; genus Musca; species Musca domestica. The sequence goes on from NW_026712234.1 coordinate 863,098, forward strand.
AGAAAATTGTCTGTGCAGGTCCACGTCTTCGTATAGCTCCTATATAACGGTACCCCCCTATATTCGGTATTTTGATGATTTTAGCGACATTATTCACCTTAATTGTTTCAAATTTGGTATTTGAAGTTCGAATTGAATTGAAAATTGTCTATGCTGGTTCAGGTCTTCGTATAGGGCCCATATATCAGTACATCCCTATATTCGGTATTTTGACAACTTTAGGTACAATACCCATCGAAATTGTTTGAGGTGAGGTATTTGAAGTTCGTAATGGATGCTACAGCCTGTGACAGAAAATTGTCTATGCAGGTCCAGGTCTTCGCACAGCTCCGATATAACGGTACCTCCCTATATACGATATTTTGATGATTTTAGCAACATTATTCACCGTTTATTTCAAGTTACGAATTTGAATATGGTAATAGCTTATGACAAACAATGCCTATGTAGGCCTACATCGTATACACCCCAATATAATGCCTATATTTGGTATTTTTAAAATTTTAACAGAATGTTTAATGATTTTATTTTCTGAAAATTTCCAAATTCGTTCCGAATGGTGGAGGGTATTCAAAGTTCGGCCCGGCCGAACTTACTACTTTTTGACTTGTTTTTTTTTTATTTTTTGAAAATTTTCAAGTTTCTTCCAAATGGAGAAGGGAATTAAAAGTTCGGCCCGGCCGAACTTCGCTGCTTTTTTACTTGTTATACCCTAAAGTACTATACGTTGGGGGTATTATAAGTTTGATAAGGCCAAAAAATATGTAATGTCGCGAAATATTGGTCCTGCACATAGGATGTCAGAATGTGTGTGTACCCATCCGAGCTGAATCGATCACATACGATCTACGTATTTCTGTACGTCCGTCTGTCCATGTAAATTTTTAAACGTGCTACAGGTCTCAATTATGGGCCGATTCTCACGAGGTAGGGTTAAAGGGTGAAATGGAAACCTAATTTGGAGGTGATCGCAAAAAAATAGGGATTGAAATGGAACCAAAATAGAGAAACTTATTGATTTTCTTGTTGCTCCACAAGTCACATATATAAAACAATCAACTGGGAGTTTTGCATGGGGCTAGAGTTTTAGGCTGGACCAAAGCCTTCCAGATTAGCTGGTCATCGGATACTATTCATTCAATAGACCATTGCTATGCTGTAAAAAAATACCGACAATTTTCATTAAACCGCGAATATTTTCAATTCCAGCGAAATCACAAATACACGAAAAGGTCACTTTTGGCGGGTAAATTAATACCGATATCCTAGATATCGCATGTATAGCAAAATATATACAATCTCATAAATCAAAGCAGGGGACGTTAGTAAGACAGCTGATAACTCAGGAACGAGGCGACGGAGTTTGACAATTCTCACCAATATAAATTGGACTTTTGGAGAGAATAAAGAGAAAAATTTGAATATTATTCTGTAATATTTGGCGTCCGTCCGTCAGTCCATATATTTTTGTGAACAAGATGCAGGTTACATTTCTTCAACCGATTTCGGCTTAATTGTGCACCATATGGCCACTATAAGACCAAATGTCTTGGATTTTGGCACATCCGACCGAATTCAGTCAAGAAGCAACTAAATCAAATTTGAAAAAAAAATGGTTCCGATATAGCTATAGCTCCTACATATATGTTTTACTCGATTGGCGGTTTAAGTTTCTCACATTCGTAATATGCACTCCAGAAGAATTATATTTGGTACCGGACATTATATACTGCTCGAAAATACCTCTATTTTATCGATATCGGTACAGATTAGGATATAGTCCCCACATATAGCTTTAACCCATTTCGGGTTAATTGCGCACCAAATGGCCAATATCAATCCAACTGACCTGAATTTTGGTACATCCGACCGAATTCCGTCTAAGGCATCAAATTAGGTGAAAATCGGTTCAGATATAGCTATAGCTCCTATGTATATGTTTCATCCGATTTAGTGTTAAGGTGCCTCACATTCGTAATATGCATTCGACAACAATGATATTTGGTACCGGTCATTATATATTACTCGAAAATACCTCTCAGATTGGTTTAGATTTGGAAATAGCTGCCATATATATCTTTAACCGATTTTGGGTTAATTGTGCAATAGCCAATATCAGTCCTGACCTGTATATTTGCATATCCGACCGAATTCAGTCTAACAGCAAGTACATTAAATTTGGTGAAAATTGGTTCAGATATATCTATATCTCTCACATACATTTCATCCAATTCGGTGTATAAGTCCCTCACATTCGTCATATGCATTCGAAAACAATGATCTTTGGCACCAGATATCTTATAGAGCTCGGGAATAGGTTTGCCAAATTTTATCGAGATTGGCTAAAATTTGGATATAGCTCCCATATATATCCTTAATGTGATTTCAGGTTTATTGTGCATATAAAGGCTTATATCAGTCCAAATGGAACGAATTTCGGAACGTAGGACGTAGAGAGTATATTAAGTTCGTCATTCCGTTTGTAACTCATCGCAATAATAATTTTGTTCAGCGTAAAATTCTAAGACGATTTAGCACTGTTGTAATAACGCTGCTGTCAAAATGAATTAAAATAAAAGCTAAAATTTTGCACAGATCTGTCTTTTGTCTGCAGGCAAGTCGAGTTCGAAGATGGGCTATATAGGTCCACGATATCGTATATCCCCCATATAACGGAACCTTCCGATATTCGGCGTTTTGATGATTATAGCCATATTTTTCAATGGGATTGTCTGAAAATCCGCACAAGGATTTCCCTGTGAATACTTTACCCCCGGGAAGCGAATTATCTATATAGGTCTACGATATCGTACAGCCCCATATAACGATACACATTTAGTCAAATTTTTCAACGGAATTGTCTGAAAATTCACACAAGGAGTTCCGTGTGAGTACTTTATGCTCTAGAGGCGAATTGTTTATATAGGTCCACAACATCGGATATCCCCCCTATATCGGCACCTTCCGATATTTTCAAGATTTCAACAGAATTTTTAATGGATTTTATTATGAAAATTTCCTAATTCTTCCCATTCAAAGTTCGGCCCGGACGAACCTACTGCTTTTTTACTTGTTTTTAATATAATCCTTCTCGAAGTGATATCATGCACCCTATAGCAATGTTATTTGGTATATAAGATTAAAATGTCTCTGTCAAATTTACAAAAAATTGATTCGGAATTGGATATGCCTACAATATATTAGTTCCCTCTGAAACCAAATTATAGCTACTCCAAAGTCAAATGTTAATAGATGGTATGATCTACTTCAACTTCATTTTGCTACGGGAGCTCTACTAAATATGCATAGTGCTGTGGGTATCATACAGGGTTGCCCATATTCGACGGACCAATCTGGCAACGCCATAACTTTTGACAGAGATGTCACTTCGCTTAATGACATACCGCGTTTGAAGCGTAAGTCCAAGCAGATTTTTAGCATGAACCAATACACGCCACGCGAACTCTCTGAAATAGTTGAAATTTACATTCAACAGAAGAAGTCAATTGTGAAAACTAAACGTGCGAGAAGTGCGCCTTCTAAGAACACCATTTTCGACTGGTAAGGCTCTTTCTAATCCGAAGAGGCCATATAAAAGTCGACCAAGGCGATAGGCCGAGAATATCGCTGCCGTACGAGCCAGTGTTTAGAAGTCCCAAAGAACATCCCAAAAACGCCGTTCTCAGCAGTTGGGCATGACTCGGTCCACTTTACAACGGATTATTCGCATTGATTTGCATTTGTTCTCATACAAAATTCAATTGACGCAAAGAATGTTGCCTGCGAACAAGCCTCGTCGATTGGAATGGACCCAAAGAGTCATGGGTCCGTCGAATATGGGCAACCCTGTAGCTACTTCAACACCAAATGTTGATAGGTGGTATGATCTACTTCAAATAAATCATTTTGCTACGGGAGCTCTACTAAATATGAATAGTGCTGTAGGGTACATATATTCGTTTTAGTTTTTTTTTTCATAACCTCTCAACTTCTAGTAGAACCTATGTGCAAGCCCGACATAAGTCATGGATGCGAAGAAGAAGACAAGTTATGAAAGATCTATAAGTGAGCCATCGATGAGTTACCAAAGAGCTTTCGATTCGCTATCAGTGATCCAGCTACAATCTATAGCTTTTCGCTAGCTGTTCATGTGTTGTTGACTGGGTATTAAAGGGTTATCGATGACCTATTGACAATCCATCAATGTTCTTCCGGCAACTTAGCGATCTGCTATCGGCGGTTCATTGATTGGTCGGCAAAAGTTCTTATGTCTTTTTACGAAATTAACGATCGAGCCCCATTATAACCTACAAATGTCAGTGAAATGAAATTAAAGCCTTCAAAATACAATAAAGTGAGCTGGCTATACCAAAACGTGAATGTACATAGATAATATTCTGCCACTGGATTTGTTATCTGCTACGATGTAAAATTCAAAAATTAATTTAAGAATGTGGTTAAAATTATCAAAATATCGAATATCTTTGTATGCCAATTTTAAAAAATTTAAAAAAATATATTTAAATCATCTCATCAATATACCGGATACAGTTATATGGGATTGTACGACATCGTGGACATCGTGGAAAATATTTAAAAGTTAACAACCTACTTTTAGATTTTTGTCCACTATGACGACCTATTCACGTGTTTTCAAATTTGCAGATTGAGACCTTAATTTTGTGAATGAAGTGTGGTCCGAGGTCGATTTCGGAGAGTCCAATGACGACGTATTTATTTCGTAGAAAATATATGAACAATTTCCATTTTTAAGGATAATCAAGTCGAGCAAATGTAGTTGAATCCTATTTTCTATTTCCAGATTCAATATGGGCGAGGATACTCACAGTTGCAGTATTCTCAAAGAGAGAGGTCAGACTTATGAATTAATTTAAGTCCCCTACCTAATTAAGATACTTTGATGACCTCCAATGAAAAAATATAATTACTCTCCTATGGAAAAGAGGTATATCGATAATGCCTTGATAAATAAAATTTCTCTAAGTGTACCTGAAAAGTTTCTTTGACGGAGATTGAAAACATACTGCCAAGACCAACAGATGGCATATCAAAGAAGAAGATACGAATAAGACACACACACACAGCTCACACAGATGAGAGGGTGACGTAGAAAAGGAGAAGAAAGTATTACATGTAAAATAAACACATCGTCGTTCTTGTCATTGTTGCAGGACGACTGGATGGATGAATGAATGAGCGAACAAACGAATGGGTGAGTGAGTCAGTCAGTCACCGAGTATTTTTGTTGACTTTGAGTTATGCTAAAAACATGACAATGAAACCAAAGTGTCCTTCGCCAACAGTGTCTGATGGATGTAATAAATTGTAAAGCTGTTCTTGTTGTTTTTGATTATATTGCTCTTGGATATGGATGTGTATGTGTGTGTGTGCGTATACACATTTTATGTGTATTTGTGCCATGAAGGCGAAAAAGCACAGACACACACACACACAAGTACATAAAAAATCTACACAGACAAAATAGATATATCAACGAGTTGAAGAGATTCAAACGTGCTATATTGAAATGGGTCTGACTCCATAAAAATGGGGAATTGTCGTTCGAAAAGTCTGCTAAAAGTGAAATTGCTTTCGCAGGCATTATGGAGGCAAAGGATAGCACGTATTTTTGGAAAAAACCGATAACGCTTTAGATTTTGTACTTCCTTCAACAAGTAATGAGAGAGCATATTTAATCTGTCATTCTGATTATAACTCATAAAAACTATATTTTTATATTTCCTTATTCATGGTAAAATTTTAATTTTTTAAGCCCTCAGCCATATGGTTAGAGAGGGTCAAAACTTGCCTCATCCAAATAATGGTTTTAAACCCAAGGTCTCATTGTACCAAATCCGTTTCAGGACATTTATAATCGATTTAGCGATGTCCGTCCTTCGGTCTGTCTGACTGGCTTGTGCATACAATAACTCTCAAAAGGAGTATCCCATTTGGTCCAAAATTGATACATCGTAATATTATTATCAAACTGAGATCGAGTTCAGAGATGGGCAATAACGGTTCGCTCCTTCTCGTATCCCCGAAAAAAGGTCAAAATTTTCAAGAAAATATTTTACTGAACAAAAAGAGAAAGGATAATCCGATTTTGCTCTAACTTTACAAATCTTAATATTTATATCAGTGCTAGGTCAGGTCCCCTCCATGAAGTACCTCCATCACAAAGGGTCAACATTTTAAATAAGTATAACACTTTTTAAATTTTATGTAGATTCCGATTGACTTCTAATAACACACATCACAATAATTTCATTAACCCAAGGTCTAGTGTGAAGAGGGAATATAGCGGTCCACTTCTTCTGGTTCCTCCCTCACAAAGAGTCAAAATTTTTGAATAACCAAAACGATCATAAAATCCGAAATAAGCATCCCGTTCTTTTCATATTTTACACTTCCCATTACTCCTACGAACACAAAATCTAGAATGAAGAAGGGATATATCGGTCCACTGATTCTGATGATGATACCCCACAAATGTAAAAATTTTGAATAATTGTACCTCTTACAAAATCTGATGTACGGGTCTGATTGTCTGCGTATTACACATAACACAATGTTTTTATTAACCCAAGGTCTGGTGTGAATATCGAATATATCGGACAATATCTTCTAGTACCTCCCGCACAACGGGTCAAAATTTTGAATAAGCTCAGAAAACGAGGTATTAACCATTCTGACATGGCACATCTAAATATTTCTATCAACAATATTTCTGTTATAAAGAAGGTAGAGATTGGGCCATTCCATGACCACGAAAGGTCAAAGTTTTGAATATCCAAAACGATTATTAAATCTGAAATAAGCATCCTGATCTCTTCGTATTTCACACATCCTATTATTTCTACTAATACATGATCTTTTGTGAAGTTAAGATATATCGGTCCACTCCTTGTGATACCTCCCCCACAGAGGGTTAAAAGTTTGAATATCATTGAAGTTCATTAAACGCGAAATTAAAATCCGATTCTATTCAGATTTGGTATATCTCAAGTTTTTCATCAACACAAGATCTGTTATAAAGGTGGTAGACATCGGACCATTTATTCTGGTACCTGGTATATCCACATAGGGTTCAAGATTTTGAGAATCGAAAGAAAGCGAATTAAACATCCAACTCACTCCATCTGTTTTGAAGATGATATATACTTGCGAACCCCTTATAGAATCCCACCCACAAAGGGTCACAATTTTCAATATATATTATATTTTCTGCCATATCTTGGGAAGCAAGTTAGCTATTCTTTACAACTTGTTATATCTAAATATTTCTCTCAAACAGAAACTTGAGATGAATATGGTATTTATGATTTCGCATAAAATTGGATATAAATGTTCGATTTTTTTTTTTGTAATTTTGCCCATAGCAATATTTTTATCTGTATCAGATGAACAGAACTCAGTGTGTGGATTTTCAGACATTACGATTGGAAAATGTGGCTAAAATCATCAAAATACCGAATATCGTGGGGTACCGTTATATGGGAGGTAAAGTGCTCACAAAGAACCACCTGTGACCATTCCGTTGAAAAATATGGCTAAAAACATCAAAATACCGAATATCGGGGGTACCGTTATATGAGGGCTATACGATATCGTGGATCTATATAGATAATTCTCTGCCGAGGTATAAAGTACCCACAAGGAACTCCTTGTGTGGATTTTCAGACAATTCCGATGAAAGATGTGGGTCAAATCATAAAATACCGAATATCGGGGGTACCGTTAATTGGGGAAATACGATATCGTCGACCTATATAGACAATTCTAAATCAGGGGGTGAAGTACTCACAAGGAACTACTTGTGTTGATTTTAAGACAATTCCATTGATAAGCGTGGCTAACATCATCAAAATATCAAATATCGGGGGGTACCGTTATATAGGGGCTATATAATTCTCTGCCGAGGTATAAAGTACCGACAAGGAACTTCTTGTGTGGATTTTCAGACAATTTCGTTGAAAAATGTGGGTAAAATCATCAAAATACCGAATATCGGGGGTACCGTCACATGGGGGCTGTACGATATTGTGGACCTATATAGATAATTCTCTGCCGAGGCATTAAGTACCCAAAAGGAACTACTTGTGTTAATTTTAAGACAATTCCATTGAAAAGCGTGACTAACATCATCAAAATACCGAATATCGGGGGTACCGTTATATGGGGGACCGATATAGCCCATCTTCGAACTTGAGCTGCATGCAGACAAAAGAAAGATCTGTGCAAAATTTTAGCTTCCTATCGTAATTCGTTTAGACTGTATCGTGATTACAACAGACGGACAAACGGATGGACAGGGCTAAATCGTCTTAGAACTTTACGCTGATCAAGAATATATATACTTGGTTGGGTCTAAAATGATTACTTCGATGAGTTACAAACGGAATGACGAACTTAATATACCCTCCATACCTTTTTTGGTGGAGGGTATAAAAATGGAATTTTTTGGTCGACTATATCTGGTACTCCACGCACATTTTAACATTTTCTAAAAATTATCACTTATCTGATATAAAGGGAAGGAAGTTACCAATATATTCCAAACCTGGTAAGTTGCAATATTTATATCATATTTATGTAGGTCCGATACGAAATGGACAATATTGGCCCATTCCATCGGAACATACTCCATAGAAGGTCAACAATTTAAAAATCATAACAGAAGTCAAAATATATTTAAATAATCGAACATCGGCTGTGGATATATATTTGTCGGCATAACCGACTGACACTTTTTGACTATCTATCTATCTATCCCTATATGGGTAGCAATGGCCTAACTTTTGAAGGATTCGACCTGGATATGTCTACGTTTTTGGTAATGCCTCAACATGACTGTATCGCCCGCTTTCAGATATTTTGACTGTTGATGTTGACTTTAGTTGACAAAGTAATTGGTCATTATAAGGTATTGGGTTATCATCTTCCAAAAAAATTTCGAAATTGGTCCTAATTTTGGTATAGAGCCCGATTTCAGAAATTTCCATTGTGTTTTACAGATTATATAAAAGCCCGATTTTTCATTTGCGAATACCCCCAACGTGACGAGTACTATAGAGAAAAGTGGATATTTTAACCACTTCTCCCTCCATCGTTACCCACTCGAATACACTGATGTAAATAAGACTGCTGCTGTTTTATTGCCTTTGAGTTCGTTGTTTCCATTTGTAATTTTTAATGTAAATAGTCCGGGTACTTTGTGTGCTGTGACTATTTATTTATATATCCTTTTAAATTATACAATTTCCGTATGGTCCTTTGTGCTCACTTGACTTTATCGAATGGCCTAGTAGCCTTGTTATTACATACATTACTACAACATGGAGGAAATGCCTATGTTCAGAGATAAATTGTAGAACATCTGAACGGGAGCAGATTTCTACGAGCAAATTTACGGTTGATAGATATTGTCCTTTGATATCGAGTTCGAATAGTTTAGCTCGGCAAATTTGCAAATAAAATCGCCCTTGAACTCCCAAGTAAGGTAAGGTGAATGACAAAATTAGCGACAATAATTCAAAGTTCACTAAAAATAATTTAGCACATATTATAAGTCAGTGACCTTATGAATAAATGTAGTTTTTAGCTAAATATGACCTTTCCGAAAATTATATTATCAAAAAAGTTTGCAAGTCGTCACAGTCGAGCGGAGCAGACCATGTGATATCCTACAATACTATAATTATAAGGGCTCAGCTTTGTGCGTAGACGTGTGTTGAACCTAAGTTTTGGAATTTCGTGGGTACGAAAAGTACTAAACTGTACTAAAAACAAGTTAAAATGTATATATATTCTTGATCAGCGTAAAATACTAAGACGATTTAGCCCTGCCGTCCGTCCGTCCGTCTGTTGTTATCACGCTACAGTCTAAACGAATTAAGATAGAAAGCTAAAATTTTGCACAGATCTCTCTTTTGTCTGCAGGCAAGTCAAGTTCGAAGATGGGCTATATCGGTCCACGATATCGTATAGCCCCCATATAACGGTACCTCCGATATTCGGTATTTTGATGATGTTAGCCACATTTTTCAATGGAATTGTCTGAAAATCCACACAAGGAGTTCCTTGTGGGTACTTTACACCTCGGCAGAGAATTATCTATATAGGTCCACGATATCGTATAGCCCCCATATAAGGTATTTTGATGATTTCAGCCACATTTTTCAACGGAATTGTCTGAAATTCCACACAAGGGATTCTGTATGAGCACTTTACCCCCTGACATAGAGTTCTCTATATAGGTTAACGATATCGTATAGCCCCCATATAACGGTAACCCCGTTATTCGGTATCTTGATGATTTTAGCTATATATTTCAATGATATTCTCTGAAAATCCACACAAGGATTTCTTTGTGAGCATTTTAACCCCTGAAAGGTATTTGTCTATATAGGTCCACAATATCGTACATCCCCCATGTAACGGTACCCCCGATTTTCGGGATTTTGATGATTTTAGCCACATTTCCCAATGGAATTATCCGAAAATCCACACAAGGAGTTCCTTGTGAGTACTTAACCCCCAGACATAGATTTGTCTATATAGGTCCACAATAGCGTATATTTCCCCATATATCGGCACGTTCCGATATTAGGTATTTTAAAGATTTTAACAGAATTTTCAATGGATTTTATTTTTTTGATTATTTTCTAATTCGTTCCAAAGTGTGGAGGGTATTCAAAGTTCGGCCCGGCCGAACTTACTGCTTTTTTACTTGTTTTCCCATAATGTTTGGAAAAATTTCAAATTTGTGCGATGTCCCAGATACAGTGGACTTTATCTAATACTGACAAAAATCTTCGGATGTGCAAAAGAAAATCGAACACTTATTTAAAATGCTAGAGGAATAAATGTTAGGCAAAAGTTTATCAGAAGAGTTGGATGAAGTATCCATTAGATCTGTGGTTATCAGAAGGAGTTGTTTTATATATTCCATATTGACACCGAAATTATTTTAACATATATTTTGGGATGTGTGAAATTTTAAAAGAACTGGATACTCAGTTCGCTTCTTACGACCGTTTTGGGTATGTAAAATTTTGATCCTTTGTGGGTGAACTACAAGAAGAAGTGGACCGATATCTATCTTCTTCACAACAGGTCTTGAGTAGATAGAAATATAGGGGTATGGCGAATTTCTAAGGAATCGGATGCTTATTTCGCGTTTTTTTTTTTATTTTAACCCGTTGGGGGAGATGTACCGAAGGAGAGGTCCCATATTTTCCAACTTCACATTAGATTTTGTGATATGTGAAATTTTAATGAATTTGGATGTTCATTTCGCGTTTTATGAGCTTAATTTTGACCCGCTGCGGGCATGAACTAAAAGAAGTAAACCGATATATGCCATTTTCGCACCAGATCTTTTGCTGACAAAAATATCTGAATGTGAGAAATTTCAAGATAATCTGACTCTTATTTTAAATTTTATAAGAGTTATAATTATTCGAAATTTGTACCCATTGTTGGGGAGATACTTGATGTAGTTGTCCGATATTGTGCATTTTCGCACCTGACTTAGCACTTCCATAGATATTGAGATGTGCAAAAGTTTATCAAAATTAAATGATCCTTTCTCTTTCTATGAAGTTAATTATTTTCATTTAAAATATTGACCTTTTGTGGGAAAGGTACAAGAAAGAGTTGACGGACTTTGCCCATCTTCGAAGTCGATATAAGTTTGACAATAATATTACGATTTACCAAGTTTGGAACAAATCGGAAAAACCAGACAGAAAATACATTGTTAATGAAATGGGCTCGAAATTTGGAATGAATGTCACTGATGGAGTGCAGGTTAGATGAACTAAAGGGTTTTTGAAAATTCGAAATTGTTCTAAAATGGTACTTAAATGGTACTTAAATGGTATAATTCGGTACTGAATGTCAAAAAGTTGAAGTTTTAGTACGAGAATCAAGTTTGGAAAGTAAGATTGCTTTTTGAGGGTGGTTTTGGAAATGTATACTAAATGCGCGAACTGTACTAAAGTGTACATAATTTGGAATAGCTTGCTTTTGGGTGAAGAGATGAACCTGACATTTTTCAATTTTGTATTGGGGTAGATTTTGTGGCAAAGGAGCTGAAATACTCAATACTCCTCTGCTGGTATCTAGAATTGAGAAACGGAGGCGGTTTTGGAAATGTGTACTATGATTGTACGAAAAATAATAAATTTGTTATCGAGTGAAGGAATAGAAGTTGAATCCCGAAATTGTAATAATATTAAATGGTACTAAATTTGTTATTGGGTACCAATTAATTTGGAATCCTAAAATTTTGATATTGAAGTCACTAATGGTATCTGGAAATGAAATATGGAGGTTGTTGAGGGAATGTACGAAAAATACTAAATTTGGTATTGGGTGAGGGAGTAGAGCTTGAAGTTGGAAATTTGATATAAATATCATTATTGGTGCCTGTGGTTAAGATATGGAGATGATGGGAACACTGATTGATCAAAAAGTACTAATTGGTACTAAATTTGGTATTGGGTGAACCGATAGAGCGGGAATCCTTAAATTTGCAACTGGTCTTACTGGGGTAGTGTAGGAATCTTAGAAAATTCGTACTCATGTATACTAAATGTCGTACAGTTGTGATTTGAGTGATCTAATAGAGCTAGAATCCTGAAATTGGAAATAATATTTCAATTGAATTGTATGATTGAGGTGTGATTTTAGTTTTAGCATTTTGGAGTGTAGGACTGGGGTATGTAGGAAATTCGCAATTATATGTACTAAATTTGGTACAATTTGAAATTGTGTGAACCGTTGTTAAGATCTGGTGGTGGTTTGTTAAGATCTGGTGGTGGTTTTAGAAATGCGTACTATAATTGTACGAAAATGATCAAATAATTCCTGAAATTCTATCTGACGAACTATCATGGTTTTTCATAAGGACCTGAAAAAGGATGACACTATGACTGTTACGGACCATGTTTTTGGGACCCCCCTGTCTTTCTAGACATTTCATCGGGACTTCCGTTGAATGATGTTTTCACAGATATTGTTTGGTTTTATATATTTTTTTTAACATTTTGAAAATTTTGCGTTGAAATTTTTTACACTGAAACCACGATGGATCGCGCAAAAGAAATATCGGAAATTTACATCACATATGAAACTTATTAATAGATCATTTTGTGGTTCATGTTGATGTTTTATGGGATTTCCTGATATGGTATCCTCTCTTTGAGAACGTTGCGGTTTAAGCGTTGCAAGGATGGTTTTACTTACTACAAAAAAATATAAAATTAGAAGCTCAGCTAAATCTCGTGGATAATATGAATATATTAAAAAAAAACTGTAAGGAAAAGTCAAAAGTCGGACGGGGCCGACTATATGTTACCCTACCACCACCATGTATAGAGAGCTAACGTAACAAACGAATTTATTTAAAGTAGATCATACCACCTAACAAAATAATATATGAGCGGCATACTCAATTCTGTATCGATTTTTACTAAATTTGACGGAGACATATTTAGTTTTTAGCACTTCGAGAAGGCTTATATTAAAAATACTTATATCGGAGCCGATTGGTGGATACGTACGTCCTAAAATGCACTCCATTTGGGTTGACATTAGCCATTATCTGCCAATAAACCTAAAATCGGATTAAGGATAAATATGGAAGCTATATGGGAACTATATAGAATTCTTAGCCGATCTCTGGGAGCTGTATCTGAACCGATTTCCCAAATTTGATGTAATTGCTTTTACGCTATATTCAATTCAGGTCATTTGGACTGATATTGGCCTTTTAGCGCACAATCATCTCGAAATCGTATGAAGATATAAGGGAGCTATATCCAAATCTGATAAAATTTTCAGGCGTATTTCTGGGATGTGTTTGACATTTGGTATTACGCATGTGAGGGAGCTAGCTATATCTGAACCGATTTCCCCAAATTTTATTTCTACACTAATTTCAAAATTCAGTTCATTTGGACTAATATTGGTCATTTAGTGCACAATTAACCCGAAATAGGCTGAAGATATATGGGAGCTACATTGGGCTGATTCGTCCTTGGGCCGAACTAATTTTGTTTGGAAAATTTCACCGCAATCGGATAGTAAATCGACTATGGGTCTATCTCGCTTCCTTCTCCATTTTACACACAACTGCACAAATTTATAATACCCTTACCACTATGTGGTGTAAGGTAAGAAAAAACCCCTGACGTCAGCTATTCTATGAAAGAGGTAAGGTGTCCTGAAACACATGTCATAATTTCTATAGAAGAGGCCAGAGGTATATGTTGCTGTTATTTTAGAGAGAGACCATCTGCTCTATAGAAGTTGTCTCCGAAAGACCAGCAACTCTAAAGCTTTGTGCTATGTTATGTATGTATGAAGCCACTATCACATATTATAGATATATTAAAAACTGTTAGGTCAAATCTATAATTATTGAGATCTTTGAAAAAATTTAAAAAAAAATAAAAATTTTATACTTATCCATCTCTTTGATATCATCACAACTGTTCCCTATTAAATTTTCCCATAGTGTACTTATTTTAGTCTTAAATGCTACATGGGTGCTTTTTTGCCAACAATAAAGAAGTTTTTGTCCTGTTGTTGTTAAATTTTACAGCCTTTAATGATAAATGGCCATGAAAAATGTGTGTGTGTGCGAGTGTGTGTGTCTGTGTGCGTAAATATGCTTACGTATGCGCTTCAATTAATTTAAAACATGACCAGTAATAAAATTTAAAATTAATTTGTAACTGATTAAAGTGAGCAACCAGCCAGGCTGGCCAGAAGAGCTTAAGGCTAGCCGGAGAACTTTTCATAACGTCATGGTGATGATGGTGACTGGCGATGAGCGGTGATTGGACAATGAAAATGTGACATTCTTTGGAAAGGAATTTTATTTTGCAAAAGGATGTCAATCTGTTGTATCAGTGAAAAAAAAAAAAAAAACAGAACTCGGCATGTGAACCGAAATTAATTGAAAGGATATTAATGAGAGCGCATATTTAATATTTCAATCAGGTTGCTTAATCTTTTAAAATGCTGTGAATATTTTTCCTGGTTATATATTTTTGTTAAATGAAATGACTGAACAATCAACTGTTGGTTCATTTGCATTAATTATGTATGATCGCACATACATACATGTGTGCATATATTTTGCTGCTGGCATCTTTTGCTGCTATTGTTTACACATAATTAAAGGTGCAAAGAAAATTAATTGAAATTAATTGAAAAATGCAAAGGAAATTGTATAAAAACTAGAGAAAATCATTTTTCTTCATAGTATAGTTGCGGAATTTCGAAATCGATGATGTGTATATCAGCAAATGGTGATAAGAAACTACAAGAAAATATGTTATACTCACTAATATTGACTAATTCTTATATTCTTCCTTGGTCTTCTCGTCTTACAAATTCGCCTTCAGAGAAGACAAGGTCTGGATCGGCTAAATTATATTTATGATAATAATCGCTTTTTGGCGCTAACAAATATCTCATTACCAAATAAAAGTTTAATTAACTATCCACTAAAAACATAAAGAGTAGTGGTATCACGTCTCGGCTTGACCTTTGTTCTTCCTTTACTGTTGTATTTTATTTTTTTTTGTTTTGCCGATTCTGATATGTCAGAATGTATCTCCCCGTAATAAAGGGTTTAAATTGAATATAATTTTCATATAAAATCCTGTTCAAGTCCACTAGAGTATATCTAGCAATGTCCTTCCGCCTGTGTGTCTTTCTAATTGGTGTACATGATAACTCTCCAAAAGAGTATTCAATTTGATTTAAGCATAACATATCATAGAATTTTTTAAGCTCAGATAGGATTGAAGGTGGACAATACCAATTCACTCCTTTTTTAGTTACGAATATTTTAATAGGAATATTTTTCAAAGATAAGATACGAGGATATTTTTATGGATTTCGTCGACAATTCGACCAAGTCCGTTTCAGGACATTTGGAGTCGATCTAGGGGTGCCCGTCCGACTGACTGTTGCACACGATAACTCTCGAAGGGAGTACCCGATTTGATGCAAACTTATTACATCTTAATATTATTATCAAATATAGATCGAGTTCGGAGATGGGCAATATCAGTCCACCCTTTCAGGTGGTCAAAATTTTCATAGAAAAAAAATTTTAGGTTTAGAACAAACAAGTAAAAAAGCAGTAAGTTCGGCCGGGCCATTTGGAACGAACTAGAAAATTTTCAAAAAAATAAAATCCAATTAAAATTCTTTAAAAATCTTTAAAATATCTAATATAGGAAGGTACCGATATATGGGGGGATATACGATATTGTGGACCTATAAAGACAAATCTATGTCTGCGTGTAAAGTACTCACAAGGAACTCCGTGTGTGGATTTTCAGACAATACGATTGGAAAATGTGGCTAAAATCATCAAAATACCGAAAATCGAGGGGTACCGTTATATGGGAGCTATACGTTATCGTTAACCTATATAGAGAATTCTCTGTCGGTGGGTAAAGTGCTCACAAAGAACCCCTTGTGTACAAAGAACCCCTTGTGACCATTCCGTTGAAAAATGTGGCTAAAAGCGTCAAAATACCGAATATCGGGGGTACCGTTATATGAGGGCTATACAATATCGTGGATCTATATAGATAATTCTCTGCCGAGGTATAAAGTACCCACAAGGAACTCCTTGTGTGGATTTTCAGACAATTCCGTTGAAAAATGTGGGTAAAATCATCAAAATACCGAATATCGGAGGGTACCGTTATATGGGGGCTATACGATATCGTGGACCGATATAGCCCATCTTCGAACTTGACCTGCCTGCAGACAAAAGAGAGATATGTGCAAAATTTTAGCTTCCTCTCTTAATTCGTTTAGACTGGAGCGTGATTACAACAGACGGACAGACGGACGGACAGAGCTAAAGTCTTAGAATTTTACGCTGATCAAGAATATATATACTTTGTTGGGTCTAAAATGATTATTTCGATGAGTTACAAATGGAATGACGAACTTAATATACCCTCCATACCTTTTTTGGTGGAGGGTATAAAAATCATCATCCAATTTTGTAGAACATTTGCAAATCCCAATATTTGTATCAGCTACTATGTCAGAAAGGGTCAACATATTTAATAATTATAACTCTAATAAAATGTTAAATTAGAGTTCGATTGTCTTCAAATTTCGTACATCCAAAATTTTCTGGCAGTACAAGGGCTGGTATAAACAACGTATAAAACGGAGCACTTTTTCCGGTAACTTCCCCACAACGGGTCAAATTTAGAATATCCGTGAACCTCACGAATTGTGAAATAAGCATCCGATTATGTTTAAATACCAAATAATGTCGCTAAGGTCATCAAAATAGCGAATATCGGGAGGTACCGCTATATGGGGGCTACACGAAGACGTGGACCTGCACAGACAATCTCCTGTTACAGCCTGTAGCATTCATTACGAACTTTAAATACCAAATTTCATGAATAAAATCGCTAAAATCATCAAAATACCGAATATAAGGAGGTACCGTTATATAGGGGCTATACGAAAACGTTGACCTGCATAAACAATTTTCTGTTTTTCGCTGTAGTATCCACCACGAACATCAAATACCAAATTTTAAAGAATTCCGGTGAATAATGCCGCTAAAATTAACAAAGTACCGAATATCGGGAGCTACCGTTATGTGGGGAATATACGAAGACGTGGGCCTGCACAAACTATTTTCTGTCTTATGCTTTAGTATCCATTACGAACTTGAAATACCAAATTTGAATAATGCCGTCAAAATAATCAAAATGCCGAATTTTGAGAGGTACCGTTTTAAAGGGGCTATACGAAGACGTGGATCTGCATAGATAATTTTCTGTCATAGGCTGTAGTATCCACTACGAACATCAAATAATAAATTTGATACAATTCCGGTAATTAATGTCGCTAAAATCATCAAAATACCGAATATCAGCAGGCACCTTATATGGGGGCTATACGAAGACCTACACAGACAATTTTCTCTGAGCTGTAGTATCCATGACGAAAATCAGATATCAAATGTGAAAGAATTCCGGTGTATGATGTCGCTAAAATCAATTCCGGTGAATAAAATCAAAATCATCAAAATACCGAATATCGGGAGGTGCGGTTATATGGGGGCTATATGAAAACGTGGACCTACATAGCCCATTTACGAACTTAACTTGCCCACTGACAAAGTAAACATGTGTGCAAAATTTTAGTTTTCTACCGCAATTCGTTCGTGATTACAACGTATAGACAGACATACAGACGGATAGACGGACAGACGAACAGCAGACGGATATCTCTAAATCGACTTAGAATTTTACGCTGATCACGAATATATATACTTTGTTGGGTCTGACATGAGTATTTAGAGGAGTTACGAACGGAATGACAAAGTTAATATACCCTCCGTAATATGGTGGTGGCCAATATATAAATTACCCATCCTATGGTTAGAATATCCGTTCTGACCATTGAATATCGGTTTTCGATTATGAGGACGTTGTAATGAAGGCGATATATCCTGAAAATTTCCTACAAAAAAATTCATAATTTCTTTACAATAGTGTCAAATATCGTTTCTGACCTTCGTACAAAATTTGGTGCCCATAATTGCTGTCTGAAGTGTGTATAAATTTTAATGGACGGACGGTAGGACAGATACATATAGCTTGATCGTATTATTTTGTCATGATATAAAGATTAGCACATCAATTTTCGATTATTTTGAGCAGAACAAACTTGATATAATTGCTTATGGTATGCTATGGGATGTTTGGATTGAATAAAACTGACTGATACTTTTTAACTTGTTTATCTCTCTTCTTCATATTGTGTTAAAAAGACGATATGTCACCCAAAACACTGCCAACTTCCTTCAAAGAAGTAATCATCACCACCGGAATGCAATTAAATGGAAAAATCTCCAAAGCGAAAATGACTTTTTAATTCTATGAAAATGCCATAATACTCTCCCACTGATGCTCTAGAACACAATGCGATTGGCAAATCATTTTTTCCAACATCCTTTTGTTGGCATTTTCTCAGCTTTCCCTTGGAATCGGTGGAACTATGGCAGTAGGTAACATAAATTGTTTTCGCAGAAAAATTCCCACTTTGAATTTTGTTTATTCATTTGGAAAAATATTATTTCTTCTTTAGCCGGGCAAAAGGGGTGTTTTCGTTTTCCTTTTTATTTCCAATGTTCCTTCGTTCGTTCACTTGTCTTGTTTACCCACCAGCATTAGCAACACAGCGAGCTTCTCTTCAAAAAAGTAAGAAAGGAAAGAAATTGCTATGAAACTGTGAAAGAGTGCCAGCAATTGTCTCCTGAGAACACTTCAATTCCCAGCTCAAGCAAAACGACTATGTTTATGCCGTGAACTTTCACTGTTGTTGCCGGCAATGTTGGAGTGGCTTCGAAACATCGACGTCGATGTCGATGTTGGTGTTCAGCTAAAATATTGTATTCCCCTCCCAGAACATTGAATTCACATTTTATTTATTATTTTTCTATTAAAAGACCTTGAGGATGCAATTGTGTGTGAGTGAGTGTGCCGTTGCACTATCTCTCTCGAGGGGTGGTGGCAAGCAGCCACCTAGCCAATGTTGTTTGTTAAACATGCATATAGACATCGCCAGCAAGTGGCAATTATTGGCATTAATTTAATGAAAATTGTATATTTATTATTTGTTTCCAATATTTTGCGTAACATAATTGAATATGAGTTGCAAATAAATTTGATATTGGTAATGTGTTGCAATTTTTTTCGTTTTTTTTTAATTTTAATTAAATTTTAAAATTAATACAAAAACGTACATAAATTATTTTCTACCACATTATTACGCTTATTTTGCGGCTAATTAATTGGGCGATAGTTTTTTTATTTCTTTGTGGTTAACCAGCAAGCGTTTATTTATTTTTTCCATCTTACCTGAAAATTGATAATCTAGATAGTTTTTTTCGAATATGAATAGAGTGTTCTGTCAATGTTTAAATATAAACACCAATACAAATAAATCGTTCCTAGAAACCGGTAAAATACAAATAACGAAAAATAAAATAATGAAGGCATCAATTTGGGAAAGTGAAATTTGTCGAATGAAAAGTCGTTCCATGTTTTGAGGCGGATGGTTACAGCATGTGTAAAAATGAGCTCAAAATATTTACAATACCTACAAAATATATTTTTATGAAATTCCACCATAGGTAATAGGGGACATAACAAAATATGGACTGAGAAAATTAAGAATTTTGCCAAATGTTAAAAATCAAGAAAAAAAGCAACTATGTTCGTGCGGGCTGAACTTTTAATGCCCTCCATCATATTGAAGGAACTTGAAAAATTACAAAAAAAAAAACTTCCGGAAACTACCACTTAAATGAAAACTGTGACCTGCTTACGATTTTTTTTGTCATAGGCTGTAGTACCCATTATGAACTTCAAATACAAAATCATCAAAATACTGAATATAGAGATGTACCGTTATATGGGGGCTATACGAAGACATGGACTGTACACATCAAGAACTTCCAGTACGAAATATGAAACGATTCCGGTGAATAATGTCGCTAAAATCAGGAAAACGTCGAATATCGGGAGGAACCGTTATATGGGGGCTATACGAAGACAGACGATTTTCTCTCTTTGGTTGTAGTACCCATTAGGACCTTCCAGTACGAAATTTGAAACAATTCCGGTGAATATTGTCGATAATATCATCAAAATACCGAATATCGGGAGGTATCGTTATATGGGGGCTATACGAAGAAGTGGACCTGTACAGACAATCTCCTGTCATAGGTTGTAGCATGGATTAAAAACTTCAAATACCAAAGTTGAAACAATTCCGGTGAATAATGTCGCTAAAATTATCCAAATACCGAATATCGGGAGGTGCCGTTGTTATATGGGGGCTATACCAAAACGTGGACATACATGTCCCATTTTCAATACCAAAAGTTATGGAGACATTGTATACATTTGAGTAAAATTTTATCAATATACGTTCGAAAGTTAGCGTGATTACAACAGACAGACGTCGCCAAATCGACATAGAATTTTATGCTGGTCAAGAATATATATACTTTGTGGGGTCTAAAATTTATATTTCGAGGTGTTACAAACGGAATGATATACCTTCCATATAATGGTGGAGGGCATAAAACCTGACCCCCTATATGCGGGGTTCCCAAAGAGTTGACCAATATTGACCACTTCGTATCAAATCGATTTGGGATACGAGAAACGTTAGAGAGCGTGATATACAGGGTTGCCCATATCCGACGGACCCATGACTCTTTGGGCCCATTCCAATCGACGAGGTTTGTCCGCAGGCAACATTCTTTGCGTCAATTGAATTTTTTACGGGAACAAATGCAAATCAATGCGAATAATCCGTTGTAAAGTGGACCGAGCCATGCCCAACTGTTGAGAACGGCGTTTTTGGGATGTTCTTGGGGACCTCTCAACACTGGCTCGTACGGCAGCGATGTTCTCAGCCGATCGCCTTGTTCGACTTTTATATGGCCTCTTCGCATTAGAAAGAGCCTTACCAGTCGAAAATTTTTCGTATTAACGCTTAATGGTGTTCTTAGAAGGCACACTTCTCAAATTTTTTAATGTTTTAAAAGCACGTTGAGTTTTCACAATTGACTTCTTCTGTTGAATGTAAATTTCAACTATTTCAGAGCGCTCGCGTGGCGTGTATTGGTTCATGGTAAAAATCTGCTTGGACTGACGCTTCAAACGCGGTATGTCATTAAGCGATATGACATCTCTGTCAAAAGTCATGGCGTTGCCAGATGGGTCCGTCGAATATGGGCAACCCTGTACTAGATATAGTGGAGCAAAGTATTCCACTTTATCTTATACTGATTGGAATACATCTGAACATTTAATTACAATTTTATGAGAAAAATTATTTATTTATTATAAAAATTATTACTCTTTGTGGGAGATGTTCTAGAGAGAGTGGGTCGATAAATTCCATATTCATCTCAGAACGCTGATGGAGATAAATGTTTTTATGTACCAATTTTGTAAATAGTCACATATTTGTTTCGCAAGTTATGGGAGACATAAGTATTGGAAATTATGAGCCTTTGGGAGTGAGGTACTATAAGGGTTGGGTCGATCTTCTAGACGTCAATAGTTATCGCAATATAAATTTTTCACTGTATTAGTTCAATCCTTTCATCCAATACCAAATTTAGTTCGATTAAGAACTTTCGTACTATATTTCAGATTTCCAAAACAACCTCAGTTCCACATACCAACAGAGACCTCGATATCAAATTACGGGAACTGCCTTTAAAACAAAAATTAACTACTACTACTTCTTTCCAAAACTACCTCCATCCCTCAATCTTTAGTCCAATAGGATTATTATATCTCAATTTCAAGATTCCAGCTCTTTCGGCTCACCCAAATCCAAATTTAGTACCATGTAGTACACATAAGCACATATTTTCAAAACTATTTCAATATCCCAATACTACAATTCGACATTAATCTTATTTTCAAATTTCTGGATAAAACTTCTATCCGTTCGCCCAAATCCAAATTGTACCAAATTAAGTCCCTTCATACAATCCAATTGAAATCTTATATCAAAATTTTAGGATCGGTTTACCCAGAATTTAAATTGTACCAAATTTAGTACCATTGCGTCCACATAAGTACGAATTTCTAAATACCTCATACCTTAGTCCTACAATACAATAGTAATCTTTTTTCCAAATTTCAAGATCCCAACTCTACCGGTTCTTCCAAAATTTACATTGTAGTACACATAGTTAGAAAATTCCAAAAATTCCTACTACCACAATACAGCAATCCATTCTATTATTCTAAATTTTAGGATTTCTAATTTAGTATATTTGAGTACAATTTCCATAGCTACCTCCACATCCGACAGTAGTTATACCATCAGTATTATTCCTAGAAAGGTACACATCGTTGAATACGGTCAATACATGCATGGTCGAAATAACGGGTTTAGACCCTACGTCTCTTTGGATCAAATCCGTTTCAGGACATTTGGAGTTTATCTAGCGATGTCCGCCCGTCTGTCTCTCTGGCTGGCTGGTGCGCACGATAACTCTCGAAGGGAGTATCCGATTTGGTCCAAACTTGGTACATCGTAATTTTTGTGTCAAGCCTAGATCGAGTTCGGAGATGGACAATATCGGTCCACTCCTTCCGGTACCTCCTCCACAAAAGGTCGAAATTTCCAAAAAAAGATATTTTCTGCACAGAAAGAGAAGCAATAATCCGAATTTGCTTCAATTTTGCAAATCTAAATATTTCCGTCAGTGCTTGGTCAGGTGCGAAAATTGACAATATCGGTCCACTCCATCAAGTACCTCCCCCACAAAGATTCAAAATTTTAAATAATTACAACTCAAATAAAATGTGATGTAAGAGTCCAATTGTCTTCAAAATTCCACACATCCCAATAATTTTATTAACCCAATGTCTGGTGTCAAGATAGAATACATCGATCCACTTCCGGTACCTCCCCCACAAAAGGTCGAAATTTGAATATCGATTAAGCTCTTAAAACACTTAATTAACATCCAATTCCATTCAGACTTGGCACATGTCAATATTTCCATAAACACAAGATCTTTTATAAAGATGGTAGAGATCGGACCATTCGTCCTGGTATCTCCCACACAAGGGTCTAAGTTTTGAATAACCAAAAGAGCAAAGAATCCGAAATAAACATCCGGTTCTCTTCATATTACACAAGACCCATTGTTTCTACTAACTCTAGATCTGGTGTGAAGATGGGATGTATCGGTCCACTCCTTCTGGTACCTTCCCCACAAAGAGTCAACATTTTGAGTATCCATGAAGCTCATAAGACGCAAAATTGACATCCGACTCCATTCAGACTCGGTGCATCTCAATATTTTCATCAACACAAGATCTGTTATAAAGTTGGTAGAGATTGGACCATTTCTTTTGGTACCTCCCCACATATGGTTCAAGATTTTTAAAAACGCTCAAGGAATTCGAAAAAGCATCCAACCATCTCCTCAAATTTCCCACATACAAACATTATTGCTAACGCAAGATCTGTTGTGAAGATGCTATACATCTGTCAACCCCTTTTGGTACCTCTCCCACAAAGGGTCAAAATTTCCAATACTTATTTCTGTCATAAATTGAGAAACAAGTCGGTTATTCTTTACAACTTGCTATATCTAAATATTTCTCTTAACCAGTATTCTGATATGAATATGTAATTTGTGGGAATTTACGATTTCACATAAAATTGGATACGAATGTTCGACTTCCTTCAAATTTTGGACATACCAATATTATATCTGTATTAGATGAAGTATGAAAATCGAATACTTTGGCCCGCTATATCTGTTACCCGACGCATATTTCCATTTTCCGAAAATTTGCCCATATCTCATATAAACTACAAGAAGTAGTGGATATAGTCCGAATCTGTCACGTTTATACCTCAAGGCTGGGGGTATACATCTGTCGGCAAAACCGACTGATACTATTTTACTTGTTTTCGTACCCTCTTCAAAAAATTTGATTCCCACTCCAAATTTCAGGTTTCTATATACCCCCCACCATCCTATGGAGGGTATATTCACTTTGTCATTCCGTTTGTAACTCCTCGAAACACTCATGTCAGACCCAACAAAGTATATATATTCTTTATCAGCGTAAAATTCTAAGTCGATTTAGCGATGTCTGTCTGTCCGTCTGTCTGTTGTAATCACGCTATCTTTCGAATGAATTGAGATAGAAGGCTAAAATTTTGCACACATGTTAATTTTTCAAGTAGCTTAAGTTCGTAACTGGGCTATGTAGCTCCACGTTTTCATATAGCCCCCATATAACAGTACCTCCCGATATTCGGTATTTTGATTATTTTAACGACATTATTCACCGGGATTGTTTCAAATTTTGTATTTAAACTACGAAATGGACAGAAAATTGTCTGTGCAGGTCCACGTCTTCGTATAGCCCCCATATAACGGTACGTCCCGATATTTGGTATTTTGATGATTTTAGCGACATTATTCACCGGAATAGTTTCAAATTTGGAATTTGAAGTTCGAAATGGATTCTACATCCTAAGACAGAAAGTTGTCTGTGCAGGTCTACGTCTTCGTATAGCCCCTATATAACGGTACCTCCCAATATTCGGTGTTTTGAAGATTTTAGCGTCATTATTCACCAGAATTGTTTTAAATTACGTATTTAGAGTTCGTTATGGGAACTACAGTCTGTGACAGAAAATTGTTTATGCAGGTCTAGGTCTTCGTATAGGCCCCATGTAGCAGTACCTTCCTATATTAGGTATTTTGACGATTTTAAGTACAATACCCACCGAAATTGTTTGAGATGTAGTATTTGAAGTTCGTAATGGATGCTAAAGCCTGTGACAGAAAATTGTCTATGCAGGTGCAGGTCATCGCACAGTTCCGATATAACGGTACCTCCCTATATACGATATTTTGATGATTTTAGCTACATTATTCACCGTTTATTTCCAGTTTCTAATTTGAATATGGTAATGGCTTATGACAAATAATGCCTATGTACGTCCACGTCGTATAGACCCCAATATAACGGCTATATGTGGTATTTTTAAAATTTTAATAGAATTTTTTAAGAATTTTATTTTTTGAAAATTTCTAAATTCGTTCCAAATGGTGGAGGGTATTCAAAGTTCGGTCTGCCCTAACTTACTGCTTTTTTACATGTTTTTGTTCTAGCCGTTCACATACCAAATGTAGCACATTTCAGTACTTTTCGTACACTTATAGTGCGAATTTTCAAAAACCCCTTTGTACATTCATCATACACTTCATCCGTGATATTCATTCCATTTCTAGTACTAATTTCCAAAAATCCAGTCATCACCAAAAATTTCAAGATTTTAGCTTAATTTTTAAAATATTCTATACATATAAATTACAACATTACTATCACATGCGGACCACCCCAAAAAATATTCTTTAAATAGTGCAAAAAATACACAACCTTTAATTAAAGTCTAAAAAAATATTATATTCTCAAAGAAGATACAGATATGTAAATTAATTACAGTTGCACATGAACTCATATTTGTTAAATAAAAATAACCTGATATACTTCCACATGCAAAACTAGCAATTAAAATACGATGCTAATAAAATAACATTTCCATTATTTCTATGCTCATCAAGTATTTATAAGTAGTATTTTTTCTCATCTATCAAGCTTCCTTAACAATTTGCAAATATTTTTGTTTTCTTTTTCCGAATGTTTTATTCAAATTCAAAACTCCACCAACAAGTACTTGCTTTAAAAATATTTATGTATTATTTATAGAAAATGTGTAATCCTTCCGTTGAATTTAATAACTCTCTTGCATTTCAAGATCCGCAGTACAAAATATGTAGTACACACACACACACCCATACATACAATCAAACAAGCTAACATGCATATATTCATAAAGTCATACATTCATAAATGCAGGACAGAAAAAAATGTTATTTGTTGTTCTATATTTTGACTATGAAACCAAGCAAACAACCATCCAACCAACCAAACAAACCTACACACATGAGAACATATATTTTTTTGGAGAAAGTCATGAGTTCACCCATGAGAACAAAAGCAACTTCACAAATGTTATGACACACACACACGTAAATACAAACCCAACCATGAACACAAACAAAACAAGCAAACAGAGAGACAGACAAATAAAATATACATATTTTTGTTAGATAAATACAAGGGTTATGTGATATGGAAACAAGTGAAAATCGGTGATATGTTCAGCCACTGTGAACTTTGGGTACCCTTTAGAATGACAGATGCGGTGAAAGAGAGTGGTTTTCGGCAATAGCATGCAAATAATAATTAAGAAGGCTTTGGGTGTTGAGAGAACACACATAGATAAAGGAAAAAGATATTTTTTTAATTGTGTACTACAAAATCATTCTATTTTTTGGAATAGAAGAAAAAGTAATACTTGGAAACAAGGGCAAATTTCAAATCTGTTAAATATTGCTCACCTTTAAACAGAAAGTCAAGAAATACCGCTGTTCGGCGTTTATATGTAAAAATAATAATTATTTGAGGATTATTCTTGTCGCATATTGTTTGGCAGCTCTTGAAGCCCAAGATACTCACATACGGATCACTTGCCTGCAATGGAAATGACAAAATTGCACAGGATATGATAAAAAGCTCTTGGAATATCTAAGGATGGATCATACAAATCTTTATACCCAAGGACGAGTCCAATTGAATTTGGTGAAAATTGGTCCAGATTAAGGCTAGGCTTCCATTCATCAGATATCACATTAATAGTAAATCAAATTTTACCACATAGAAAAATTTCAAGACCAAAATTAAAACAAACAAGTTAAAAAGTATCCATCGGATCTGCCGACAGATTTATACCCTCAGCCAATGTTCGATTACTAAAATATATTTTGACTTCTGTTATGACTATTGAAATTGTTGACCCTCTATGGAATAGGTTCCTAAGGAATGGGTCGATATTGTCCATTTCATATCGGACCTAAATAAATACGATATAAATATTGGCTACTTCCTTCACTTTATATAAGATATGTAATAATTTTTAGAAAATCTTAAAATATGCTTGAGGTACCAGATATAGTCGACCATTTTATACTTCATCTAATGCCGATACAAATATTGGTATTGACAAAATTGCAAGAAAATCGAACATTTATATCCAATTTTATTCGAAATCATAAATTTCATATTCATCTCAGGTTTTTGGTTGAGAGAAATATTTAGATATAACAAGTAGTAAAGAATCGCTGACTTTTTTTCGCAAGTTATGAAAGATAAAAGTATTGAAAATTGAAGCCCTTTGCGGATAAGATACCAGAAGGTGTTCGCAGATATATATCATCTTCATAACAGATCTTATGTTAACAAAAATGTTTGTGTGTGTGAAATTTGAAGAGAGTTGGAGGTCCATTTCGTTTTCTTTTAATGGATTGTTTTTCAAAAACTGGAACCCTATTTGGGGGAGGTAATGGAGGGTACTATACCATCTTTATTAACAGATGTTGTGTTGATAGAAATATTGAGATGTATAAAGTCTAAATCGGATGTTAATCTCGATTTAATTTCGATTCAAAATGTTGACCCATGGGGTGTGTGAAATATGAAGAGAACATGGTGCTTATTTCTTATTTTATAATCGTTTTGTTATTCAAAAATTTGACCATTTGTGGGGGAGGTAGCAGAAAAAATGGTACGATCTCTACAATCTTTATAAGACATCTCGTGTTGATAGAAATATTGAGATGTGCCAATTCTGTATGGAATCGGATGCTAATTTTGTGTTTTATGGGCATCATGAATATTACAAATTTTTACCCTCTTTTGGAGAGGTATCAGAAGGAAGGAACCGATATATTCCAGCTTCACATCAGACCTTGAGTTAAAAAAAATATTGTGATGTGTATAATTTGAAGCGAACCGGATAATTATTTCGTACTTTATGATAGTTTTGGTTATTCAAAACTTTGACCTTTTGTGGGATGATACCAGAAAGAATGGTCCGATCTCCACCATCTTTATAACAGATCTTGTCTTTGTGAAAGTACTGAGATGTGCCAAGTCTAAGTGGGATCGGAAGTTAATTTAATTGTTTTATGAGTTTCATTAATATTTAAAAATTTGACCCCTTTGTGGGAGAGGTACCAGAATTAGTGCACCGATATATTTCATCTTCACACCAGAACTTGGGTTAATAATGTGTGTAATTTGAAGATAATCGGACTCTTACATCACATTTTATAAGAGTTGTAATTATTCAAAATGTTGATCCCTTGTGTGGAAGGTATTTGATGGAGTGGACCGATAATATCCATTTTTTGCACCTGACCTAGAACTGATGCAAATATTATGATTTGCAAAGTTGAAGCGAAATCGGATTATCGATCCTCTATCTGTGCAGAAAATACATTTTTGGAAATTTTCGACCGTTTGTGGGAGAGGTGCCAGAAGTAGTGGACCATCTCCGAACTCGATCTAAGTTTGACAGAAATATTACGATGTATCAAGTTTGGAGCAAATCGGATACTCGCTTCGTGAGTTATCGTGCGCACCAGCCAGACAGACAGACGGACGGGCGGACATCTGTAAATCGACTCTAAATGACCTGAAACGGGTTTGGTTCTAATAGACCTAGGGTCTAAAACCGTTATTTCGACTAGGCAGGTTTTGACTTTATCAAATGATATATACCATCTCTAGCCATATGGCTGGGGGTATAAAAAACTCAAACAAAAAAACACCCTTACTACAGGCCTCACACTAATGTCCAACTGATGACGAATTGAAAAAAATAAAAATAAAAGCATAGTATCCGATAAGAGGTCCTTCCTTTTCAGATTCCAATTGGATACTATTCAACATAACTTTAGAAGCAACGCCCACTAAATGTTTTCGCAAACTCTTGAACTAACTGGGAAAAGTTCAGCAGGGATTCACAGCAGATCTAGAAAAAGCCGTATACACGCAAAAGGAATCCTTGGATCTTTGTGCTCCAAAAAAAAATATCCACCATGGTGCACATACAACTCTACCGGCTGTTACCAAAGCGGAGTCTAAGTAATGTTATGACAAAGGGTTACATAAATCTCATTTATTATACCCCCAGCCATATGGCTACTTAGATCGAGGTCGGAGATGGGCAAAATAGGTTCACTCCTTCTGGTACCTTCCCCACAAAATGCCGAAATTTTTAAAAAATATATTTTTTGCACTGAAAGAGAAAGGATAATCCGATTTTGCTCCAACATTGCAAATTCTAATGATTGATACAGTGTTCGGTCAGGTGCGAATATAGACAATATCGGTCCACTCCACCAATATCCATGAAGCTCATAAAGAGTGAAATCAACATCCGATTCCATTTCAGACTTGGTACATCTCAATATTTCCATCAACACAAGATCTGTTAACAAAGATGGTAGAGATCGGACCATTTCTTTTGCAACTTGCCCACATAGGGTTCAGGATTTTAAAAAACACAACGCTCAAATAAGTCGAAATACGCATACAACTCTCTTCAAATTTCACACAAACAAGCATTTTTGCTAACACAAGATCTGTTGTGAAGACGCTATATATTTGCGAACCCCTTCTGGTACCTCACCCACCAAGGGTTACAATTTTCAATACTTTTATCTATCATAAATTGTGAAGCAACTCAGCGATTTTTTACTACTTGCTATATCTAAATATACATCTCTCAACCAGAAACCTAAAATGAATATGGAATTAAAGATTTCCCATAAATTGGATCGAACACTTAGATTTTCTTATATATTCATAATAATAATTACATCATATTTATTTAGGTCCGATATGAAATGGACAATAATGACCCATCCTTTCAAAACCCACTCCATAGAGGGTCAAGAGTTTGAAAATTCATAACAGATATCAAAATATTTTTAAATAATCGAACATTTGCTGAGGGTATACATCTGTCGGCAAAACCGACCGATAATTTTTTACTTGTTTTTATTTTAATAATGATTATTTAAAATGTTGACCCTTGGTGTGGGAGATATTGTAGGGGTAGATCGATATTGTCCATTTTCGCACCCAACATAGCGATGATATAAATTAAATGATTTGCAAAATTTGAACAAAATTGAGCTATAAATTCTTGTTCCATGAGGAAAATTATTTTCTATGAAAATTTCTATGAAATTTATGAGAGGGAGATACCAGAAGGAGTGGACCGATACTGCCCATCTTCGAACTCCATCTAAGTTTGACAATAATATTACGATGTCCCGAGTTTGGATCAAATCGAATATTCCCTTTGAGAGCTATCGTGGGCACCAGCCAGCCAGACAGACTGAAGGACGGACACACCAGTATTCAGATTTGGAATGTGTGACGGAATTTGGTACAAAAATAGACTTGCAAAATTATATTGAAATCGGTGTATATTTGGATATAGTTAACACATATATTTTCGTTCGACTTGGAATGAGTGGCGGAATTTTGTACTAAAATGAATTTGCAATATTATATTGAAATCAGTTCATATTTTGAAATTTGGCGCCCAATATATTTTCTTCCAATTTAGAATATTTGATGCACCAAGCAAAAATTTTGGAATTTGATGTTTGCAACTAAAATTTATTTGCCAACTATAAATATTGACAACATTGAAGCCGAAAATATAATAGGTTCTAGTAAAGTCACATGAACTATTAACAGTTTCTCTTACTACAAATCACAACAGCCAGATGATATTATAACAAAAATGCTACAAAGCGTAAACAGCATAATCAAATCTTGGTTAGTGCACATATACAGAAGACATCTATTCCTCGATTATGTAGCAAAGAGTTGTAGGGTGTTCCGCCATCCGATAATAACTATTTACTAAAAAAAAATTTCTGGTTTCAAATGTCTAAATGTTTAGCAAATGTAAAAAAGGCTGTGTGATTTGTTCCCAACATCGTAACCCATATTCGTATTCGAACCCCCCATTACAAATCGAAATATACGGCTCTATTGTGTATATTTTATTTCATTTGTGGCAATTTTGATTTCTTAATACGCAAAGATTTCACGCCTTTATATTTCTCGCAATAACGTATTTTTTTTCTGTGAAACAATCTCTTTATTGCCACTCTTTTGTTGTAACAGAACGACGGATATCCTTGCAAACATTTATCCATTGCCCGGCACTTGATATAGCGGTGTGTGCGTGTGTGCGCGGTGTTATCTTCGTTAAACGAATGGAAAAGGGGTTTCGTTTAAATGTATTTTTTTCAGTTGGACAAAAAATTTCAAAATTGCCACACCAACAAACAGAGGGCAGGCAGCCCAGCTTTCATGTGAACGCTAACCAGCAATGACAACAGGATTCCTCACCACAAAAAACAAGAAAAAACACCAGAAATAAAAACAAATCGTAATGGCATTGTTGTCTTGGCCACTTTCACTAACAAACATGTAGGATGCTGGCTGTCGACGTGAATGAAGAGGTTTGGGGTTATGACCCATTCATTTTTAGGGTCATATAAATTCATGCAACATGGCTTATGGTTCATACCAAAGGGGCCAGGGCCAGCAAATATTCTTTCCGTTATATAAAAAAAAAAATCCAAATAAAAAACGTAACAAACAAAAAACATGGCAAAAGCACAGCGTGAATTGTTTAAACAACCCGAAAAAGGACACACAAACATTTTGTTGTGTAAAATAAACTTTAAATTTAATGTTTTTTCGTTTTGTTTTGTTCTTTCCCTCTGGTCTGTGTAAATTGAGCTGTCTGTTATAATAACAATCAATTCCAGGGACCAGTTTTTTTTTCTCTCTTTGCTTGGATTCTTTATCAGTTCAATTCTTTTATTCTTTGCAGCTAGCCATGACTGTTGCTGCTTCTGTTGTTGTAGTTTCTCATCTCGATTTTTTTTTTTTTGGTGGATCTACTGATTGTAGCATTTCCTTGATATGAAAGTCTATATTTTTTTTTTTTTTTGTTGGTTTCTTCGGTTTTGCTCAATAATTTCTGACATACAGAGCATGTCGAAAATGTAGACATTGAGTGGCGCCTTTAAGACGCCAACGCTTGCTCTCCTCCGTTGTTTAAATACCCTGAATAGTAGCTGTAGCGTCAGTCAGTAACAAGCGTAGTTGTAGCAAAAGTAAACAAACATCAGTTCAAAGTTTGTTTGTGTTTTCGATTTTTTTTATTGAGAAGTTTAAATGTACGAGGGCAGGGTTATAAACGAGGACAATTATATTAACGCCATAAAAATAACAGTATTTTAGAGATGGAGGAATGTACACACAAACATACATACGTTGCATTACTGGTCAATCGGAGTCAAGATATAAGACAGCCATTTTCAACAGTTTTCGCTTCATTTTCTGGTCTAATATAATTGATTCAATAAATTTCCATTAAATTAATGCATACTCAAAGGTCGTCTAATTTATTTTTACCATAAGTGTTACTTTTACACCCTTCACCTCGAAATTCTCCGTTGGTTTAGCGATGTCCGTCCATCTATCCGCCAGTGGAAATCACTTCAGCTTCCGACGAAATATAGACGTCGAAATCCGTTAGGAATGGTCAAAAATCGGTCGGGCCGGCTATATGATACCCTACAACACTATGCGTATTTAGTAGAGTTCCCGCAACAAAAAAAGTTTATATTAGAATATTATGTGAATGATGTGACTTCGAGAAGAATTGGAATTGGAAAAATATTTTTTGAAGCAATAGATTTGCCGGACCGAGTTTCACCAAACGGAAAAATTCGGTTGTATATAAAACAAGTATAAAAACATTAAGTTCGGCCGGACAAAACTTGCAATACCCTCCACCTTAGGGTAAAGGAAACATTAGAGCCCATTGTGCCAAAAATCATAAAAACACCGAATACCGGGAAATACGGCTATGGGGCTATACAAAAACGTGGACCTATACATACATTGTTTCGCCAAAAGAAATCCGCGAATAAATGTGGCAAAAACTATTAAAATGCCGAATATCGGGATGTACCGTTATATGGGGGCTATACCAAATCGTGGACTTATACATGCAATGTTTCGCCAAAGGATCTAGACCCCATTATGACCTACAAATACTAATTTTTAGACAAATCAGTTAAAAAATGTGGCAAAAATCACAAAATACCGAATATCGGGAGGTACCGTTATATGGGGACTATTCCAAAACGTGGACCTATACAGGCAAGTCTCACCAGACGAACTGGGATCCATTATGATCTACAAATACCAATTTTTAGACAAATCAGTGAAAAAATGTGGCAAAAATCATCAAAATACCGAATATCGGGAGGTACCGTTATATGGGGGCTATACCAAAACATAAACTTATAGATGCAATGTTTTGCCACCGGAGCTGGAACCCATTATGACCTACAAATACTAATTTTCAGACAAATCCGTGAAAAAAAATGTGGCGTAAATTATAAAAATTCCAAATATTGGGAGGTACCGTTGTATGGGGACTATATCAAAACGTGGACCGATATATCTCATTTTCAATACCAACCATCCTAGACACAATACAAATTACTCGGCTAAATTTTGGCGCTCTACGTCAAATAATGTGGGCTGTATCGTGATTTCAACAGACAGACGGACATCGTTAAATCCACTTAAAGTTTTATGCTGATTATGAATATATATACCTTATGGGGTGTATGACGAATATTTAGACATGTTACAAACGGAATGACAAAGTTAATATACCCTCCTTTCCAAGGTGGAGGGTATAAAAACCTATCCAATTTGGGCTGATATTACATTAAAAGTGAACAAAAATCGTAAAATCGGATGAATCTTTATATCCAACTGTATCTGATGTCTGGTATCAAATATCATTATTGTAGAGCGCATACTACGCATGTGGGGGACTTTAACATCAAATCGTATGAAACATATATATTGGAGCTCTAGCTATATCTGAATCGATTTTCACCAAATTTGAAGTACATACTTCTAGGCTTATTAAGGTCGGATGTACTGAAACGCATCCTATTTGGACGAATATTACACAACTGAGGCATAATAAAATTGAAATCGTACGAAGATACACCTATACCTCTTTAGAAGACTTAGATACGTTCCGAAAATGTCGTAAAGCGAGGCAATACATTTTATATAATTCCATATTTACAGTAAGAGATCAGTTCCCATTTATTGCAAAAAAATAAGCTTTGAATTCAAAGTGCAGATAAAAATGTGACTTTTACATCGTGATTTTATTAAAAACCAATATTCAAAACAATAAAAAAAAGTAAGCTAAGCTATAGTCGTCCGGGCCGACCATGTGATACCCTACAACACTATAATATGTTAGAAGCCCCCTTATGTCCAAATCCATTCTGAAAGATTTCGCTTTTGAAATTGTGTCATGGAGCATTGTCCAGAAATTACCCCTACCATTTTGACCAGGGACATTTTTCCAATATTTACGCACTCCCTTGTGCTGTTAGTTGTTGTGGTTCATTTTACAGCTAATGCCATGTTTACGTTAGAACTTTTTGTAGGGTTAACCTACTTTGAGAGGATTTATTTGAAGTAAAAGTAATGGGTATGACAATTTAAATCCAAATCCAGTGGGTTAACCCTCATATATATAAACGTACTATAAGTACAATCCAATGGTCATCCAAAATGCCAGAATTCTTCCCTGTGCTTAATTATCTTCTCAGGCGTGTGGATTGACTTCAATTGTGTGATCAGGATTTTTTGGTTCATTTGAACCCCTAAATACTTTGCGATAATCTCCAAAAGCAAGAGGCCCCTCTGTTTCACACAAAAGTAGTGGTCTACCCGCTGTCATAAATTCTAATTTCATGCGAGATTTCGTGTCCTTTGGTTTCTATTTGTGACCTTTATAACGGCTGCATAGTCAGGAACATTTTGAGTTGCTGGTCCATTTCAACTCCTAATTATATGCGGAGATCTTTAATAACAATAGGCTTAGCCCTTCTGAGCCTAACCCTACCATTGTTAAAAATTTCATGAGAATCGGACGATAATTGTAATCTGCATATAATAACACAAACCTGTGTTGTAATGTGAAAAAATATTACAAAATGTACACTTCACTATTTTAATCAAATGAAAAAAAAAAAAAAATCACATGCGCTAAAAAAATGTCACAAAATACTACAAAATCTATGTTAACATCATTAGTGGCATATTTTTATGCGATTTTTTTAGATTTTATATTTTATGCTAAGAGGGCATTCGGAATTGACAAAATTTGTCAAAATCGGTCCAGCCATTTTTGAGATATACGCATTCTAACTGGGTAACGGTTAGAATTAGACGTAGAGGTCAATTTGTGATTTCGGCGGAATTATAAATATTCGCGGTTTAATGGAAAATTTTACTTTTTGTAATATTAGCTGAGACCGGTGCGCTTCGCTACCCCGACTGGTTTGGTAAAAAAAAATAAAATAAAATAAAATAAAATAAATTCAAAAATTTAAAAAAACGTACTTATTATAATAATATAATGCGTAAACAATCAAATAGCTCGGTCTACCAACGCGTGAACATGGCAGGATTTGCTGATCCTTCGGATTTATTAATTTCAAAGCAGGAAACCTCAATCTTTTGAAGTTTAGTGACATTTCTGCTGCAATTAGTGAATTTGAGGTAGCAACATACTTCCCCGTAATAATCGTATCCTCAATTAAATTGTTGTGTAGTTTTTTTTACTGTTAGTTAAATACCATTGCAAAGGCGTTGTGGGTCAATACTTCAAAATTTACTTTTACACCAAATTCTGTCACACCTTCCATATTTCATTGAAATTGGTGCGTCAAATATGTGAAATCGCCGAGAAGATATATAAGGGAGCTATATCTAATTTTTAACCGATTTCTAATTAATTTTTTCAAATTAATTATTGTAACCAATTTTAGCCACATATTCTGAATTTCATTGGAATCGGTCATATAAATCGTTTTTGGTGCATAACATACATAAAATCATCCGAAATAAATACACATACATGGGAGCTATACCCAAAACCTCAACCGATTTCAATATAATTTGGCAATTATTTTATTATTATTATTTTTTTTATCCAGATTTCGTCTCTTTGTCCGAATTTCATTGCAATCAAACATACATATCGCGTTGGATGCATCAAATACGTGAAATCGGCTGAAAATATATATGGGAGCTATATCCAAATCTGAACCGATTTTAATATAATTTGACAAATTTATTTTCTCATCAAAATCCCGTCACATATTCTAAATTTCATTGTAATCGAATATACATAACGTGTTTTTGGTGCATCAAATAAACGAAATCGGTCGAAAATATATACGGAAACTATATCCAAATCTGAAGCAATTTCAATATAATATGACAAATGTATATTCGTTTTAAATTCCGTTAGACATTCCAAATTTCATTGAAAGTTTAATGCATCATATATGTTAAATATGCCGAAAACATATGTGGGAGCTATGTCCAAATCTGAACCGATTTCAATATAATTTGGCAAATTTATTTTTGTTTCAAATTCCGTTTCGCAATATGTGCATCTAAAATTGGAGGTTCCTCCGATTCTGATGCTATATCTCCAGTTGCAAGTGGAATTTCATTAATTTATATAGCCTATATTACTTTCAGGCGATGTTGGAAATTTTCAGGAAAATCTGTTCAGCGATTTTCGAGTCCATAAATTACAAACAAACATACAAACATTTTCCTCTTTTATAGATATAGAAAATGTTATGGTCTATTTCACCCGCTAAATATTACCCGATGATAATCCAAATTAGAATGATTCTTCCAAGCCCTAAGCTCAAGCCCCGTGCTTACTTTCGCGTCGATTTGTCAATAATTGCAACCTGTAGAGCAACTGCAAAATCAGGAAAATTTTCAGTTTTTGGTACATTTCAACCCCTTACTATTATGAGATCATCTCCAAAAGCAATAGGCTTATTCCTTTTGCTTTTAAAATTTCGTGCAGATCGGGCCATAATTGGGATCTTTAGCGTTATTACAAATTAACGTGGACAGACGGACGGACATACATAGCTGGGTCGACTCAGCTCGGCGAGATAGGAATCTCCATATTACTATATGAGAAACCAATATTTTTTGGTCCAATCAAACTTATAATACCCCCAACACGTGGTGTTGTACATCCAAATTGTAAAAAAAGTAATTCATTATTTATAACCCCTAACCATTAAAATTTAGTGGTCGAGTTATGTATTCCAACGTCTTAGGATGTCATTCATTTTATTTGAAAGAGTTTCGAATCTGCAGATAAATTACCGCAAATTATGGTGGTGGTAGGTTATTACATGGCCAGCCCTGCCGATCATTATCTTTGCTTTCTCGTTTTGAAAATTATTTTTTTGCTTATTTAATGTCACGTACCCATTTGACGTATACAAAATGTATTTTAAATATTTGTATAAATCATACGCCACCATGTATGCAATTTACACCTTTCACAAATAACAAGCCATTCATCATATTTCTCACCTCTCCCTCGTATGAGAGATAGCATTACTATCTTTAGCATGTACGATATTTATCATTTAGGTAGCAAATGCGTGCAAATGAATATTCATCCATTAAAGCGTCGTACATTGAGAAGCGTCTGCAAGTTTGTTGTCCGTGTCTCTCTCTCTCGTAAGACTTGAATGTCTGTAGGTTAAGTGAAAAGTTGATATGTTTTCGAAAAACAAC
This sequence comes from Musca domestica, assembly GCF_030504385.1. Taxonomy (NCBI): domain Eukaryota; kingdom Metazoa; phylum Arthropoda; class Insecta; order Diptera; family Muscidae; genus Musca; species Musca domestica. Next base: position 901,389 of record NW_026712234.1, read on the forward strand.
GACGACCTCGAAACGCAAACAAACAAACAATGGGCGACAGTCTGTGCAGATATGTGCGCGTTTGTATATTTTTTCTCGTTTATCAATTTCAAGATTAGAATTTATTCTATTAAATTTACAACACTTTTTTCGGTCATCCATCCAGACAATAACCATTTATTTTGGTACCTTTCATGGCGCACTCACGTCATGATAAATCAGACTACTTAAATGGTCATTAAAGAGGAGAGAAATAAGAAAAAAAAAATTATAATAAAAAGACACGCGTGAAATTTGTTGGTGAGATGGCATGCAAGGTGTCCAATGATATATTCCATTTATACAAATATTTTGGGACAATGTGTTGCTGCACCTTACCAGGAGGTAGGGAGTAGAGTTATCTGCACTTTATCTTTCTATACAGAAAAAAAGTGGAAACATGGCACACTTTATCTTCAAGGTCGATGTATAATCCTACATCTTCCACATCACTTTGCCAAGGACAATAACAGAATAAAAACACTTCATATTCAACCTTATCAGTAATCGTAAACATCTCATATTGTGGGTTATTATTACTGACATCATTATCTAATGACATCATTAGAGGACATTATATGCTATACGTTCTCCTCCCTAACCCCCCAAAACATGTGAAATTATTTATTGCTCTATTTTCAAAAACCAATAACAACGTAAAACATTTCTATAAATAATTTTCACAGAGAAAAAAAATAAACAACAACAACAATAAAAAATAATTAATGTATTTTCGACCACAATCAAGTGAATAAATTATCATTTATCGAATCTTAAGTGAAAAGGGGTAGGGCAGTTTTATGGCTATTCATGTTTACATATTTAATTAAATAATCATAAATTGTTCAACATTATTAATGAAATTCTTAGAAATTGAGTTGTTTAAATTTCTAGGTCATATTCGGCATAGAATTTTCAATAAATATTTTAATTTTAAAGGAGGGGTGAAGTATTCCCTAATAAAGAGCCTACAAAGACCGAATCTAAAATCATCTTTTTTAAATGATTTCAGCTCCTGAAGCCATTTTGAAAACATTGTTAACCCAATACCTTCCCCACTAGATTTGAAAATATAGGGTATTTTTATGAGATTTTTATACCCTCAGTCATATGGCTAGAGAGGGTATATATCAGTTGATAAGGCAAAACGTGCCTCATCCAAATAACGCATTCAGTTCTATTTAGACCCTAGGGCTATTTGGACTAAACCCGTTTAGGACATTTTGAGTCGGTCTAGCGATGTCCGTCCGTTTGTCTGTCTGCCTGGCTTTACGTACGATAACTCTCAACGGGAGTTTCCGATTTGATCCAAACTTGATACATCAGAATTTAATTATCAAACTTAGATCGAACTTCGAGATGGGCTCCTTCTGTTACCTCCCACACAAAAGGTCAACAATTTTATACCCTCCACCATAGTATGGAGGATATGTTAAGTTTGTCATTCCGTTTGTAACACCTCGAAATATACATTTTAGACCCCACAAAGTATATATATTCTTGATCAGAATAAAATTCTATGTCGATTTATCAATGTCCGTCTGTCAGTCTGTGGAAATAACTCTAGCTTCCGAACAAAATGAAGTAGGTTGATAAAATTTTACTCAAATGTGTATTAATATCTGCTGGACTTTTGGTATTGAAAATGGACCATGTAGGTCCACGTCTTCGTATAGCCCCCATATAACGGTATCTCCCGATATTCGGTATTTTGATGATTTTAGCTGCATTATTTACCGGAATTGTTTAAAATTTGGTATTTGACGTTTTTAATAGATACAACATCTTAAGACAAAAAAGGAGCCATGTACGTCCACGCCTTCGTATAGCCCCCATATAACGGTACCTCCCGATATTCGGTATTTTGATGATTTTAGCTGCATTATTTACCGGAATTGTTTCATATTTCGCAGTTGAAATTCGATATTGCAGCCTATGACAGAAAATTGCCTGTGCATTATACACAGATTTTTTTCAAGTTTCGCATTTGAATATTGTAATAGCTTGTGACAAAAGTTTCCTATGCAGGTCCACATCGTCGTATAGACTCTAATATATGGCTACATTAGGTATTTTCAAGATTTTAACAGATTTTTAAGGGATTTTATTTTTTTTTTTTTTTTTTTTGAAAATTGTTAAATTTGTACCAAATGGTGGAGGGCCCGGTCGAACCTACAGCTTTTTTACTTGTCAAAAAATCATTTTACTGCACCGAAAAAAAGGATTCTCCGATTTTGTTCCAACTTTACAAATCGTAATATTTGCATCCGTGTTAGGTCAGGTGAGAAAATGGACCAAAGTCTGATGTGAAGGTTCAAAATTTAGAATAACTAAAACGATCATATAATCCGAAATTAGCATCCGATTGTCTTCGTATTTCATACATCCCATTATTTCTTCAAATACAAGATCTGCTGTGAAGATGGGATATATCGGTACACACCTTCTGGTACCTTCCTCTCAAAGATTCAAATTTTTCAATACCCAATTCCATATCCTATTTTTTTATTCACACTAGATCTGTTATGAAGAGAGATCGGACCATATCTTCTGGTACCTCCCCCACATAGGTTTCAATAAAGAAAGTGAAATAAACGTCCAACTCTCTTCTAGTTTCTCACATACAAACTCCTTCTAGTACCTCACCCACAAAGGGTCGCCATACTATTATCTGTCATAGCTGGCAAACAAGTCAGCAATTTTTCTAATAATTATCACATGTCACATATAAAGAAAAGGAAATACCCAATATAGTGCAAACCTGGCACGTCGCAATATTTTTTATCATATTTATTTACGTCCGATACGAAATGGGTTATATTGGCCCATTCCTTCGGAATCTACTCAATAGAGGATCAATAATTTGAATAATCATAACTGAAGTCAAAATATGTTTCAGTTATCGAATATTGTCTAAAGGTGTACATCTGTCGGCAAAGCCGACTGATACTTTTTATCTTGTTTTAATATTTATCACTCTCTTGTCTGACAGCCTAAGTCAATTCAAACAGAACTTTTACCCAGCAAAAATACTTATTACCAATCCATTCCTTTAACAAGGGATGTTGCATGAAATAAGTAATTATTGTCTGAACATTAATTTTTTGAGGCATATCCTTATTAAAAATGCTTAACAGATTTTTAATATAATTTTTGCGGTATAAATCCTGTAAACCTATAAATTTATCTATATTAATACAATAGTAAAGTGTTCAATCGACTATCTCATCAACGGTCAGATGAAACGGCTGAAGCTAGAATCTTGAAATTTTGAGTGAATGTCCTTTGATACGAGGGTGCCGGATAAGGCTGGGTTTTTGTAAATTCGTAATAGAACGATACTAAAAAGTAATAATTGGGAAGGAGGTTCACTGATGGAGGATATGAAAAATGCACCAAAATTTTTTGGAATTCGCACAATAAGTGCACGATATGTACTAAAATGTACTACATTTGGTACAATTTCTTATCATGTGAAGGGTTAGAAATAAAATCTTGATATTTGAAATGGGAATCAAGGTTGAAGAGTAGGGTCGATATAAGGAGATAGTTTTGAACAAGCGAACTCACATATACGAAAAGTACTAAACGTTATCAAATTCTGTACATTTTAAATTTGGAGAAACGAATGGTACCACATAATTTCAGGATTACAGCCCTATCTTTTCACCCCAATCCAAACTCAGCCAAATTTAATACCACTTAGTATGTTCCTTAATCGAACACTTCAATAGTAATCATAAATCCAAATTTCAGCATTCAGACCTATCGTTTTGCACAAATCCAAATTTAGTACATACAGGGTGAGATGAAAAAACTGCAACCAACTTCAGATTGCTGTCATTTCTAAGCCACTCGTCCGACAGCTGTTAAAATTATTCCAGTGACAGCTCATTCTATTGTTTACTAGCGTACGAAAGCATTATGATGAGAATTTTCCAGAAAAAAGTTATTCCTGATGGAATTCAGGCGTGATAGTGTGATTTCTTTATATTTGGCTGGAAAAAAAAACCACAAGTGGATATCGTTAGAGCACTCCAGCATTTAAATGTGAATAAATCTTTTGTGTCTCGTACCATCGATTGTTACCGTGATACTGGTAGCGTAGCCACACGTCAATGAAGTGGGCGGAAGAAAACAGCAACATCAGTAGAAATGGTTCGAAAAATAAAGAAGCGACTTGATCGAAACCCGCGTCGCAGTGGCCGTAAAATGGCTCGTGAGCTGAATATATTTATTTATTATCGCAATATTCCATTCGGCAATTACTGAAAAATGAGCTCGGGGTAAAGCCATTGAAATTCCAAAAAGAGCAAGAGTTTACACCGCAATAGAAAGAAAATAGACTCAAAAGAGCTAAAGAGGTGCTTCGCTTGGCCGAAAATGGTGAACTGCCGAATTTGGTTTTCTCTGATGAGAAAACATTCGTTATCCAGCAGCTTGTAAACAAACAAAATTATCGTATTTACTTGCCTGAGATGAGCACCTTCGGTTGGACACCAGATCTCAAGCGCCGGCCATGGTGATGGTGTGGGCCGCCCTAACAGCTCGTATTAATCGACCGTGGCATCAGAATAAATGCCGAATATTATCAAGAAAAGCCTTGGGCACGCAACGACTAAGCACCATTGCACACGCCACCCAAGAATGGTTACAAAATGAGGTTCCTCGCTTCATTTCCAGCTAATATGACCATCAAAATCTCCGGATACTGTTAGACTATTGTGTTTGAAGTAATTTGGAAAATAAGGTTGAAACTAAAAAGTACCAAGGTGTCGATCACCTCAAGTAAGCGCTTCGCCGGGAATGGACCAAAATACCGCAGAGCAACATTCGGCCAGCGTGTGACGGTTTCATTGGCCTATTCTAAAATTTGACGTTATTTCCGACATTTTTTGCTTTCATTCAGTGAAATTTAAAAAAAAGTAAAAATTATGGAGTTGTTGCAGTTTTTTTATCTCACTCTGTAAGTACGAATTACCAGAATTTCCCCCAATACCCCAATCCTAAACTCCAAATATTCTAAACTACTTTGATACCTCAATCATATAATACCATAGAAATTTTATTCTAAATTTCAGAATACCAGCTGTATCGGTGCACCACATTTCCAATTTGTACAATTTAACACACACAAGTGCGAATTTCCATAACAACCTGCATCAAACAATCCAATAGAAGTTTTTTTTTCCCAATTTCGAGGAGGATTCATAGGTATCATCCTCGATATTTCGAGGGGTTATATACATGTTGGCCCCATCAATTTTATGATATCCCTGACGCATAATGTTGCAGGGGATAAAGATATTTTTTTTATAAATTATGGCAAGTGCAGGAAATGCATTCTTCTTCCATATAAATCAATTGGATGGTATTAGTGAATGATGGAAGTCAGCAGCAAAAAAAAAAATAAATAAATAAATAAATAAGTTAATAAAAAAATCTGCTCCGCAATAGCCTCGCCAGTATAAAGGTATTGGACTGAAGTGCAGCTCTCATGGTTCCAAATGTCAGTTTCCCCTAATTGTTCAAATTAATTCGCGCAGTTTTGAATGAATACGCAACGACTATATTGCAGCAATTAAATAAGATCAATATAAATATTGGCTTTATATACACACATATATATGTAAGCACTCACATAAAAACACACCTTTTCAAGGATGATTGACATGCAGTATGAATGAATGTTGTGAATGATTTTTACTGCATCAAATAAAAAAATAAACAAAAAAAATCAAAATAAAAAAATAAACAAAAAAAAAAAAAAAAATATCGAGTCAATATCTTACACCCATCTCATCCGGTTGTTACATCGACAGCATAAAGTAGTGAATTAATACAGAGTAAGGTAGAATCTGCAAAGTCCCACACCCACAGACAAAACGGTGGCGATGTGTAAAATAATAGGGCGGAGTATATTTTTGATGGAGGAAGAGTGTTTTTCTAAATACATGATTTTGAAAACAAATTCCTATTAAAGGGATCTAAAGTAGATTATCATAGCTGTCTTTTGAATTCAAGTATTTCAATTAATTCGCATTACTTTTTCATCCGAAGTCGACAATTTCAGTGATGAAAATGGCACCAAAGCCTACTTCAGATTATAAGATGTACATAGCTTGATATCCTCTATTTTTATACCTTACATCACATATTTGTAAGGGTACTAGGTCTTCGTGCATTGGTTGGTAACACGGAGAAGAAAGCGAGATAGACCCATGGGAACTTTTGAGGAGCTTCAAGGAATCACTATCTGAGATGATTTATGCATGTCAGCCCGTCCGTCCGTCCATATATTCTTGTGAACAATATGTAGGTCGCATTTATTATCCGATTAAAATGAAATCTTGCAAACAATATTAGTTTTTGTCAAGGACGAAACCTATTGAAATTGGTGATAATCGGATAGGGCTTAGATGTAGCTCCCATATATCTTCAAGCAGTTTTGGATTAATTGTGCACCAAATTGCCAATTTTGGCATATCCGACCGAATTCAGTCAAGAAGCAAGAACATGGAATTTGATGAAAATCGGTACACACATAGCTATAGCTCTCATATATATGTTTCCTCCGATTTGGGGTTTAAGTCCCTCACATGCGTAATAAGCACTACATATCAATGATTTTTGGTACCAGATATCAAATACAGCCCAGAAATACCTATGGCAAATTTTTTCAAGATCGGTTCAGATTTGGATATAGCTCTCATATATATATGTTCAACCGATTTCGGGTTAATTGTGCACCAATATCAATTGTGGCCAATATCAGCCCAAATCACCTGAATTTAGGCACATTTGACCGAATTTAGTCTAGAACTATACACATCAAAGTTGGTGAAAATCGGTTCAGATATAGCTATAGCTCCCATATAGATGGTGAGATGAGAAAACTGCAACCAACTTCAGACTGCTGTCATTTCTAAGCCAACCGTCAGAGAGCTGTTAAAAATATTCCAATGACAGCTCATTATATTTTTTACAAGTGTAAAAAATCATTTCGTTGAAAATTTTCAAGAAAAAAGTTATTCGTGATGGAATTCAAGCGTTATAGTGTGATTTCTTTATATTTGGCTGGAAAACCACAAGTGGCTATCGTTAAGGCACTCCAGCATTTAAATGTGAATAAATCTTTTGTATCTCGTGACATCGCTCGTTACCGTGATATTGGTACCGACGTCCAGGAAGTGAACGGAAAAAAACAGCATGCTTGGCCGAAAGTGGTGAACTTCCAAATTTGGTTTTCTTCGATGAGAAAACATTCGTTGTCCAGCAAAGTGATCGTGTTTACTTTGCCAAAGTGGTCAGCTGAAAATGTGCACCTTCGGTTGGCCACCAGAACTCAAGCGCCGGCCATGGTGTTGGTGTGGGCCGCCATAACAGCCGATGGTGGCTCTCCGTTCGTAATAATCGCGAAAATATTCTGGAGGGTGTACTACAGCCTTGGGCACGCAAACATTTTGGCCGCAGACCTTGGACTTTCCAACCGGACTCAGCACCATTGCACTCAGCACGCGCCACCCAAGAATGGTTACACAATGAGGTTCCTCGAGTTGGCCGTAAAAAACACCCAAGTGTCGATCACCTCAAGCAAGCGCTTCGCCGGGAATGGGCAAAAATACCGCAGAACAAGATTCGGGCAGTGTGTGATGGTTTCATTGGCCGTTTAAAGGCCATAATTCGTGCCAAATAATGTCGCAAAAATCATGAAAATACGGAATATCGGGAGACGTGGTCCTGCACAGACAATTTTCTGCCTTACGTTGCAGTACCCATTAGGATTTTCCAGTAGGAAATTTGAAACAAGTCCTGTGAATAATGTTTCTGAAATCATCAAAATTCTGAATATCGGGAGGTATCGTTATAAGGGGGGCTATACGAAGACTTGGACCTGCATACAAGAATTGTTGTAATAGGCAGTAGTACCCATTAGGAACTTCCAGTATGACACTTGAAATGATTCCGGTGAATAATGTCGCTAAAATCGTCAAAATACCGAATATCGGGAGGTACCGTTATATGGGGGCTATAGGAAGACTTGGACTTTTTGTCATCAAATACGAAATTTAAAAAATTCCGGCTAATAATGTCGCTAAAATCATGAAAATATACGAATAAATATATAAATAATATATAAATATACGAAAACGTGGACCGACATGGTCCAATTACGAACTTAACCTGCATACTGGTAAACTATGGATGTATGCAAAATTTAGCCTTCTATCTCAATTTGTTCGAAAGATAGCGTGATCACAACAGACAGACAGACGGACGGACAGACAGACACACGGACATCGTTAGATCGTCTTAGAATTTTACTCTGATCCAGAATATATATACTTTGTAGGGTCTATGGTGAATATTACGAGGAGTTACAAACGGAATGACGAAGTTAATATACCCTCCATAGAATGGTGAAGGGTATAAAAATATAAAAAAAATATGGCATTAGACTTTGTTGCAGTTTTTTATTTCACCCTGTATATTTTATCCGATTTGTTGTTTAAGTGCCTCACATTCGCAATATGCGTTCGACAGAAATGATAATTGGTACCAGATATTTTATAGAGCTTGGAGCTTATTGAAATCGCCTTAGATTTGGATATAGCTTCCATATACATCCTTAATCCGATTTTAGATTTATTGTGCCATTATTTGAATTCCGAATGCATTTCGGGACATATGTATGTTTGTGGAATATATAATCCTTCTCGAAGTAACATCATGAACTCTATAGCCATGTTATTTGGTATAAAGGTTTAAAATGTCTCGGACTGCTTTAGTGAAAATCGATTTAGAATTAGATATGACTCCCATATATTCGTGTAGGGTATCATATAATCGGCCCGCCCAACTTTTTACTTTTCCTTACTGGTTTCTCAATATGATTTCAATTTACCGGACCATATCGAAAAACGATCCACCCCATTCTACCAACTTTAGTGCCATCAACACTCTTCATTGTAAACCAGTTGATACTCTGTAACTTCTCTGTATTCATTTGCACGGTGCAAACATAAAGATGATGGATGGATGACTTGCTCAATGGATGGCTGGCTGACTGGTTGGTTAGCTGGCTGGGTACCTTGGAAGTGGTAGTCCACAATGTTACGATAGTTGGGCTAAAAGAGTTACAAAACAAAACAAAAAAAAAAAAAAAACCTGGGAAAAAAGAAGAGAACGGATAAATGAATGCTTGGTGTTTTGATATATCCGCTTCAAAGGTTGTTACGCTTCAATCTCAATTTGACTATGAGGTATTTGCTGGATGCAATACAGCGGAGCGGAGCGAAGCAAAGCAAAGGCGACGAGACTTAACCGCAAAGTCTCGTATAACCAAAATCTTTATTTTGCAAAATTACGGGGAAAAAGCTCGTGTAAAAGGATTGACGAGAACACACTTCATTAAGCCATATATAACGGATACATAAAGTCGTGAGCATACACACATCTGTTATGTGTGTGTGTGTGTGTGCGCGACATGATGGTGTTGCGAAGGTACTCTCCTTGAACGAACAGCTGAACAGTTAACGCTGCAAAATAGATTGACTAGATTCTGTTTGATTGGTGGTTTGGGAATAATTTGGTTATTCACTGGAGCCGAGCGTGTAGTCAGAAGTACAAAATTTTCAGCAGAAACTAACACTAATGAGATTATCAGGGAGCAAACCATGGGGATTTAAAAGTTAAGTAAAGGTTTTAACTCCAAAGGAAGACAATTGTGATTTAATGCAGGAGAATCTGTGTTAAGTTATGAGCTAGTAAGAGAAAGTTGGGTATAGTTGTAACAAAGTGAAAATCTCGATTTTCTTAACATTGAAAGTGGCTAGAACATTGTGAAAGACTATTCCAAACACAATGATCTACATGAATTGGATTGTAATGAAACTGTAATAAATAGGATCGATAAAATTAAAAGCCGCACAATGGTAAATTTAAATATTGGCGAGGTCTCTATAATGAAATCGATTACTACAGGAACTCAGCAAAGGGGATCAATATCCTTATACCCAGAAAATAACGTTTTTCAGGATTTTGAAAATGGGCACATTCTTCCTATGAAGACAAATTCCTAGTTAAGAAGTATCATCAGTCTAACATTTTATTAGGGCTGTTATTATAGAAAATGTTACACCCCACACGAAGAGAAAGGATTACTCGATTTTGTGCAAACTCTGCACGTCACAAAATGTTTGCCAATGTTAGGTTGTCCCACTCCATTAAGTACCTTCCCCATAAGGGGAAAAATAAAGTGTTTTATTTTGCATGATTTTTTTCCATTTTGACTTCCTATTTTGGAATGCACATTCGTAGTGTTTTTATACCCTCCACCATACATAGTATGGAGGGTATATTAAGTTCTTCATTCCGTTTGTAACTCATCGAAATAATCATTTTAGACCCAACAAAGTATATATATTCATCATATCAGCGTACAATCTAAGACGATTTGGCCCTGTCCGTCCGTCCGTCTGTCCGTCTGTTGTAATCACGCTATAGTTTAAACGAATTAAGATAGGAAGCTAAATTTTGCACAGATCTCTCTTTTGTCTGCAGGCAGGTCAAGTTCGAAGATGGGCTTTATCGGTCCACGATATCGTATAGCCCCCTATATTCGGTATTTTGATGATTTTAGCCACATTTTTCAATGGAATTGTCTGAAATTCCACCAAAGGAGTCCCTTGTGGACATTTTGATCCCTCAAAAAGAATTGTCTATATAGGTCCACGATATCGTATGTCTCCCATATAACTGTACCCCCCGATATTCGGTATTTTGATGATGTTAGCCACACTTTTCAATGGAATTGTCTTCAAATCAGGGAAATGCCGAATATAAAGGGCGTAAAATAGTAGAGCGATTTGGACATTTAATAAGAAAAGGATTTCTATACTCCCAGAAATTCTTCAAGATACCTTAAATGGTTTTTGCAGGTCATGATATGGGTCATAACCCCCGGATAAGCGTACAACCCGATTTCAAGTATATTTTACATGTTAACCATATTTTTTATAAGTCGTCGGTAATTTGAAAACAAACCATCCTTGCAAAAAATAATCACGTCTTAATATAATTATCGTATGATTTAAGTTTTTTCGAGGTCTTGGGCGTTTTTTATTGTTTTTGGCCCTCATTTGGCCTCTTCGTTTCTAAAGGGGTATAAAACCTCTTCGCATAAAATTTTCAATTTTCGGAATGGGCTCCATCTTGGTCCCGACCACATTCATCAATTGATTTGGCTAAAAAATTATATTTAGGCTACCCTGGGGTAGAGAACCATTTCACAGATTGTTGCCCACATAGGCATTTATTTAAGTATAGTCCCCATATTAGTTTTCCCGCAAAGTCGACTATCCCAACTAATGTGTGCTCAGAAAAGAAAATTTTGTATTCTATTGAATGTGTAACCCCAAGAAAATATTGGTTGGGAACGTAGATTTGGGAAGCCTAACCCGGAAATGTTAAACTTGGACTCATTCAGTCGGAAATTGTGGCAGAAACATAGAAAACAAGTTAAAAAACATTGAGTTCGGCCGGGCCAAACTTTATATACCCTCCACCATTTGGAACTAATTTGGAAATTTTCAAAAAATAAAATCCGGTAAAAATTCTCTTTAAATCTTAAAAATACCGAATATATATTGGGGTATATACGACGTGGACCTACATAGGCATTGTTTGTCATAAGCTATTACCATATTCAAATTTGAAACTTGAAATAAACGGTGAACAATGTAGCTAAAATAATCAAAATACATTATATAGGGAGCTACTGTTATATCGGAACTATACGAAGACCTGGACTTACATAGACAATTTTCTGCCACAGGCTATAGCATCCATTACGAACTTCAAATACGACATCTCAAACAATTTCGGTACTGACACATGGGGGCTATACGAAGACGTGCACCTGAACAGAGAATTTTCTGTCATAGGCTGTAGTATTTACTACGAACTTCAAATACAAAATTTTAAGCAACTCCGGTAAATAATGTCTGTAAAATCATCAAAGTACCGAATATCGGGATGCACGCTTATATGGGGCTATACGAAGACGTGGACCTGTTAAGAGAAATTTTCTGTTTAAGACTGTAGCACCCGTTACGTACTTCAAATACCAATTTTAAAACATTTCCGGTGAATAATGTTGCTTGAATCGCCAAAGTAAACAAAATTGGGAGGTAAAAACATATGGTGGCTATACGTGGACCTACACGGCCCATTTTCAATACCAAAAGTCCGGCAGACATAATATATATTTCAGTAAAATTTTAGAAACCTACTTCATTTCGTTCGGAAGCTGGAGTGATTTCAACAGACGGATAGACGGACGGACATCGCTAAATCGATATAGAATTTTATGCTGATCAAGAATATACAGGGTAAGGTGAAAAAAACTGCAACCAACTTAAAACTGCTGTCATTTTTAAGCCACTCGTCCGACAGCTGTTAAAATTATACCAGTAACAGCTCATTATATGGTTTACAAGCGTACAAGAGGATTTTGGTGAGAATTTTCCATTGAAATTCCAAAAAGTGAAATTCCTAAAGAGAAAATAGATTCAAAAGAGCTAAGGAATTGCTTCGCTTTGCCGAAAGTGGTGAACTGACGAATTTGGTTTTCTCCGATGCGAAAACATTCGTTGTTCAGCAGTTTGTAAACAAACAAAATTATCGGGTATACTTGCCAAAGAGGTCAGCTAAAAATGTGCACCTTCGGTTAGCCACCAGATCTCATGCGCCGGCCATGGTTATGATGAGGGACGCCATAACAGCAGATGGTCGCTCTCTGCTCGTATTAATCGAAGGTGGCATCAGAATAAATGCCGAATATTATCTCGAAAATATTCTGGAGGGTGTATTAAAGCCTTGGGCACGCAAACATTTTGGCCGCAGACCTTGGTCCTCCCAACAGTGCTCAGCACCATCGCAATCAGCACTCGCTACCCAAGAATGGTTACAAAATGAGGTTCCTCGCTTCATTTCTAGCGCACAATGGCCACCAAAATCTCCGGGTACCAATCCGTTGGACTGTTGTGTCTGGAATATTTTTGAAAGCAAAGTTGGCACTAAAAGTACCAAAGTGTCGATCACCTCAAGCTTCGCCGGGAATGGACAAAAATACCGCAGAGCAGTTTCATTGGCCGTTTGAAGGCCATAATTCGTGCCAAAGGTGACCAATTCGAACAAATCTAAAGTTATTTTAAAATTTGATGCTATTTCCGACATTTTTTGCATTCTTCAATATATTTTTTAAGGTAAAACATTTGGCGTTAGACTTTGTTGTTTTTCTCACCCTGTATGTATAATTAGTGGAATATAATTAAGGTTAGTGCATTCGCATTCTCTTTGTATGGTGTCGTACAAAAATTACAAATTCCCTCTTTTAATTAGCATTTCGTGGAAGATCTACTTTTATTTTCAATCCTTACAACTGAGATATTGTCCCCAATGTTTACATCCCTTTCGCATTCCTCTCATTTCCCCCTGTTACGAGATTCACTTTGTCAATAATGAACATTAAGAGCAATAATACTCCCGTCTCATAAATGTCACTACCTAAAACCATGGCACTTCAAACATTGTGACTTACTGACTTCAAAATCGAATGTGTCATTTAAGTGTTCCAAACACACGGACCACACACCCATACACACTCGGATGTCCTGCATGAGTTACTACAAGTGTGCTGTGTGTGTCGTCCATGCATGCCTGGCTGGCTGACTGGCTGCTGTATAAAATTTCATTTTCCAACCATTACGGATGCTGTTGTGGCTTCTATTGTCTTTACTTCTCTGCCAGTGTTCATTTTTACGACCATGTCAAGTGCAACTTTATGCTTATTGTTGCATTCATGCGTTTTGGGAATTTCCCTTCCATTTACTAATACTGCTGGTGTGCTACTCTGGCTGCTAGCTTGGCTTAAATAAGCATGAAGAATCCGCCGTTAACTGGTAAAAGTACATGTACTCATACATACATACATACACTTTGAAACACATTCAATGATTCGAACACTCCTTAAGCCGGGGGGAATACTTCAAACATTTCTAAATTACATTGCCGATCCTGTATGGAGGCTGGAGGTTATATTTCATGGGAGTTAGCTTTTAATTGCTAGCGACAATTAAGTCAATGATTTGGGGCGTTAAATTGTGCAGTTAACAAGTTGGAAAGATTCAGCTGATTCTGGTGGACTCAACATGTACATTAACCATATGCCACCAAGAAGTAAAAAATTTTGATCTAGTGCCGGGTAAAAGGATTAGATCGATATAATTCATTTTCTCACTAGATATAATGTGAGGAGGAATATCGAAAGTATGAGGTTTTCAGAAAGTGAGTTCCAATTTCAATTTTTATGAGTAGGGAAGAAGTACGATTTTTGACTTACCAACTTCTGCATTTCCGCATCTGTCCTAGACATGATACCGGGCTTCAAGAGACTGTATAAGAAACTTGAAAAGAATGTCTGAATGTTTTGTGTATGGAATTGTACTTTTACAATGGAACTCATTCGAATATTGAATCTCGGACCTGCTTTCATACCCTATGCCCCACTGTGGTACAGGGTATTATGTCACTGTGCATTTGTTTGTAACATGAGCAAATAACATTCGATTTTGCCGACAGATCAATACCCACAGCCAATGTTCGATAATTTAAATATATTTTGACCTCTTGTATGGTTATTCAAATTCTTGACCCTCTATGGGGTAAGTTTCAAAAATAATGGGCCCATATAGTCCATTTCGTATCGGACCTGAATAAATATGATATAAATATTGCGACGTGCCATATATGGACTATATTGGTTACTTCCTTCACTTCACGTAAAATTAGTGATCATTTTTAGAAAATGTAAAAATGTGGGTGAGGTCTCAGGTATAGACGACAGAAGAAATCCATTTTCATACTTCATCTAATAAAGATACAATTATTGGTATGGTCAAAATTATAAGAAAATCGAACACTTATATTAAATTTTATGGGAAGTTGGAAAGAATCTCTGAATTGTTTCGCAAGTTATGACAGATAAGAGTATTGAAAATTATGACCCTTTGTGGGTGAGGTTTCAGAAGGGGTTCGCAGATATAATCATCATCACAACATATCTTGTGTTAGCAAATATGTATCTTTTTGTGGAATTTGAAGAGAGCTGGATGCTCATTTCGCTTACTTTGAGCGCTTTCTTTTTCAAAATCTTGAACCCTATGTGGGGTTCCAATCTTTACCACCTTTATAATAGATCTTGTGTTTATGGAAATATTGATATGTACCAAGTCTGAATGAAATCGGATCTTAATTTTGCATTTTATGAGCTTCGTAGATATTGAAAATGTTGACCCTTTGTGGGGAGATACCAGAAGCAATGCACCGATATATCCCATCTTCCCGGCAGACCTTGTATTAGTAGAAATGATGGGATGTTTGAAATATAAAGAGAACCGGATGATTATCTTGGATTTTGTGATTGTTTTAGTTATTCAAAACTTTGACCCTTTGTGGTGGAGGTGCCAGTTAGAGTAGACCGATATATTCCACCTTCACACTAGACCATGGGTTATAAAAACTATTGCGATTTGTGCAAATTAAAGACAATCGGGCTCTTATATCACATTTTATAAGAGTTATAATTATTCAAAGTTTTGACCCTTATTGGGGGAGGTACTTAATGGAGAGGACCGATAGTGTCAATTTTCGCTTCTGACCTAGCACTGATGCAAATATTAGGATTTGTAACTTTAGAGCAAAGTCGGATTAGACTTTCTCTTTCTGTACAGTAAGGTTTCTTTTTTTTTTGAAAATTTTGACTTTTTGTGGAAGCGTTACCAGAATTAGTGTAGATGGGCGAACTTGATCTAAGTTTGATAATAATATTACTATATAGGGTGAGACAAAAAACTGCAACAATGTCTAAGGCCATAGTTTTTACATTATTATTTAAACTTTGTTGAATGAAAGCCAAAAATGTCGGAAATATGATCAAATTTTAGAATAAGTTTAGATTTGTTCGAATTGATCAACATTGGCACGAATTATGGCCTTCAAAGTCTTCACGCTGCCCGAATGTTGCTCTGCGATATTTTGGTCCATTTACGGCGAAGCGCTTGCTTGAGGTGATCGACACTTTGATATTTTTTAGTGCCAACCTTGCTTTCCGAAATTCTCCAGATACAATAGTCCAACGGATTTGTATCCGGAGCTTTTGGTGGCCATTGTGCGCTGGAAATGAAGCGAGGAACCTCATTTTGTAACCATTCTGTGGTGGCCCGTCCTATGTGCGATGGTGCTGAGTCCTGTTGGAATGTCCAAGATCTGCGGCAAATTGTTTGAGTGCCCAAATCTTTAATACAACCTCCAGAATATTTTCGCGACAATATTCAACATTTATTCTGACGCCACGGTCGATTAATATGAGCGGAGGACGACCATCGGCTGTTATGGCGGACCACATCACATTTTCAGCTAACCTCTTTCGCAAGTAAACACGATAATTTGTTTGTTTACCAATTGCTGGACAACAAATGTTTGCTCATCGGAGAAAACCAAATTCGGCAGTTCGACCTTTTCGGACTCTTTAGCTCTTTTGAGTCTATTTTCATTCCGTTGCGTTTTAAGTTCTTGCACTTG
Organism: Musca domestica; assembly: GCF_030504385.1. NCBI lineage: Eukaryota > Metazoa > Arthropoda > Insecta > Diptera > Muscidae > Musca > Musca domestica. The sequence continues at coordinate 918,051 of NW_026712234.1, forward strand.
TTGGAATTTCAATGGCTTTCCCCCGAGCTAATTCTTCTATATTTGTCGAATGCTGAATGGAATATTGCGAGATGTTCAGCTCATTCGCCATTTCTCGGCCACTGCTACGCGGGTTTCGATCAAGTTGCTTCATTATTTGTCGAACCATTTCTGCTGATGTTGCTGGTTTCTTCCTTCCACTGGCTTGACGTCGGGCTACGCTTTCAGTATCACGGTAACGAGCGATGGTACGAGACAGAAAAGATTTATTCGCATTTAAATGCTGGAGTAGTCTAACAATAGCCACTTGTGGTATTCCAGCCAAATATGGAGAAATCACACTATCACGCTATAATTCCATCACGAATAACATTTTTTTTTTTTAAATTTCTCACCAAAATGTTTTTGTACGCTTGTAAACAATATAATGAGCTGTTATTGGAATAATTTAACAGCTGTCGGACGAGTGGCTTGGAAATGACATCTGTCTGAAGTTGTTTGCAGTTTTTTCATCTTATATGTTTCTTCCGATTTGGTCCTTCATTCGTAATATGCACAAATAATATTGTACAGTATATTGACTTCCTACAATCAGGTTTAAAAGAAATGCTTAACCATATTGTAAAAAAGACCCAAAAGGACCCCTTTGTTTGACTGAAGGGTTAAAACATTCGACCAAAATATTCTTCGTATTTTTATTTGCAATATTCCAGAATACAATATAGACATAAAATGCTCAGATTCCAAGAAATCTTAATCCAAATATTTCCAAAAGTGTTGAAGAGGGTGAAGCTTGCCTCCTCTATTTTGGTTACTTTTCGATGTAAACTTTTAAAAGACCAACACAGGAGTCTTCTTTTTATACCCTACACCACAAGGTGGTCAGGGTATTATGTCATTGTGCATTTGTTTGTAACAGGCAAAAGGAAACGAGATAGACCCATAGTTCCTTTTGATGATCTGCATAGAATCACATTCTGAGTCGATTTATGCATGTCCGTCCGTCCGTCTGTCCGTCCGTCCGTCCGTCCGTCCGTCCGTCTGTCCATGTATTTTTGTAAACAAAGTACAGGTCGCATTTATTGCCCGATCCAGATGAAATTTTGCACAGACCATTTGTTTGACCCAAGAACGAACCCTATTGAAATTGGAGAAAATCGGTCAAAATTTAGACATAGCTCCCATATATATCTTCCTCCGATTTTCATTTTATTGTGCACCAAACGTGTAATATCAGCCCGAATTGTATGGAATTTTGCATATACACCCAGATTAGGCCTGAAAATAAGTGTGCCAAATTTGATCGAAATCGGTTCAGATATAGCTATAGCTCCCATATATATTGTTCATCCGATTTGTTATTTTTGTCTTCCGCAGCCGTAATAGGCACTCTGCAACAACAATATTTGGGGAAATATATCAAATACAGCTCAGAAATACATTTGCTAAATTTTATCGAGATCGGTTCAGATTTGGATATAGCTCCCATATATAGCTTCGTCCGATTTACCTTTTATTGTGCACCATACGTCTAATATTTGCCAAATTGGATGAAATTTGGCACTTACGACCGAATTGAGTCTAGAAGCTAGTATGTCAAATTTGGTGAAAATCGGTTCAGATATAGCTATAGCTCCCATATATACTGTTCATCCGATTTGTCATATTTGTTACCCACAGCCGTAATATGCACTCCGTAACAACGATATTCAGGGAAATATATCAAATACAGCTCAGAAATATCTTTGCCAAATTTTATCGAGATTGGTTCCGATTTCAAATTAATTGTGCACCAAATGGGCAATACAAGTCCGAATTTAAAAGATACAAATGCTTCGGCATATTTATTCCGTGTATGTGTATGATTGAATTCTCCCATAAGAACTTTTTATTGTCATGCGCAGCTCTACTAAATTAGCAAAGTGGTGTAGGGTATCATAAAGTCGGCCCGCCCGACTTTAAGACTTTCTTTACTGGTTTATCTATACTTTCATAATCTGCTGAATTTTTGCCCTAATTATTTTTTGTGTTGCACAGTGTAATTGTATATACAACTAAGAAATACATCTAGCAAATTTTATCGAGATTGGTATGGTGCGTCCGGTCGACTTCTGACCTTTCCTTACTGTTGTTACCAAAGTGTTGTTTTCCGTACATTTCGGTGGTATCAATTGGAATAGTTCCTCTGTGACAAAAGGATCTGGAAATAAAAATGTATTTATTAATTCCCATGAAACCCATAGTCTTTAATATTTTTTCGGTGTTCATTTCATTAAATTAATTGTAGCATGTGACAAAAATTCAACATTTTCAAAGTTTTGTCACATCCTTCAAATTACCCAGAATGACTCCAACGTTAAAGGGTTTACTCACATTGTCATTCCTCCATCAAATGACAAAGATAACTCTCAGCCACTTCTCTCAAAGATATCAAATAATTTGTATTATTTTAAGCCGTCAGGATGATGGAGAAACATAAAATCCTTTGTTATGGTTTGCCTAAATACACAGATATCTCTGACTGACTGACTGCCTGACTCTCCCGCACTACTGTTTGTTACTGATGCAGCTAATCTCAGCGCGAAAAATGTGTTTCTTTTTTATTTTCCACTTTTTTTATTGTTGTTGGTGGCAATGACAACGGAAAGTTGATATTTTTTCTTGTTTTATTTATTTTTTTTTCGGTGCGTTATTTTCCTTTTTCCTCTGTTTTCTGTCAAGCTCCTACTGCCGGGCTGGCTGACAAAACAAAACAAACTCCACACAATATAACAAAAGAATTATAATTTTGTTTAACAAAGACTAGAATCAGAAGAAGAGGAAGAACGAAGAAAAAAAACAATGACTCTATACTGTTTTGCAATGAAAGCAGGCGAAGTGATTCGGTGAATGACTGATATCTGAAATGTATGCGACGAAGCGCAAATTTTGTGAACAAGTCTTGAGAAAAAATAAACAAAAAATTAATGAATGACTCAATGACTGAAAGTACAAATGAATGAGTGGATCCAAAGAGACAGTTGGATATAAAGAGAGAAACGTAATTATGTCTTACAGTGGTAACAAAAAGATGAAAATGAGCTCTACTGCAATCCAAAAGCGTCTCAATTTCTTTATTCATAGAACACTTTTTTCTACTTTTTTAAAGATGAAACTGCGGCAACCGAATTAACGGAAAGTCCACCTTACAATTTTATATTCGTTCCAACAGTTCGTGTTTGGACTTAAGCAATTAACCAATTTTTAGTCCATCTCTCCATCCTAGACACCAACGGTGATCCAAATTACTTTTTGAACACAATACCAAAACTTGAAAATTCTAGTTCCATCCTAAACCTCACAGTTCAAAATTTAGTATCTTTTAGGACAGTCCGCACATTTAGTACACGTTTCCAAAACCTAATTCATATATCAAACTTACTTTCCAATCTTTAGTACTTTTCAGGGAAGGAAACCGTAAGCCAATGGGTTCCAGTAAAAATATTTACTCGAAATTGAAAAATTCAGTATGAAAACTAACAAGTTAAAAAGCAGTAAGTTCGGCAGGGCGAACTTTGAATCCCCTTCACCATGTGGAACTAATTTCGAAATTTTCAAAAAATAAAATCCTTAAAAAATTCTGTTTAAATTTTAAAAATACCAAATATAGCCGTTATATTGGGGTTTACACGACGTGGACCTACATAGCCATTACCTAAACACGTCAAAATACCGAATATAGGGAGGTACTGATATATGGGGCCTATACGAACCCCTGGACCTGCATAGACAATTTTCTGTCACAGACTGTAGTTCCCGTTACGAACTCCAAATACGACATCTCAAACAATTTCCATGGGTTTTGTATCTAAACACGTCAAAATACCGAATGTAGAGAGGTATCGGAATATGGGGGCTATACGAAAACGTGGACATGCACAGATAATTTTCTGTCTTATAGTATCTTTTTCGAACTTCAAGTACCAAATTTGAAACAATTCCGGCAAATAATGTCGCTAAAATCATCAAAATAACTTATGTCGGGAGGTACCGTTATTTGGGGGCTATAAGAAGACGTGCACCTGCACAGATAATTTTCTGTCTTAGGCTATAGTATCCATTTCCAACTTCAAATACCAAATTTGAAAACAATTCCGGTGAATAATTTCGCTAAAATCATCAAAATACCGAATATCGGGAGATACCGTTATATAGGGGCTATACGAAGACGTGGGCTCACATGGCCCATTTATTAACTTACTGAAAAAATAAACATATGTGCAAAATTTTAGCCTTCTACCTCAATTCTTTTGTAAGATAGCGTGATTACAACTGACGGATAGAGAGATAGACAGAAGGACAGACGGACATCGCTACATCGCCTTAGAATTTCACGCTGACTAATGTAACGGTCAGCTGACCGAATGTTGCTCTGCTGTATTTTGGCCCATTCCCGCCGAAGCGCTTGCTTGAGATGATCGACACTTTGGTATTTTTTAGAGCCAACCAGACACAATAGTGCTGCTGTTGGTGGCCATTGTGTGCTGGAAAAGAAGCAAGGAACCTCATTTTGTAACCATTCTTGGGTGGTGCGTGCTGAATGCGATAGCGCTGAGTCCAGTTAGAATGTCTAAGGTCTGCGGCCAAAATGTTTGCGTGCCCAAGGCTTTAATACACCCTCCAGAATATTTTCGCGATTATATTCGGCATTTATTCTGATGCCACGGTCGATTAATACGAGCGGAGAGCGACCATCGCCTGTATGGCGGCCCACATCACCACTATGGCCGGCGCTTGAGTTCTGGTGGCCAACCGAAGGTGCACATTTTTAGCTGTCCTCTGTGGCAAGTAAACACGATCATTTGTTTGTTTACAAACTGCTGTCATGCTCTCATCGGAGAAAACCAAATTTCGCAGTTCACCACTTTCGGCCAAGCGAAGCAACGCTTTAGCTCTTTTGAGTCTAGTTTCTTTCTGTTGCGTTGTAAGCAACGCTTTAGCTCTTTTGAGTATAGTTTCTTTCTGTTGCGTTGTAAGTTCTTGCACTTTTTGGAATTTCAATGGCTTTACCCCGAGCTCATTTTTCGATATTTGCCGAATACCGAATGGAATATTGCGATATGTTCAGCTAACGAGCCATCTTTTTGCCACTGCGACGCGGGTTTCGATCAAGTCACTTCTTTACTTTTCGAACCATTTCTGCTGATGTTGCTGTTTTCTTCCGCCCACTTCCTTGACGGTGGGCTACGCTATCAGTATGACGGCAACGAGCGATGGTACGAGACAGAAAAGATTTATTCACATTTAAATGCTGGAGTGCTCTAACGATAGCCACTTGTGATTTTCTAGCCAAATATAAAGAAATCACATCATTCTGGAAAATTCTCACCAAAATGCTTTTGTACGCTTGTAAACAATATAATGAGCTATCACTGGAATAATTTTAACAGCTGTCGGACGAGTGGCTTAGAAATGACAGCAGTCTGAAGTTGGTTGCAGTTTTTCATCTCACCCTGTATAACAAAAAATAGTCACTTTTTCATTGGCACTTTTTATTTCTTTCCTTGCAAGAGACCATTCCGAATTTATTAAGAAATTCCAAAATCTGTCCCGTGGTGCTAGACTTATAAGCGGAATAAATAACACCAATTTCCTTGGCATGTATACTGTACCTAATTAGATATACAGGGTTGGCCATATTCGACGGACCCATTTGGCAACGCCATAACTTTGACAGAGATGTCACATCGTTTAATGAAATAGTTGAAATTTACATTCAACGGAAGAAGTCAATTGTGAAAACTCAACGTGCTTTTAAAACATTAAAAAATGTGAGAAGTGCGCCTTCTAAGGGACCGTAAATAAGCAATATTGCCGTTTTTACGCCACTGAAAATCCTCAGGAGATTCATGAAGTGCCACAGTTTGGTGCGGCGTTAGTGCGAAAACGGCCATTGGGCCGTTTTTCTTACAAAATGAAAATGGCCATGCTGTTACCATCAATCAGGAGCGTTATCGCGACATGATGACCAATTTTGTGATGCCAATTATTCGTCGAAAGCGTATGAGGCAGTTCTGGTTTCAACAAGACGGCGCTCCACCGCACACAAGTCGCATAAAAAAACATGGGTCCGTCGAATATGTGCAACCCTGTATATCGGATATCTTGTGTAGCGGTCAGAAGTATTATTTGAATGAATTTGTGATTCGCCGGGCTCAAAAACATTCGCGTTTTGGTGGATATTTTCCATGTTTCAAATATAAAATCGATGGTCTGTTTTACCCCTAAATATTGTTCATTGACCAAAAAAAGGTACGCCACTGCCCAGCCTGAAGCTTTAGCCCCATGCTAAATTCCGCGTCAATAGGTCTATGATTGCGACCTAGAAAGAACTGCCAAATCAAGAATTTTCCTGTTTTTTTGTCCATTTCAACCCCTAAATATTTGCCATCATCTCCTAAAAATATTCTTCTTTGCCGTAACAGTACCTCTATGCTAATTTTCGCGAGGATCGCACTATAATTGCGGCCAAATTAACAAGAACAGACGAAATAACATCCTATGTGCAGGAGCAGTATATCGAAGTGTTACAAATTTTTTGGGCCAAATAAACACATTGTATTTTAAGGGATAATTACTGCAACCTCCACTTGCAAAGACAAGCGATAACTCTTCGCAGCACACTGTACAGTAGTAGGAAATCACAAAGAAAAAGGAACTTCTTGTAGCTCGTAAAACAATACCATGAAAATAATCATCACATTCATTATTTCACTGACGAACATCATCATCACCATCTACATTGGCAGCAATAGCAGCAACAAACGCTAACGTTAAATAAATACAATACCGAGCGAGATTTTCAAGCGAAATAATTCACGCAAAATGTTTGAAATCATCATCACGTGAACGAACACCATTCAAAATTTCAGGACAGCAACAAATTGCCAAACATTTGTATCCTTCAAGGAGGATGAGGAAAACAACGACAACAACAACTTCCATTGGTATTTTTAGCGTTTCTCTTCTTTCAAGCGAAGAATTTTTCAATTCATCCCGTTTTTGCAAATAATACTTTCAGACGAAATGAAAACAGGACGTTAGCACGAATTTGTGGTTATAAGGGGTGTACAAAGTCTTCCCCTCAAGTCATACCCATTCATACATGTCCATGAATGCAATGGAATTTTCTTCATCTTTTGCATGTGATCTCTGAATTCATCTGCCCCTCCGGCATCCATTTATTTTTATTCAATTCGATTGCAAAGCTCTTCACCTCAACGCCTGGAATTGTTGCAATAAATTTGATTAATAATTCGAATTTCTGGAAATGAAGCCATCAGCCGTCTTTCCGGCTGGAAAGAGCTCAGCTCGACACCGATATTGCACCAGCCACCATCAGCACCAGCACAACCAACAACAATACAAAACCGCAAATTAAAAATTCTGTAGAGAAATTATTGAACTGTGTGAGGAGAATTTCTCTCTGAGGGTATTATGAAGATTACTTTTATGCGGTTTTTATGGTTTCGAATGAAATAAAATAACAATTTTCGTATCGGATTTTGTTTTTGTAAATATTTAAATGTAATTAAAGTGGTTGTAAGGCAAAAAGTGGCCAATAGCTAACGGAAGTGCAATGTGTATTTTAAAGTTGGCCAGTAAAGTAAAGTCTATCAAAATGTGTGACTTTGTAACTTGAGTGAGAATTCCATTAAATCGAGGCTTTTTATAATTTGCAGAATGCGATCATGTTCAGTATCTAGCATCAATGTGGAAGCCGAATTGTAAAGAATAACAGGTTCTTGATCTAAATGAACCGTCGGGATAAATATTTAGTAGTTTACAAAACTTTATCGAATTTTCGGAACAACTTATCAAAAGGCCATACCATGCAGGGAATGTGGCAAGGGGTATATGTGGAATGATTTCTTCCGGAAAAAAATAAGTGATGAACATGTTTTTTATCTCTACACCAGCATCCAATATTCTCGCTGTCAAATTTTGTTTGTAGGTTTAATTGTTAAAGAAAAAACTCAAAACGCTAATAACAATATAAATTATATCAAAATAATTGAAATGATATTCAAACCTCAATTTCAGAAGGGCAAATGTTTATAAAAAAGTAAGTAATTGACTGACTGATTGGCTATAGGTTTCATCAACTTCCAGAAGAAACAGCTGAAGCTAGAATCTTGAAATGTAGGGTGAGGGTTATTCTTAGTCCGAAGGGGTCAGAAAAAGCTGGGTTTTTGATAATCAAGGTTGAAGAGTTAGTTTTGGAAGTGTGTACTCATGTAAACGAAGACTACTAAACGGTACTAAATTTAGTACAATTTAAATTTGGAGGAACGGATTTGGAGAGATTTGAGATTTCTACTATTTGAAAATAAGATTTATATTAGATTGATGATGATGAGGGAAGTTATAAAAATGTTTAAATACTACAAAATTTAGTACAATTTGGATTTGGGTGAACCAATTACAGAGCTGAAATACTGAAATTCGTCACAAATGACACTTTTGGTATCTGAGTATTAGTTTGAGAGGTGGGTTTGGAGATGCGTACTATAGTTGTTCCAAAGCATTAAATTGAACTAAATGGCTGAATGTGTACTAAAAGCAGATTTAAACATTTGAGACAGTTATAAACAATATATATATATATATATATATATATATATATATATATATATATATATATATATATATATATATATATATATATATATATATATATATATATATATATATATTATTATCATCAATATTATATTATTATCAATAATAGATTGAGTTTAGAGGCGGGTAATATCGGACCATTCGTTCTAGTGTCTTCCTCAAGAAGGCAAAAAAGATCATTTGATTTTGCGCAAACTTTGCACATCCTTCCCCAAAAAGGGTCAAAATTTGGGATATCCATACCTTTCATAAAATGAGAAAATTGTGTTCACATTTCACACATCCGAATTCATTTTTTAACTTAAGATCTGGCATGAAGATGGAATATATATCGGAACACTTCATATCGTACCTCCACCACAACGGGTGAAAATTTTGAGTAACAATGAAGCTCATAAGACGCAAAATGTGCATCTGATTCCATTCAAACTTGGCACATCTACCTATTTCTATCAACACAAGATCTGTTATAAAGATGATAGAGATCTGACCACTTCTTCTGGTACCTCCCCCACATGGGGCTCAAGATATTGAAACACGAAACGCGAAATAAGCATCCAACTCTCTTCAATTTCAGAAGAAATTATTCGATTTCTACCATCTTCGTAACAGGTCTTGTGTTGACGGAAATATTGAGCTGTGATAAGTCTGAATGGAATCTGAAATTAATTTAGAGTTTAATGAGTTCCATAGATATTCAAAATTTTTAACCTTTATGGGGAAGGTACCAGAAGGCATGGACCTATATATGCCATTTTATAACGAGAACTTGGATTAATAAAAATATTGCGGTGTATGTAGTTTGTAGAAAATCTGGCTCCTACACCACATTTTATAAGAGTTATAATTAGTCGAAATCTTTACCCTTTGTGGAGAATGATGTGGACCACTCTGTCTATTTTCGCACCTGATCTAGCACTGATGCAAATATTAGAATTCGCAAAGTTGGAGCAAAATTGGATTATCCTTTCTATTTCTCTGCAGTAAAATATTTGTTTACTTATTTTGCTGTTGCAAAATGGTCAGGCTTTATCCCTTTTTTGTTGTTTTTATAAAAACAATGTTTGTTTATTAGTGGAGAACGATGGTAATGTTTACCAGGTGGTAAGGCAGGGAATACCTAGGTTTCGGAAAGAGCCACCAATCCTCATCAGTTCCCTTGTTTTTTGTATGGGATATTCTCCCCAGAAGTTATTTTAAAAATAACTTCTATGACAAAAAACATTTTTTACCCATGTGACGAGATCGTAAGCTCAATAGAAGAGGAACCAAAGAATTAAATAAAACTAAGAATTAAATCTAAATCTTACAACCGCACTTATAAACATTTACATCTTTCTCCACTTGTTATGCTTTCGTTCAACCTGAACGAAGTAGCATAACCATGTAAATTGGCTTTGTCTGTTACAACAAAAACCCCTTCGTCGACCTGCCTTGTCTATTAATAGAACAGTGTTGGCTTGTTTGTTCGGAATACCGTAGTATTTTGTTGTTGCAAAATGGTCAGGCTTTATCCCTTTTTTGTTGTTTTTATAAAAACAACGTTTGTTTGTTAGTGGAGGGTTATTTATTTTTTGAAAGTTTTTACCTTTTGTGGAAGACGTTCCGGAAGGAGTTCGGGAAGGAGTGGACCTATATTGCCCTTCGAACTCGATCTAAATTTGACAATAATATTGATGTTCTAAATTTAGAACAAATTGGATATTCCCTTCGAGATGGTGCGCACTAGCCAGCCAGGCATACGGACATCGCTAGATCGACTCCAAATGGCCTGGCCTGAAGAGACCTAGGGTCTAAAACCGTTGCATCAAATTATATATAAACTCTTTGGCCATATTGCTAAGAGTATAAAAATGAACTCTTACTGGCAGTGTTCTAATATCTTCTGAAATTTTATTGCCTCTCAGGGGGCTTAGGTCCACTGAGCTGCTCTTTTGTCACGTTGGTGGTTTGCCCTTTTCGTATATATATGTCCAATATAATTTTTATGACGATTTATAAAATGGGGTGAACCAAAATATGATTTAGTTCTGAACAGCCAATATATAGTCAGAAATTATGTATCCACTTCGCGAAGTTCAGTCACCCTTTTGAATAATTCGTGGGTATTAAAAATATTGGTTTATAAGAGGGTGTGGTAATTGCCTGTTAGTTTTGTCAGTGTTGAGTACTTCATACTTGGAAACAGGTAGATTCTATAAATGTTCCTGCGTAGTGTTGCTGCACCAAATATGTATATTTTATCTTCTACAGCTACGTGATTGTCAGAGAAACCTGGATCCATACAGTTTTCATAAAGTATATATGATAGCTATAGACGTCTAAAGTTACGTTTTTAGTTTTTTTTTTTTCGACACCAAACATTGTCATATCAGTGCATAAGTCTCTTGCATGGTACAATAAGGAGGTAGAACAGCTTCGTAAAACTACAAAAATACAGCCCTGAGGCTATGCCCGCTTACTGTCAGACTCATTCAAAATTATTGTTTTCAATATACCCTACAACACTATTTGTTGGGGGTATTATAAGTTTGATTGGGCCAAAAATTATGTAACACCCCGAAATATTGATTTCTCACATAGGAAAGTATATATGGATCTTCCTATCTCACCGAGCTGACTCGATCTAGCTATGTATGTCCGTCCGTCCGTCTGTCCATGTTAATTTGTAATCACTCTACAGGTCGCAATTATGGCCCGATCTTCACGAAATTTAGAATAAAGGTGGGGATAGGGCCATAATAGAACCCTGATCGCAAATTATCTAGGGGTTGAAATGTACCAAAAACTGAAAGATTTCTTGATTTTGTAGCTGCTCCACAGGTCGCAATTATAGACCAATCAAAGCGGAAGTTAGCATGGGACTAGAGCTTAGGGCTGGGCAGAAGTCTTCCAATTTTGATGGTCATCGGATAATATTTAGTAGGAAATAGGCCACAACATTTGTGTTAAATAAAAGTAAAATTTTCCATTAAACCGCGAATATGTTTAATCCCGACAAAATCACAAAGAGACGAAAAGGTCAATTCTGACCGGTACCGATGCTAATAGTAAATATATCGGATATATATAGCAAAATATATACAATGTGTATATACAAAGGAAGGGGATGTTAGCTAGAATGCTTAAGAATGGTTGGACCGATTTTGATAATTCAGAAGGCCCTCTTGGCATAGAAAAAAATAGAGAAAAATCGCATAAAAAGATGGCAATAATGATGTTAATATAGATTTGGTAGTATTTTGTGACATATTTTTATTTTTTCATATTTTTTATCGCATGCGATTTTTTTAATTTGACTTACATATAATATTGAAATATACATTTTGTAATATTTTTATACCCTCCACCTTGGAAAGGACGGTATATTAACTTTGTCATTCCGTTTGTAACATCCTTAAATATTCGTCTTAGACCCCATAAAGTATATATATTCATAATCAGCATAAAATTCTAAGTCGATTTAACGATGTCCGTCTGTCTGTCTGTCCATCTGTCTGTTGAAATCACGATGCAGCCCACATTATTTGACGTAGAGCGCCCACATTATTTGACGTAGAAATTTAGCAGAGCTATTTGTATTGTGTCTAGGATGGTTGGTATTGAAAATGAGATATATCGGTCCACGTCCTGGTATAGACCCCATATAACGGTACCTCCCGATATTCGGTATTTTGATGATTTATGCCACATTTTTTCACGGATTTGTCTGGAGATTGGTATTTGTAAGTCATAACGGGTCCCTAAAAGTGTGGCAAAACATTGAATGTATAGGTCCACGTTGTGGTATAGCCCCCATATAAAGGTACCTCCCGATATTCGGTATTTTAGTGTTTTTGCCACATTTTTTCACGGATTTGTCTAAAAATTGGTATGTGTGGGTCATAATGGTTTCCAGCTCCGGTGGCGAAACATTGCAGGTATGGGTCCATGATTTAGTATAGCCCCCATATAACGGTACCTCCCGATATTCGGTAGTTTGATGATTTTTGCCACATTTTTTCACGAATTTGTCTGAAAATTGGTATTTGTTGGCCATAATGGGTTCCAGCTTCGGTGGCGAAACAGTGTAATTATAGGTCCACGTTTTGGTGTAGCCCCCATATAACGGTACCTCCCGATATTCGGCATTTTAATGGTCTTTGCCACATTTCTTCCAATGTTTCTTTACCCTAAGGTGGAGGGTATTAAAAGTTTGGCCCGGCCGAACTTAATGTTTTTTTACTTGTTCACATTAAAACACAGGTTGGGGTTACTATATGAAGATTATAATTATCGTCCAATCCTCACAAAAATTTTCTTAAGGGTAGGGTTAGGTTCAGAAGGGTTAGGCCTATTGTTTTCAAAGATGTCCACAATATATTTAGGGGTTGAAATGGACCAACAACTAAAAACGTTCCTGATTTTGCAGCCGTTATAAAGGTCACATATATAAACCAAAGGACACTAAATCTCGCATGAAGGTAGAATCTAGGACAGCGGGTTGAATCGACCACTACTTTTATGTAAAAAGATACCAACATTACTTACAGGCGATATCCGAAATGCACAAAAGGCGAACTTCTGGCTTTTTTATGCTGATTTCGTTGACGAATATAGCCAAATATCGTAGACAAGCTAATAATATAGATGAGTCTAAATTTGGAGATACAGGGGGGGAGATAATCGCAAAATATTTAGGGGTTCAATGAACCAAAAACAGAAAAAATTTTTCACAATAGAAGTCAATCGACACGCCTGAGAAGAGAGGGCAGGGAAGAATTCTATTATTTCGGATGACCATTGAATTATATTTAGCTGAAAAATGGACCACAACAACTAACACCACGGCGGAGTGCGTAAATATTGGACAAATGCCCACAGTCAAAAATCTAAGGCTAATATCTGGGCAGAGCTCTATAACATAATTTCAAAAGCGAAATCTTCAAAACTGGATTTGGACATAAGGGGGCTTCTAACATATTGTAGTGTTGTAGGGTATCACATGGTCGGCCCGTACGACTATAGCCGTTGCTTACTTGTTTAATTTTTGAATGTTGTACCTAGGTAAGGTATGCAAATTATTCAACATACAAATTAAATTTACAATCACATATTTTCAAATCAATATTGCCAATTAACTAAATTGCTACCAAAAATTGTAAAATTGTTGCACTTATTCTTGTAACCATGGTCCCGTGGCACTGCCTATCAACGTACCTTCACTCAATGTCTATTCAATATTTACTTTGAGCGTTGATTGTATCTCTCTGTTTTGTTTTTGGCTTTTCTTCCCAATTTCTTCACACTTGTTGACCATATCCTGTTCGCAGCAGGCTTTTGTTATCTCGATAGAGATTTTTTTTGCAGTTGTTCGCTCCTGTTGTTGTTGTTATACGTATTTTGTCACCAAGCTATTAAATTTGTTTTCTTTTTTTTTTTTTGGACAAGAGTCAAATGACGATGACAACAACGACGTTATGCATGTTAGCAGCTAATTAGCCTAATTGGATAGATGGCTGGCTGGATGGATGGATGGCTGAATGAATGATATGCGAAGGCATGAAGTGTAAAGAATTCTGTGGCATGGAAACGAAGCTTTGTTAAATAAATGTACTTAGGAGGATTTTCACAAAAATATAAATCTATGAATGCTTGTAATTAAGTAAATTGCGTTTGGGATAAATCTAGAAGACATATTTTAAATACTTTAATTCGTTATAATTGCATATCGGATTGAATAGAACGGCGAAAATATAAATACATAGTCGAGTTTTAAAGAGAATGGGTATATGACTTGTATTTATGGAGGATGCATGCAGGTAATTGGTAATTTCAAAAATTAATGACACCAAGTCAACGAAAAATTTAATGGTATTGCTATACTCTGCAACATGGAAAAATTTTCGAAAGGAAAGGAAAAGTTCTTTGTGGGCACTTTACACCCTGAAAGAGAATGTTCTATATAGGTCCACGATATCGTATATCCCCCCTATAATGGTACCCCCCCGATATTCACGATTTTGATGATTTTAGTCGCAGTTTTCGAAGGAATTGTCTAAAATTCTACCCAAAGGGTTACTTGTGAGTAGTTTACCCCCTGAAAGGGAATTGTCTATATAGGTCCAAAATATCGTATAAACCCCATATAACGGTATCCCCCGATATTCGCGATTTTGATGATTTTAGCCACATTTTCCAATGGAATGGTCTGAAAATCCGGTTATATCTGCTGTTTAGGATAAAACATTTGTTAACTTTACCCTTTGTTGGCTTGATTTATTCTTCCTCTTAACTCCTCCACTATTTTTGAAATAATTAACAGAAATTTTATTTTAATCATCTAAAATATGAAAGTATTTAATCACTTCAAAAACCATATATCTATGCATGAGTGTGGGTGTACTTCAATATTTTAATTTCGCCAAAACTTTGTGCACACAACAATATTGGTTTCTTAAAGCAGACTCTTCGAAATTTTGCAATGAACAAAGTTTTATCGCACATTATGAAATTGTAACCATTGCAGTCTACCAACAAAATTTCCTCTCAGATATTTATGAGCCAATATAAATATTTAATGTGTTGGTTCGATAAGCTATAAATCCCCAAAGGAAAGCCTTACACGCTCACGCCTTCACATAGAAACTCTCTCTCACACACACAAACACATTAATAATGTAAACAAACTCCGCTCGATAATGTTTTAAACTTTTAATTAATTGTAATTACAAACAAAAAATTATTTTAAAGTAAATTGAACTTTCATTTACAATAATTTGCTTGGTTTAAATATCGTCGGTCACGATAATTGCAAAATATTTGAAATTTAATTAAATCTTAAATGTCAGGGAAAATTAACCTCTATTTGGAACACAACCTTACCTTTTGGAAAATAAATTTAATGCAAATTTTCCACTCTCTCTCTCTCGCCCTCTCACACCTTGTGAAATAAATTATATCCCTGTCATATTTTTTCCATCATTTCATTAATATTTTTAGCTTGTAAACGCTGGTTCAGCTGCTGTTTCCTTGCCAGCATCCTGCCAGCCATTGGCCACGGGGCGGAAAGAAAACCACCGAATAATATTTTCCTTCCTGTGGTCTATCAAATTATTTCGTCCTTGTGGTTTGACACCCTCGAACGCTGTATCGACAACGCTCCCTGTCGTTTGGTAAGTTGGTAATAGCTGTTGAACACAAAGACACGCATAACTTATCAACTGACTAACTGTCTTTAATATCACACTTAACAGCGACATAAGATTCAATTACGCCACCGTATAGCTGTGGCTATATTGTAGATTAAACGCATCAACGTTGCCAGATGTTCTTGAATGGGAATTTGAATAGGACAACGGAGATGACTAAGTAACAAATAGGGACATGGAAGTAATGCAGATTTTTTTCACCCTCCACCATTCTATGTAGGGTATATTAGCTTTGTCATTCCGTTTGTAACTCCTTGGAATATTCATAATAGACCCACAAAGTACAGGGTTGCCCATATTCGACGGACCCATCTGGCAACGCCATAACTTTTGACAGAGACGTCACATCGCTTAATGACATACCGCGTTTGAATCCAAGCAGATTTTTACCATGAACCAATACACGCCACGCGAAATAGTTGAAATTTACATTCAACAGAAGAAGTCAATTGTGAAAACTCAACGTGCTTTTAAAACATTAAAAAATGTGAGAAGTGCGCCTTCTAAGAACACCATTTTCGACTGGTAAGGCTCTTTCTAATCCGAAGAGGCCATATAAAAGTCGACCAAGGCGATCGGCCGAGAATATCGCTGCCGTACGAGCCAGTGTTGAGAGGTCCCCAAGAACATCCCAAAAACGCCGTTCTCAGCAGTTGGGCATGGCTCGGTCCACTTTACAACGGATTATTCGCATTGATTTGCATTTGTTCCCGTACAAAATTCAATTGACGCAAAGAATGTTGCCTGCGGACAAGCCTCGTCGATTGGAATGGGCCCAAAGGGTCATGGGTCCGTCGAATATGGGCAACCCTGTATATATATATTCTGGATCAGCGTAAAATTCTATGAAAAAAATTATAAGGCTATTTAGCGATCTCCACATTATTTCTCTAGCAAATTTCAACTAAATCAAACTTATCCGATTAACATCCAAAATTATAAACTGTGTCCCTATCTTAAACTCTAATATATTTCACACTATCACGTCTGTTTTTGCCATAATTAAGCGATCCTTTAAATATATTGCGATCATTATCAATAAATTTGTCTATTCTGGTTGGAACTTGACCTCCAAGTTTAACCTCATATCGAAATGAAGCACATACGTAGCTGAATTGACTCAGCTCTGTGAGATAGGAAGTTCGGTATACTACATGGGTGGTCTAGGCCCAATATTTCAAGATGCTACACACTGATACCTTCATTATAAATAGTGGTGTAGGGTATGGAAGCGTTTATTTTATCTACCGACCTTTATTAATTTTGCGTCACAGACATACGCTTCGGATTAGTGTACCCCATAATGATTTTAAATTCCTGAATATTATTACTATTGTTTGGTTGTGTGTCACGCCATCAAGTTGAATATAAGTTGCGGAGTCGTTTCGAAAATTTTCTAAATGAAGCAGAAATATTAAATACGGTAATACTTTCTTTAGGTTCTGCAGCGGAGTCGTTTCGAAAATTTTCTAAATGAAGCAGAAATATTAAATACGGTAATACTTTCTTTAGGTTCTGCAGCGTTGTTCATGCCGATATACTAGTGGGAATGAAGGGTCTGAGAGTCAGTCAGAAAGCAAAAACAAGCGAACTTACTAGAGCTGGACTCGAGTCCTACGGAATGCATTCCAAGGTGGCAAATAGAGAGAAGTTGCCGTCGATCTGATCAGAATGTCCATCCATGCTTGTAATGAAACTGACTATACAGGATGAGATGAAAAAACTGCAACCAAATTCAGACTGCTGTCATTTCTAAGCCACTCGTCCGACCGTTGTTAAAATTATTCCAGTGACAGCTCATTATATTCTTTACAAGCGTACAACAGCATTTTTGTGAAAATTTTCCAGAAAAATGTCATTCGCGATGGAATTCAAGCGTGATAGTGTGTCTGTAGTAGTTTAGAAAGCAAGGTTGGCACTAAAAAATACCAAAGCGTCGATCACCTCAAGCAAGTTTTTCGCAGAGAATGGGCAAAAATACCGCTGAGAAACATTCGGGCAGCGTGTGACGATTTCATTGACCTTTGGAAGGCCATAATTCGTGCCAAAGGTGACCAATTCGAACAAATCTAAACTATATCCGACATTTCTTGCTTTCATGCAATAAAATTTAAAAAAAAGTAAAAATTATGGCGTTTGACTTTGTTGCCGTTTTTATACCCTACACCACAAGGTGGTCAGGGTATTATGTCTTTGTGCATTTGTTTGTAACAGACAAAAGGAAACGAGATAGACCCATAGTTCCTTTTGATGATCTGCACAGAATCACTTTCTGAGTTGATTTATGCATGTCAGTCCGTCTGTCCGTCCGTCCGTCTGTCCATGTATTTTTGTGAACAAAATGCAGGTCGCATTTATTATCCGATTGATTGTTAATCCGATTTGTTATTTTTGTCCTCCGCAGCCGTAATA
The DNA here is from genome assembly GCF_030504385.1 of Musca domestica. NCBI lineage: Eukaryota > Metazoa > Arthropoda > Insecta > Diptera > Muscidae > Musca > Musca domestica. The sequence goes on from NW_026712234.1 coordinate 936,293, forward strand.
TGCACTCTGTAACAACAATGTTTGGGGAAATATATCAAATGCAGCTCAGAAATACCTTTGCTAAATTTTATCGAGATCGGTTCAGATTTGGATATAGCTCCCATATATAACTTCGTCCGATTTACCTTTTATTGTGCACCAAACGTCTAATATTTGCCCAAATGGGATGGAATTTGGCACATACGACCGAATTGAAGGTAGTACGCAAAATTTGGTGAAGATCGGTTCAGATATAGCTATAGCTCCCATATATACTGTTCATCCGATTTGTTGTATTTGTTACCCACAGCCGTAATATGCACTCCGTAACAACGATATTCAGGGAAATATATCAAATACAGCTCAGAAATATCTTTGCCAAATTTATCGAGATCGGTTCAGATTTGGATTTAGCTCCTATACATATCTTTACCTGATTTAGAATTAATGTTGCACCAAATGGGCAATACAAGTCCGAATTTAAAAGATACAAATGCTTCGGCGTATTTAGTCCTTTAAATTTTAAATTATAATTATAATCATAGGGAGTATAATTGAATTCTCCCATAAAAACTTTTACTTGTTATGTGGAGCTCAACTAAATTAGCAAAGTGGTGTAGGGTATCATAAAATCGGCCCCGCCCGACTTTAGGACTTTCTTTACTGGTTTTATCTCACCCTGTATGTGTTATTCCGAAACTTAAATTAAATATTAATAAGTGGAATATTTCCACTTTCATGCATCAACCCGATATTCGGCATTATTATGAATTTAGCCACATTTGGTACTTCCCGATAATCGATAGCAGAACAATTTATATAACGTTTTCTATAGTCCCGATATTCGGCATTCTGATGATTTTAGCCAACTTTTCTACAGAATTGTTTGAAATTAGAATGGGTATTCCTAATAACTGGAGTCACACATAAGCCTATAATACTGGAATTTCGGCATAAACATGCATTTCTAAACCTTACACCAATAGTGGTAAGGGTGTTGTGCATTTGCTTGTTACATGGAGTAGGAAGCGAATTAAACCTATAGTTACTTTTGAAGATCCTCATAGAACCATTTTATGAGCCGATGTATACTTGTCAGACCGTCCGTCTGTGCATGTATTTTTGTGAACAAAATTCAGGTCGCATTTACTATCCAATGGAGGTGAACATTTTCAAACAATATTTGTCTGGACCATGAACGATCCTATTGTAATTGGCGAGAATCCGTTCTAATTTAGAAATAGCTCACGCATGTGTATTTAAACGGAAGCAAGAGCATGAAATTTTGTAAAAATTGGTTCAGATATAGCTATATCTTCCATATATATGTTTTATCCGATTTGATGTTGAAATCCCTTACTTTCGTAATATGTACTCTACAATAATGGTATTCGGTACCAGATATTTAATAAAATATGGTATTCGGTACAAGATATCCAATACATATAGCTCAGAAATACCTTTCCCAAATTATATCGAGATCGGTTCAGATTTGGATATAGATATAGCTCTCATAAATATCTTCGGCCGATTTCAGGTTTATTGTGTACCGAATGGTTAATATCAGTCCACATTAAGTAAATTTTAGGACTTCCGATCAAATTCAATTTAAAAGCAAATAAATCAAATTTTATAAAAATCGTATCAGATAAAGCTATAGCTTCCAAATATATGTTTCATCCGACTTGACATTTAAACCCCCACAGCCTTAATATGCACGTCATAATAAGATTTCTTGTAGAAGAAAAATGAAATTACGTGGCGGTGGATCTGAGTATATTCATTATTAAAGAGAACTTACTCATTGTATTTTTTGCACTTTAAAACAATGGTGTAGGGTATCAAATGCCGGCCCATCCAACTTTCATCCTTTCCTTACTTGTTTATATATAAGGAATTTAATTGAGTACACTCACGGCGCCACACTCTCTTCTGAAGATATCTTGCGAGCCAGTCAGGCTGAGAGAGAAAGAGAGAGAGAGAGAACATGGCTAGATCGTCTCCAAATATTCTAAGTATTTAGGGTTTGTTCATGTACTTTTCGGACTTTCCATGTGAGATTCTCTTTAAAACTTTTAGGTCCTGGAAGTTTGTTCGCACACTTCACAAATATCTAAATACTCTCCAAAACTGCAAAACAATGGGTAACTCTTGAAACAGCAATAAAAACAACAACAACAACAAAAACTATGCGGACACCCTTGTTTCTAACCCAACAAGCTAGCTAGAATTTACCACAAAAACAAGTAAGCAAAGGCTACAGTCGAGCGGGGCCGACCGTTGAATACCCTACAACACTATAATAAACGATACAGTTTATATAGGCGAGATACTCGAAAGAATTCCACAAGATATTGTGACAAATAATAAAAGAAAACCATCAGGTTTCGATCTCTAATTTTCCAATAATAGCACGTAAATGGTCTTCCTAGATCTGGAACCAATATTTCCCAAAGACCTATAATCTCTCAGAAATAGTAAATGATTAACATTTATAATTGGTTTTTGACTGAAACGCATCTATATGAGATATAGACATTTGAAGTCAGAAGTGCGTCTTTCCAGTATTTGCGAATTATCCAAAAAGTCACTGGAATGGAGATTTTCGTATTTTGTCTACAAAAGTTGGCAAACTATTTCATCACACATTGAATATTTTTGGATGGCCATCCAAAACTGCTTGGCTTTTGCAATGCCCGGTAACCCCCATTCAAATGTGCGTGAGGATCGGGCAATAATTACGACCTGCTGACAATTTTGCTGTTTTTTTGGTCCATTTCAACCCCTAAATATATGGCGATCATCTCCAAAATGAGTAGGCTTCTATTCTGACCCTCATCTGGTCCCCATGCAAAATTTCGTTAGGATCGGGCCATAAATGCGATCTGTATATGATATCCTAATTTCCTAACTACTTAGTTTTGTTAGCTGTAGAAATATTACCAAATGTTTAATTCAAAATGAAAATATGCCAAAAATATGACAAAATTGAAAAAATATGAGAAAATGTTAGAAAATCAATATTTTCATCTTTAGAGAGATATTTTTATGCGATTTTTTTAGACGTTTTTTCTTTCCTGCCAAGAGGCCATTCTGAATTAAGGAGAACTGTCGAAATCAGTTCAGCCGTTCTCGACATATAAGAGATCTTTCAAGCATATCTTCTTTGATAAACATATATATCGCACATATTTTGCTATATATCCGATTTGTTGGATCTTAACATCAATGTAAAGATCAGAAGTAACCTTGTCATGGCTTTGTGATTTCGCCGGGATTTAAAATATTCGCGGTTTAATGAAAAATTTTGAATTTTTTCAACAAAAAAGATATGGTCTATTTTACCCGCTAAATATTATCCGATGACCACCCAAATTGGTAGGCTTCTTCCCCGCCCTAAACTCTAACTACATGCGAAATTCCGCGTTGATTGGTCTATAATTGCGACCTGTATAGCTACTGCAAAATCCGACATTTTTTCAGTATTTGGTCCATTTCAACCCCTAAACATTTGGCGATCATCTCCAAAAGAAATAGGCTTCTATTCTGACCCTAACCCCACCTTCGTGCAAAATTTCGTAAGGATCGGGCCATAATTGCGACCTGTAGCGTGATTACAAATTAACATGGACAGACGGACAGACGGACAGACGGACGGACGGACATACATAGCTAGATCGACTCAGCTCGGCGAGCTAGGAAGATTCATATTTACTTTCCTATATGGGAAATCAATATTTCGAGGTGTTACATAAATTCTGGCCCAATCAAACTTATAATACCCCCAACACATAGTGTTGTAGGGTATAATGACAAAGGCAACGAACAACGAACTCTATGGCGATGATAATAATGATCCAAAGCAACATCCACATTTCAGACGTAATAAAATTACCGCCATGCATAAATACGAGGACAACGTTACTCACTCACTCACTCTTGCTTTCATCACATCGCACTTTTCCGTTAACAATGGCAGCAGCAGCAGTAGCAGCAACAACATCAACGCCACCAATACTCATCAGCAAAAGGAACATCAACGCACATCTTTGTGCGTTGGCGGTGGGGGAGCAGCAGCGTTTCATGCTACATGGTAATGGTTGGGTAATGGCAAAATCATTTGCCAAGGAAATAAAGTATGCGTTTTTCGTGCGTATGTGTAGATGTTTGAGTGTGTGTGTGTGTGCTCACCTACATGTGCCAATACAAAACGGCAATGAAAGAGATTGTTTTTGTTATTCAACGAGAGATAGGGTAATGATGGCGGTGGGGTGGATGGGGCAACGAAACAAATGAAAAGGCCCAAGAAACTTGTCGCTAAAGTCAAATAAAGACAAAAGCTAAGCACTGGCTTAAACATGTACATAAGTAACAGTGAATGTAATGTCTTAACCCCACTTAAGCCGTACATTATGCCAGTCGGCATTTCATAAAAGCACAACACGCGCATTTGTTTGCAAATGTCGGCGTACTCGATGTTCGCGTTCACATTGAAGGTTTTCCGTTTTTGTGTGTGCCATGGCATTGCAATTAAGGATGATGCTGGGTAAACGAATTAGATTTAATTTACTAAAAATGTAGGGATGTTGGAGAAGCTATTTGGAATGGTAATAATTTAGACGAAAACATTTATGAATCATGAATATGAAGAGATTTTTAGTACCCGTTTAAAAAAGAGAGACCGAATAAACTCGGCATATTTCAGCTCCAAATTGTAAGCATGGTAAGATTTCAATAGTGATCTGATGATCATGAAAATATCCACAAAGTGCTATTTGTCATGAAGAAAATTTCCACGTTACTGTAGACTTGTTGTATCTAATAATCTGATCTCCTTCAATAATACAATTCCGGGGTTAAATCTCGAAAGAATAGGAGACAGAGCAATCCCTTTCATAGCACTGTGTAACACAAAAAATAATTTCGCGGAAAATCCAGCAGATTTTAGAAGTAGATCATACATCGCAATGTAAACTATATAGAGAGGGCAAGTTCCCCCTCTTCCAAACTTTTGCGCATTTTCGGATAAAGATGTATTAGTCTCTTCAAAATATTACAGATAACAAGTAAACAAAGACTATAGTCGGGCGAGGCCACCAAAGGCTATAAAAACCAACCAACAACAACACTAATATATATTGGAAAAACTCTTCAGTTCCATAACCACATTAGTAAATTTTTTTAATAATGCCCTACAGTCCTGAACAAATGTTACATTTGTTCTGACCGGGGGATTTTTCCCAACCTTTCGACAAATTTATAGTGCTGATATGTATTCAAAAAAAAAAAAAAAAAAAAAAAAAAATCACACAAAATTGTGATCAATTTACCCGCTATATATCATACAATGGTCGTAAAAAATGCTACACTTCCACCCTGTCATACAACCAACTTCATGAAGAATTCCGCGTCGATTTGCTTTTAATTGTGACCTGTAGAGCAACTACAAAATCAGGAAAATTTTAATTGTATGGTCCATGTGAACCCCTAAATATACATCTTCATAAACAATAGGCTTCGATTCTGACCCAAACGCCGAAAACTCAATATTTAATTTCGAGAAGATCGAATGGTAATTACCTCCTGTATATAATACCCTCAACATATAATATTTTGGAAAGTACAAAAATATTACAAAATGTACAATTCAATATTGAAAAAATTACATGGTATAACAAATATGGCCAGGTCGAACTCTACATATCCTCCACCATTTCGAACGATTTGGAAATTTTCAAAAATAAAATCCGTTAAAAATTCTGTTAAAACCTTAAAAATACCAAATATAGGTCTATACAAAGACGAGGACTTGCAAAGGCAATTTTGTCATAGGCTATTATAATATTCAAATACGTAACTTAAAAAAATTCCGATGAATAATGGAGCTAAAATCAACAAAATATCGAATATAGGGAGGTGCCATTATATGGAGGCTTTACGAAGAATTGTACTTGCATAGACAATTTCAATTTCTGTCACAGGCTGTAGTATCTATTAGGAACTTCAAATTCGAAATTTGAAACAATCAGAGTTAAATCGTCTTAGAATTTTATTAAAAATTATTGTTTATTATTTCAAACGGAATGACGAACTTAATATACCCTCCATACTATATATGGTGGAAGTTATAAAAATATAGTAAAAAGTAACAAAAAATATTCAAATTTTTATTAGCATATTTTCAATGCGATTTTTCAGAGCCCATTCTGAATTTGTGACAATTTTTGACAATAATTTTATTTTATACTAGCAAATGTCCGTTACTTCGTATGCGGAATAAGGAAATTATATTAAAGTAAATAAAAGATCACCATTTTTAATATCAAGTTATAAAGGTGATATCTAATTTTAATACACATTAATTTTACATTTACAGCGCTATCCCTTTCCTAAATACCAAAATTAGTATAATTTAGTATCTTTTAGTATTTATTTCCAAATCGACATCTGTATATCAACTCTATCGCTCAAAAATTAATCCAAATATCAAATTTTATATTTTCAGCTCTGTTTCTACCACAAATACGAAATTTAGTACTAGTTAGTACTTTCAGCATTTTTTTAGCACGAATTTCCAAAAATATCTCCGAACCTTAAATCAATCCTAATGTCCAATTTATACAAAATTTGATTTATACAGGTCTAACGCTTAGTACACATATCCCAAGCCATGTCCTTACAACAAGCACATTTCCAAGAATTCATTTTCATAATAAGATAAAAATTTTCTGGCTATTTTTTTAAGTAATACCAAATGGTACCAAATTTAGAGCATTTTTGTACACTAATTGTAAGTATTTCGAAAAACTCTATCAAATTTTAGATTTCTAGCCGAATTTCTCCAAATGGCAAAGCTAATACGAGTCAGTACTGTTTAGTACGAGTTTCCAAAATAACCTCCAAGGAAGGAAAAATTTCAGCTTTCAACACAATACTTTCACGCTATCCCTTGCAGAACGCATTTTCAAGCCCAAGTCTTTACCTAAACCTTACCCACTAGCAGAGACCCCAAACCCAACATTTTAAATTTTCAGATCAATACATTCAACCAAAACCAAATTAATCCGAAATAAGTGTCATTTAGTATAGTTGTTATACTTAGTACACATTTCCCAAAAATACCTTACTACAGGGTAAAATGACGAAAAACTGCAACCAACTTCAGACTGCTGCCATTTCTAAGCTACTTGTCCGACAGCTGTTAAAATTATTCCAGTAACAGCTCATTATATTGTTTACAAGCGTACAGAAACATTTTAGTGAGAATTTTCCAAAAAAAAAGTTATTCGTGATAGAATTCATATAGGTATTTTGATACTTTTTGCGACATTATTCACTGGAGTTGTTTCAAATTTTGTATTTGAAGTTCGTAATGGATACTGCAGCCTATGGCATGAAATTGTCTGATGATTTTAGCTACATTATTCCCCAATTTTTTTTTTCAAGTTTCGCATTTGAATATTGTAATGACTTATGACAAAAGTTGCCATTGCAGATCCACGTCATCGTATAGACCCTAATATAACGGATATAATAGATTTTTAACAAAATTGTTAACGGATTTTATTTTTTTGAAAATTGCCAAATTCGTTCCAAATGGTGGAGGGCATTCAAAGATCGGCCCGGCCGAACTTACAGCATTTTTACTTGTTTTGTGCACCAAACGTGTTCTTACGACCAAATTGAGCCTAGAAACAATTATGTTAAATTTGGTGAAAATAGGTTCAGATAAAGCTATAGCTCCCACATATATTGTTCATTGGATTTGTTTTATATGTTAGTCCTATAAAGGGCTGTAGAGTATGATAAAGTTGGCCCGCCCGAAATTTAGACTTTCTTTACTGATTTTAAGTTCACCTCTGTGTGCCTCATCAATTGCATTGTGTAATACTTCATTTCGAATATTTGCAAAACAGTTTTCCATAACAAGACATTTTACACAAACGTATGCATATATGTTCTTGCCGACATATATGCATTTATTTCTGCAAATAATTGTACCATTGCCCTATTCGTCTATTGTGTGTACTTCTAAATAACTGAAATTACTTGTGGCACTCGTTGTTATTGTGGGTGTGTGTTTCATTGAAAAGCAAATTGTTGCCCTTTCCCATTTGGCATTTTGCAAGAAATTCAATAAATTATTCCATTTTTGTAAAAGTTTTAATTGGGTCTTCTTTGTGATTTACTTGTGCTACACTTCTGTTTGTTTGGCTTCGGGCAAAAGTTGTAGGCAAAAATTTCAAAATTTTTGTTGATCAAATAGATTTTATTCGGTCGGTCGGTCGGTCATTGGCCCAGAAATATTGAATTCGACATGTTTTTCTCAAGTTATTTTAATTTAGTTACGTACAATAAAGTTTATTGTGGATTTTCTGAGATTATTGTAAGTTTGATGTATCGGTTCGATGGCATGCTGGGCATGTAGAGTGGCAAATTATTTAGAAATACGAAAATATGTGTGTTATACTTTGAGCTGAGTTGGTATGGAAAAACTTATGCAGGAGTGCAGTTTAGTTGACCCAATAATTCATCAACGTACAGACGGAATGGCTAAATCTAGAATCTTAAAATTTTGGCTGAGGGTCATTCTTAGTACGAAGGGGTCAGAAAAGACTGGGTTTATGGAAATTCGTAATAGAATGGTACGAAAAGTATTAAAAGTTACTAAATATAGTACCATTTCTATTTGAGGAAGCAGTAGACCTAGAATTTGGAATGATGGTCTCTGTTGGAGTGTAAGATAGATGTACCGAAGGGTTTTTGGAAATTGGCACTATAAGTACACGAAAAGTCAAAAAAATGTACTATATTTGGCACCATTTCGTATCATGTGAACGGTTAGAACTAAAAACTTGAAAATTGGAATTGGAATCAAGGTTGAGGAGTAGAGTCGATGTTGTGAGGTAGTTTTGGAAGTGTGAACTCATGTACATGAAAAGCACTGAACTAAATTAAGTACAATTTAAAGTTGGAGGAACGGATGGAGCTGAAAATCTGAAATTTGAAATTTACAATACTGGCGTAGTGTTGGATTCCGATAAGTTTTCGAAATTTGTACTTATGTGCAGAAAAAGTACTAAATGGTAGTACATTTGGCACCATTTCGGATCATGTTAATGATTAGAACTAAGAACATAAATTCGGAATGGGAATCAAGGTTGAGGATGGTGTTATGGGGTAGTTTTGTAAGTGTGTACTCATATACACGAAAAGTACTAAACAATACTAAATTTAGTACAATTTGAATTTGGAGGAACGGATGGAGCTGGAATCCTGAAATTTGAAATGAATGCGTGTAGTATAGGGATATGGAGGAGTTTTTCAAAAATGTGTACTTACGTGCACGAAAATTCCAATATGATACTAAATTTGGTACAATTTCTGGTGCACCAAATGACCAATATAAGTCCAAATGACCGGAATTTTGGCACATCCAAACGAATTCAATCTAAAAGGAAGTACGTAAAATTTAGGGAAAGGCGGATCAAATATAGCTATAGCTCCCATATACATGTTCCATACGATTTTGTGGTTAAAGCCCTCAAATTCGTAATATCCATTCGACAACAATGATATTTGGTACAAGATATCTTATAGAGCTCGGAAATACCTTTGTCAAATTTTATCGAGATCGGATAAGATTTAGATATAGCACCCTTATATATTCTTTATCCGATATCAGGTTTATTGTGCAAACAATATCGGCCTAATGGAGTAAATTTCGGGACGTACGTTTCCATTTTGTGGAACTCGGCTCCGATATATTTTTTTTAATACAATCCTACTCGAAGTTATGTGATGCACTATATAGCAATATTATTCGCTATAAAAGATTAAAATGTCTCGGTTAAATTTAGTGAACATCTATTCAGAATTGGATATGTCTCCCACATATTAGTTCCCTCTGAAACCAAAATATAACTGATCTAAAGCCAAATGTTAATTTGTGGTATGATCTACTTCAAATAAATTCTTTTTGTTACGGGACCTCTACTAAATACGTATAGTGGTGTAAGGTATCATATAGTCGGCCCCGACTTTTGACTTTTCCTTACTGGTTTGTGCTGGGTGAAGGGATAGAGATAAAGTTCTGAAAATTGATATTTAGATTACTTATAGTATTGGTGTTTGAGATTTGGCGGTGGTTTTAACATGCGTCCTATATTTGTAAGAAAAGTATTAAATATTATTAAATCCCAAAATTTGATATAGAGGACTCTATTGGTACCTGGGATTGAAATACGGAAGTGGTTTTCAGAATATATGTAATAATTGTAGGCAAAGTACTAAATGTTACTTAAGTTGGTATTGGATGAAGGGATAGGGCTGGAATCTTCAAATTTGAGAATTATGTCTCCGTTGTTATCTGGAATTGAGATATGGAGGTGATTTTGGAAATATATACTATAATTGTACTCAAAGTACCAAGTAGCACTACATTTGCTATTGGGTAAAATAATAGATATTAAATCTTGAAATTTAATATTAAGGTCATTGTTGGTATCTGAGGTTGAGATATGGAGATTGTTTTGAAAATGCGTACAATAGTTGTTCGAAAAGTACTAAATGCTAATAAATTTTGGTATTTGGTGAATGGATAGAGCTTGAATCCTGAAATTTGATATTGAGGTTACTGTTGGTTTCTAGGATTTAGAAATAGAGGTAGCCAATTTTTATTAGGAAACACCATGAAATAGTTTTGGCTTCTAGACAAAATTGGATGGGGAACCATTGTGAAAGGGCTCATATGTGCTGAGTTTTAAAACGAAAAATTTTGAAACTTGTTGGTGCAAAATGTAATCAATTTCCGATTATCCTTTTTGATAAAGGAAAAACTTGAATATGATGATTATGATTATCAAACTGATAATCTGAAAAATTAATATATGTATGGAGTATTGTTAAGAGAATTGAATTGAACTGGAGAAATTTTCAGGTGAACTTTTCGCTGATCTCCAATGATTTTCGATAATCTCCAATTATTTCCAAAAAAAAAAACTTTTAATGTCTCAATAAAGATTTTCTGATTCAATTAGAGATACAACCACGTGAAATGTATAGGTCACTGTAAAAGATTGTCATTAGAATATATAATTAATTGATAGAATAAATAATTAAACAACATTTATAAATAAATATTCTTTACGATACAGCATTTTTAAATCCTTTCAGATGAATAAATCTGATTTCATAATAAATTTCCCTTCTGCTTCATTACTATTCTAGGCAGCATCGATGGAAACAAACAACTGTATAAATCATGTTTAGTATCGTAATTTTAATCATAACCTTAAGTTAAGTGCGTACATACTTGACATTCTGTCGGCGTATAAAGTGTAACTCTTATATACACAATTTTACGTAACAAATTCCTTTCATTATTGCTGGTATACATAGACAGCTTAAGTTGACTTCCACGCATTTTAGTAATTTTGGGTGACTTTCCTTTCTGTTGATAATTATGTTAAGGATTACTTTAACGTTCCTTAATTTATCTTGTAAATACAGCAGTACGTAAATCTTCCTGCGGATGTCTTTCATTACGTATAAACCAACACAAACTACTTATAATGTTAGGTTTTCTATGGGGCGTATAATTAATTTTTTTTATGATCCCTATAAAGTATACGCCCCAATGTCAAAAAAAATCTAGAGAGGCATTTTTATACCGTCCACATATATAGTATGGAGAGTGCATTAAGTTTGTCATATCATTTCTTACTCATCGAAATAATGACTCTAGACCCTACGAAATATATGTATTCTGGATCACCGTAAAATTCTGGGACGATTTTGCTCTGTCCGTCCATTCGTCTTCTGTAATCACACTTGAGTCGAAAACAAATTCCTATCTTAATTCTTTTAAAAATACTAAAAATTTGCACAAATCGGTATTTTGCTGCAATCAGGTTAAGTTCGGTTAAGTCCGTTTTATCTAATGCAGATAACAACATTGTCATGACCAAAATTACAAGAAAATCGAATACTTATATCCAATTTTTCTGTCGAAATCATTAATTCCGATAAATTCCATATTTATATGAAATTTCTAGTTGAGATAAATATTTAAATATAGCAAATTGTAAACAATCACTGACTTGTTTCGCAAGTTGTGACAAATAAAGATATTGAAAATTAGGACCCAGAAGGGGTTCGCATCATCATATCATCACTCAATAGAAGTTGCTTTAGCAAGAATGTATGTGTGACATTTGAAAACAGTTGGATGCTTATTTCGCTTTCATTGAGAGTTTTGTTCTTAAAAATATTGAATCCTATTTGGGGGAGGTACCAGAAGAAATAATCCGATCTCTACCACCTTAAAACAAATCTTGTGTTTATGGTAATATTGAGATGTAGAAAGTCTGAATGGAATTGAATGTTAGTTTAGCGTTTTATGAGCTTCTTGGATATACAAAATTTTGACCCTTTATGGGGAAGGTACCAGAAGGAGTGGACCGGTCTTGATAGAAATAATGATATGTGTGAAATATGAAGAGAACCGGATGCATATTTCAGATTTTATTTTCGTTTTGTTTATTCAAAACTTTGACTCCCTTTTGGGGCAGGTACCAGAAGGAATAGTTCCATCTCTACCATCTTTATAACAAACTAGCTGGCCCGGTCCGCGTTGCCGGCCCGTAGTTTTTGTCTATTATGCATATATTCCCAAGCATAATTATTCACAGATATGACTGATATAGGTGTTCACGTACAGGTCGATTTAAAGTGTTTTAAAATACCTGTACCCATTTTTAACCAGTGGGCTTCAATATTTAAACCGTGGGCTTCAACTGTGTGGATGTGCTATACAAATCTATTAAAAAGTATATATCAATCTTATCGCCATATAAGGGATCAAATTAATTTTAATATGGTAAAAATCGTAGCAAAATCTTCCAGTCAAATGAGCAGTAATTTGGAATTTGCTGTATTTTGTATACTACATAATTGAGGGCTGAATGATTTAAGAATAGCCAAAGTTAATTACTTTTTTAAACCCATTAGCAACTTAGATTGTGCATTAGAGTCCTCATAAGTCCCCCTAACCATGTCAGTCTGTTTGTCCGCCAAAAGGTGGACTTGAGAGGGTATTATAACATGGATAAAAATTCTAAAATTTGCAGATATGTTGAAATTTTAGTGTAAGATTTTCACCCCCCTAATACGCATTATTAGCCAAATTCTTTGAAATGTGGTTAAATTAGGAGGTACCTTCTTTATATGGGCACTACTCCGAAACATCGACCTACATTGAAAACTTTCTTCTACCCCTTATAATCCAAGATGACAAATAGAGGCCAAATCAAAAATATAGCAGAACAATATAGCATGTCATAGCATTTCGCGTGATTTAAATAAGTAAAAATAGTTTTATCCACCTCATAATTGAGGGCAGAATGATAAGATGGGAATTAATTTTATTTGCCATTTAAATTGTAAGTTGGAGACCCCTTAAAGTCCATATTTTCATCATAGGATAATTCAATGATGATTAAACAAATATTCGGTCCCGTGCTACTTTCTTATATTTGTAATTTGTTCATGTTTCCACAATTTATTTCATATGGATGCACATCCCAAATCTACGTTCCCAACCAATATTCTCTTGGGGGTTAAAAATTCAATAGAATACAAAATTTTCTTTTCTGACCACACATTAGATGTGAAAGTGGACTTGGGGATACTCCAATGTGGGGACTTTACTTAAATAAATTCCTATGTGGCAATTATCTGTATGATGGTTCCCTACCCCAGGGTGGCGTAAATAAAATTTTTTAGCCAAATCAATTGATGAATGTGGTCAATACCAATATGGGCCCTACTCTGAAAATTTCAAATTTTATGCGAAGAGGTTATCTACCCCCTTAGAAACAAAAATGTCAAATAAGGGCCAAAAAATGAAAAAAAGTGACCGGCCAAGACCCCAAAAATAACTTAAATCATAGATGGTTATATAAATATGAAATCGGGTTGTTCCCTTATCCATGAGTTATGATCGATATAAAGACCTGCAAAAGTGATTTTAGGTATTTTGAATGTTTGGGAAGAATTTCTGGAAGGATATAAAACCTTTTCTTACTAAAAGTCCCATTCGCTCTACTATTTTGCACCTTTTATTTCAATATTGGTATATTACTTATTATTCTCCCAAAGAATTTTGCATTTTGAGCTCTCATTGGACGGATCATTGTCACGCTTTGAAATGAGCCCCATTAAGCTTTTTCGGTCATTTTTGTTTGTTTAAACGTGTTCGCATCTTCCAGCTAACCCACGATGTAGGCCCTGGAGTTGAAAGGTAGATGTCAGTTAACATCCTATTTCGCACTTATTCAATTTTTTTAGTGAAAAATTATTCTTTATTTTGTTCACAAAAAAAAAATTGACAAAAAAAAGAATAACAAATTGAAAAAGTCTTCAACTTTTTCGCTGATTTTTTACAGCAAATGTTTTAAGATCCTTCCTTACAAAGTTTGTCAATAGAATGTACTATTACTTTAAAATTCGATTCCATTGAAAATGTTTTTTTTGATTTTTGCAATGAGATCTCTTTTTCATGATTTTTCAGCGATTTAGAAAAAGTAATTATCTTTTAACTTTGGTGTGACCGCGTTAAATTATTTCGATATCATCTATTCCGTTTCGCCACCACATAATTCGCTACTACACTTCCATGTAACCCGCCATCAATTTCAGTTCTCAAGAAATCAAGTCAATTAAATAAATTGGTATAAATATTCGAATTCAAAAATAAAATATAAAAAACACTACAAATGTACATTAGAAAAAAGTAAGTCAAAATGGAAAAAAATCATGCAAAATAAAACATTACTATTGTACATTTGAAAAGTCAAAATGAAAATGTTAATATATCACATTTTTACGCGATTTTTTTGGATATTATCCTTTTCGGAGAGTAGACAACTCCGAATTTGTGTGAATCGTTAAAATTAATCCAGCGGTTCTTAAGTTATAAGCGTAGTAACTAACACAACTTACATTTATATATATAGATTTTGAGCTGATAGAAATATTGCGATGTGCCAAATCTGAATGGAATCGCATGTTAATTTCGTGTTTTATCGACTTCATAGGTATTTAAAATGTTGACCTTTTTGGGAGAGCTACAAGAAGGAGTGGACCGATATATTCCATATACACACTAGATTTGGGTCAAAAAAAAATATTGTGATTTGTGTAATTTAAAGACAATCTGTCTCTTACATCACATTTTATGAGAATTATAATTATCCACAATTTTGACGTTTTGTGGTTGAGGTACTTGATGGAGTGGACCGATATCGTTCATTTTCTCACCTGACCTAGGACTGATGGAAATGTTAGCATGCAATATTTGCAATGTTAGAGCAGAATCGAATTATCCTTTTTATTTCTGTGCAGTATTATATTATATTTCATTATAATTCTTATTATTTCATTATAATTATTATTTAATTTTATTTTATTTTTTTTTTTTTTTGGAAATTTCGACTTTTTGTGAGAGAGAAACTAGAAGGAGTGGAGCGATATTGCCCATTACAATGTAACAAGTTTGGACTAAATCGGATATTCGGTTCGTGAGTCATCGTATGCACCAGCCAACCACACGGTCAAACGGGCGGACATCGCTACATCGACTCCAAATGTCCTGAAATGGATTTGGTCCAATGAAAATTAGGGTCTAGAATCGTTATTTCGATTTGGCCGTATCAAATATGTCATAAATATGGTAGAGATCGAACGATTCCTTCTGGAACCTAAAACACAAATATTAATAAGTAATCATAACAGAAGTAAAACAAGTTAAAAAGCAGTAAGTTCGACCGGGCAGAACTTTTAATACCACCCACAATTTGGAACGAATTTGGAAATTTTCAAAAAATTAAATCCGTTAAAAATTCTGTTAAAATCTTAAAAATACCGAATATTGCATTGGCATTGTTTGTTATAAACCATGTTCAAATTCGAAACTTGATATATAGCTTAAATCATCAAAATACAGTATATAGGGAGGTACCGTTATATCGGAACTATACGAAGTCCTGGACCTGCATAGACAATTTTCTGTCACAGGCTGTAGCATCCATTACGATCTTCAAATACGACATCTCAAACAATTTCGGTGGGTACTTTACCTAAACTCGTCAAAATACCGAACATAGGGAGGTACTGATATATGGGGCCTATACGAAGACCTGAACCTACATAGACAATTTTCTGTCACAGACTGTAGTTCCTATTACGAACTCTAAATACGCAATTTGAAACTACTCCGGTAAATAATAACGCTAATATCATAAAATACCGAATATTGGGAGGTACTGTTATGTGGGGACTATACGAAGATTTGGACCTGCACAGACAATTTTCTGTCACAGACTGTAGTTAATATTACGAACTCTAAATACGTAATTTGAAATTACTCCGGTGAATAATGACGCTAATATCATAAAATACCGAATATTTTGAGGTACCGTTATGTGGGGGCTATACGAAGACGTGGACGTGTGCAGACAATTTTCCGTCAGAGCCTGTAGTATCCATTACGAACTTCAAATACCAAATTTGAAACAATTCCGGTGAATAATATCGCTAAAATCATCAAAATATCGAATATGGGGAGGTACCGTTATATGGGGGCTATATGAAAACGTGGACCTACATGGCCCATTTACGAACTTATTCTGCCTACTGGCAAAATAAGCTTGTGTGCAAAATTGTAGCTTTCTATCTCAATTCGTTCGAAAGATAGCATGATTACAACGGATAGACAGACCGACGGACAGACAGAGAGACAGACACACAGACAGACGCACATCGCTAAATCGACTTAGAATTTTACGACTACAAAATTAAAAAAAAATAATTTTTTTAGTCCATTTGCGCCTCTAAATGTACATCTTAAGAATAATGGGCTTTTATTCTGACCCTAACCCTACCCCCATGCAAAATTTCGTGAGGATCGGACGATAATTGCGATATGCATAGTGTTGGGGGGTGTAAAAATTTAGAAAATTTACAATTCAAAATTGTAAGTCAAATTGAAAAAATCGCATGCGACAAAAAATATGACAAAAATTGAAAAAATTCGTTTTATGGCAAGAGACCATTCCGAATTGATGGGAATTGTGAAAATCAGGCCAGCGGTTCTTGATTTATAAGGAGAATAAATAAAATCAATTCTTTTACATATATATTGTACCTATTCTTCCATATATCCGATTTCTTGGCTATTAGCATCACTGTAATGGTCAAAAGTGATATTTTAATGTATTTTTGATTTGGCTGTGATTGAAAATATTCGCGTTTTGGTGGACATTTTCCTATTTTCTTACATAAAAGTTTGGGTCTATTTTAACCGCTAATTATTGTCCGATGACCGCCCAAATTGGTAGGTTTCCTCCCACTCCTAAACTCTAACTCCATGTTAACTTTCGCGTCGATTAGTTCATAATTGTGGCCTACAGAGCAACTGCAAAATCAGGAAATTTTTCTGTTTTTGGTCCATTTCATCCCCTAGATATCGTGCGATCATCTCCAAAAACAATGGGGTTCTATTCTAACCCTAACCCCACCTCCATTTTCAATTTCGTGAGGATCGGTTCATACTCATACTCTCCTATGTGGGAAATCAATATTTCGTGGTGTTACATAATTTTTGGCCCAATCAAACTTATAATACCCCCAACACATAGTGTTGTAGGGTATAAACATATGATCGAACATGGGCTGAAAGTATACATCTATGGGCAAAACCGACTGATACCTTTTAACTTGTTTGAGTTTCAAATCAGCAGGAAAGACACCGTTTCCTTTGTTCTGTATTGAACATTTTCTAATCGAATCGTTTCAATAGAGTCGCTTTTACATAAATTCCCCATTCTTCTATTTACTCATACTCTGCATGATGCTATTACGTAGTTTGAAATACCAGGAACTTCACTTAAACACAACCTCTTTAAATTTTAAAATTGTATGTTCTATTAAAAAAATATCACTGTGAAATGACAGGGTGAGCTTCTCATAATTTTATCACACCTGCCTAAAATTAACCAAAAAAAAGGTCATGACAATGCACACATGAATTTGTGAAGTCCCCGAACCGAAATTATGCACTCCATAACAATAAAAAGGCATTATTTTCATTCGAAAATTAATTTATATTTTGGTTTGTCTGCGTCCCAAAAGTATTAAAATATTAAAAGAAAACCAATCATTTACGGTTATGGCAACCAGGTGTATTTTATTAAATAAATGTATGAAGGTGGTGCTTAAAAGATACCCTGAATGTCATTCGAAATGTTGTTTTAAAGCATTATGTCTGCTGGCTGCAATAGCACCGGCTCTGGTTGTTCTAATGGCCCAGATTTTATGATACTCTGCTTTCTATTTTCCGAAAATTGTTGTTGCATCCAATGAAAGCAAGAACCAATAAAGAAGCCAAAACTCCTTTAGCCACAAAGATGAGGGGGAATATCAACCGCACTTTTCACATGCTTCTTGACTGGCTCACTGACTGACTGACTGCGTGTGACACACTCACCCGTTCACACACTGCCATTGTATTTATGGTGGGATTTTTATTTGAAGATTCATACATCTCCGCTCCGAATGTATGTACTCAACTTAACATTTTTATGAGTTTGCTGTATTACTGTCAGCCAGCTACTCACTTTGCCTGAGTAAATGTCGACTGCGTAAATGTGTGTGTGTGTGTGTGTGTGTATGAAATTCGCTTTTTTTGCTGCTACCCTTGCTGTTGCTGTTGTTTTGGGGTTAGGCATGGAGGGTGGGGGGTGTATATGCCCAATGTTTGAATGCAAGCCAAAGTGTGTGCGGTTGCTCATGTGTGTCTAAGTGCCTGAGCAGCACCTAAATGTATGCTGTAAAATTAACGTTTATGTTCTTGTCTTTGCAACCAACATCAACGCAGACCAAACACCAGTAGCAGTAGCAGCAGCAACAGCAACCAGTCAAGTTTCATCATCTGAGCAATGAGGACACTAAGCACTGTCAGCCATGATTTCTCATCACCATCGTCATCATCATAATGGGCTGCGGGATGAGTAGTCATACAAATGCTTATGGTAGTCATACAAAAATGAAATACAGTCTGTGGCAAGTGAATCGGGAAGGAGGACAAATTGTTTGCAAGGCCTTAACAATGCGTGTTGAAAACATCGAAAAGTGTCCAAAACTTCAAACTTTTGGAAATTTTCAGACTATGATTCCTCGGAATCCATGCATTTAAGGTATATAGTGTTTTCGGCAATCTATATATATAAAAGGAAGTTGTGTTAGTTACTACGCTTATAAGTCAATAGCCGGTGTTCTGATTTCAACGATTCAGACAAATTCGGGATTGTCTCTTGGCAGAAAAGGATAAAATCTAAAAAATCGCGTAAAAATGAAAGATTTGAAAGTTTTCATTTTGAATTTAGGAATGTACAATAGTAATGTTTTATTTTGCATATTTTTTCATTTTGACTTTTTTTTTTTTTTTTTTGAATTCAAATATTATGTGTATGTTTTTTTTTGTAGCATAAAGCGTCAAGGCACAAAAATTTATGTATAAATTTTAGTATTAATTGTGCAAGTGGAAATCGAATTATATCAGTTCAGAAGAGGATAGCATAGCAAAAAAATAATGTTTTATCGTGAACAAACGGAGTACAGTAGTCCCGAATTTTGTAGTGGCAAACAAATTTGATAATGTCGAAATAATTTAACGCGGTCACACCAAGTTAAATAATAATTACTATTTTAAAATTGCTAAGAAATAACGAAAATAGAGAGATCTCATTGCAAAACATTCTACAATAAAAATAAAAGAAAAAAAATTCAATGGAATCTAATTTCTAAATGATAGAACATTCTCTTGGCGAACTTTGTAAGGACCTTTGAACATTTGCTGTAACAAATCCGCGAACAAGTTCAATTTATTTTTTTGCCAATTTTATATAATGTACAATGTTTTTTTTTTTAATTTGACGTTTAAATTTATTAAATAACATTTACATTTTTTGTTTGAATTCTGAAGATAAAGAAAATGGGATTTGCGCACAATACGATGTTAAATTTTAATCTTTCCATAGCGGTCATATCAAAACGTGGACGTACTTCTTTCATTTGGCAATGTGAACTCAAAACTCAAATATTATTCAATCAGTAAAATACAGTAGAAAACCTCTTCGCAGAAAATGTTTCGAAACATTTGGAAGTATCACCCTTATAAAGGTACCTCCTGATTTTACCTATTTCCAGGGTCTCAAAGAAAATTTCCATTCGGTTTGATTAAAAACGTGTATTTAGGCTAATTAGGAAGTAGAGAACCATCTTTGGGAAAAATGTCCACATATGTACATATTTTGGTATAGTCCACATATAACAATACCTCCCAGGTCCACCGATAGTAATGTCTACCGATTGACGGACATACAAAAACATAGACGTTAGAGTCCGCTAACACACAATGCGAGGTGTTATGGTAATGGGTGTAAAAGGGTAATTACCTTTGACTATTCTCAAGTCATTCTGCTCTTGATTATGAGGTGGACAAAACTAAATGGTACTCATCAAATGGTACGATTTTCAAAGCAATGCAAATTCCAAATTACAGCTCAAATTAATGCCTATGGCTGAAAATACGATCAGGTTTTTTAAAACACTTGAAATCGACCGGTACGTGAACATGTATTGAAATTTTTTAAGTTCCATTTAGTCAAGTCGTTTTTTATCATAAAAATTATGTCACTTATATAAGCCAAATCTGTGAATTTTTGTGTTAAAGTGTCACTCTTGATCCGAAGGGACCAGAAAAGGCTGGGTTTTTAAAATTTCGTACTAGAATGATACGAAAAGTATTAAAAAGTGGTAGATATGGTAACCTTTGTAGTTGGGGAAACAGTAGAGCCAGAACTCTTAAATTGGATTGGAGTGAGGGCATTATGTTCACCTTAGAGGCGTATCATGGTGTTTTTGGAAATTTGCACTATAAACAGTACTAAAATGTACTTCATTTGGTACATTTTGCACCATGAAATTTTTAATGGGAATTAAGGTTGAGAAGTAAAGCCGATGTGAGGAGGTCGTTTTAGAAGTTTGTACTCATGTATACGGTACTAAATTTAGTACAATTTGGATTTGGAGGGACGGATGGAGTTAGAATCCTGAAATTTGAAACTAACATTACTGCACGAAAAATACTAAGGGGTACTAAAAGTGGTACAATTTCGATTTGGGTGAATTGATAGAAACTAAAAATTAGAATTAAAACTAATATTGCATTCTAGGACTAAGGAAATCTGAAGTTTTGGAAATTCGTTATGTCTACTAAATGGTACTGAATTTGGTACAATTTTAATTTTAAGTGAACCGATAGAGCTGCAATTCTATTTGTTTGAATGACGTACATAGTTATGAAAGTTTGTGCTTATATGTACTAAATCGTACTAAATTTGGTACAATTTAAGTTTTGGGTGAATCGGTAGAGTTGTAATCCCGAAATTTGTAAATAAGATTTATATTGGACTGTATGATATAGATATTTATGAAAAATTTTACTTAAGTGTTCTAAATTTTGCACAACTTGTAGGATTGAAATATGTAGGTAGGTTTGGAAATACTTGTATGTACTAATATGTATAAATTTGATACAATTTGGATTTGGGCGAACCAATAGAGTTGGTGATCTGAAATTTGGAAAAAATAACTGTCGGATTGTGGTATTGGGATGTGGAAGCATTATTGGAAATTTTTACTAAAATGTACTAAATATGGTACAATTTAATTTTGGGTGAACCATTAGAGCGTGCTCTGAAAATTGGAAATCAGATTACTGTCGAAGTGTAGGAGTGGGATATGTTGGTAGATTTTTTTTATTTATACTCATATGTACTAAAATGTGCTAAAGTTGGTACAATTTGCATTTGGAAATAAGATATTATTGGAAATTAAATTTGGTACAATATGGATTTGGATGAACCGATAGGTATGGAATCCTGAACTTTGGAATTGGGATTACTGTGGGTATGTCCGAAGCTTTGGAAATTCGTACTTATGTATACTAACTGGTACTAAATTTGGATTTGGTTGAACCGATAGGGCTTGAATTCAGAAATTGGGAAGCAAGATTCCTATTGGATTGTGTGATACAGGTTGTTATGCTTATTTGTACTTATGTGTGCTAAATGGTGTCAAGCTTGGCACGAATTGGAATTGTGGTGAACCCAAAGAGATGGAATTCTGAAATATAGAATGAGAGTCACTGATGGAGTGCAGGATAGATGTAGCAATGGGTTTTTGGAAACTCGTATTAAAAGGTTTCAAAAATCGTACTAAACTTCTAAAATGGTACCATGTGGTATTAAATACAGAGTGAGATAAAAAAAAAACTGCAAAAAGTCAAACGCCGTAATTTTTACATTTTTTAATTAATTTTATTGAATGAAAGCAACAAATATCGGAAATGGCATCAAATTTTAGAATAAGTTTAGATTTGTGAGAGCTGATCACCTTTGGCACGAACTATGGCCTTCAAACGGCCAATTAAACCACACGCTGCCCGAATGTTGCTCTGCGGTATTTGGCCTATTCCCGGCGAAGCGCATGCTTGAGGTGATCAACACTTTGGCATTTTGTAGTGCCAACCTTGCTCTCCAAAATACTCCAGACACAATAGTTCAACGGATTGATATTCGGAGATTTTGGTGGCCATTGTGCGTTATGGCGGCTGTTATGGCGGCCCCCTCCATCACCATGACCGGCGCTTGAATTCTGGTGGCCAACCGAAGGTTCACATTTTCAGCTGACCTCCTTGGTAAGTAAACACGATAATTGTATTTGTTTACAAACTGGTGGACAACGAATGTTTTCTCACCGGATAAAATTCGGCAGTTCACCACTTTCGGCACAGCGGAGCTACTCTTTAGCTCTTTTGAGTCAATTTTCTTTCTGTTCAGGTGTAAGTTCTTGCACTTTTTGGAATTTTAAAGGCTAATTTTTCAATATTTGCCGAATAGAAAATTGCGATATGTTCAGCTCACGAGCCATCTTTCGGCCACTGCCACGGGGTTTCACTTCATTACTTTTCGAACCATTTCTGCTGATGTTGCTGTTTTCTTCCGTCTACTTCCTTGACGTCGGGCTACGCTACCAGTATCACGGCAACGAGCGATGGTACGGGACACAGAAGATTTACTCACATTTAAATGTTGGAGTGCTCTAACGATAGCCATTTGTGGTTTTCCAGCCAAATATAAAGAAATCATACTATCACGCTTGAATTCCAATACGAATAACTTTTTTTCTGGAAAATTCTCACCAAAATTCTTTTGTACGCTTGTAAACAATTTAATGAGCTGTCACGGGAATAATTTTAACAGCTGTCGGATGAGTTGCTTAGAAATGATAGCAGTCTGAAGTTTGTTGCAGTTGTTTTTATCTCACCCTGTAAACATGCTATATTGTCTGTTTTATTAATCTATTCTTAAAGTATCCTTTCAAAATCTACCCTTGAAGTAGTCCCATTCCATAGACCCCTGGCTGTTCCATTTTTAAGTACTTTGAAGTGTAGTGGTGATAGCAGTAGTACATAGTAGTTGTTATGGTATTAGTAAGTAGTAACAGCATGTGCGTCTAATGTGATGCATGTCCCTTAAAGGCAGGCAACCCAACAGTCATCATATAAAACATCACACCAGCTATAAGAGCCATAATCAAAGTCACAAAAATGACGGAGGAGGCTGAGGAGGGGGAAAAAGGATTACTTTTTAGATGGTTAATTTGCCATCGGTCCGGGCTAGGCTTTTGAGGGAATTTGTGGATGTTTTTGTCTTGTCAAAAATGATAGTAATTGTCAACACAATGTTGTGATCAATGATTGTCAATTTTGTGTCAATGATTTGATGAAACTGTCATGGTTTTAGTATGGCTTATGGGAAGGAGGAGGAAAAAATAAACATTTATTCCCACTCTCCTTCCTCGAGTCATGCCTGAATCCTGAAAATCCTACACTCATTATTGTGCTGTAATGAATGAAGTCAAAAGGTGATATTGCCGCTCTGTCGAATTATTTCAAACACTCTCGTTTATATTCATACGGAAAATGTTGCCAAATAAACACCACCACCGGATGTTGGTGGAAAATGCCAAATAAACCGGAGATAGTTAAGTCTAAATGCCAAACGTAGAACCACTAAAATAAAACAAGGAGCAAAAGAAAAAAAAAGATACACTTAAACATGACAATGTCAAGCACTGACTGTCTGACTGACTGACGGAATGAATGAATGAACATGTGACAACCACCACTGAATGCTAAATAATAGTTTGCATTTCATTAACGAAATGTTTGGCTTGTTCTTCATGCTCTGTAGCACGAGCTCTGCCTCACTCGCTAGCTCGCTCTCTCGTTCGTCGCGTACACTTAATTTAAACATAAAATGTGATTAAAGTCTTAGCAGTTTTGTATTTTAATTAGTGTGTAAAATGTTCATTGTTTTTCCTAATTTTGTGGTTTTAATTAGAAACAGTAGAACACAATGGAAATGGCAGGCAGAGTTACTCGGTGGTTGGAGTGGCTAAGTGTGTGCACGCAAGCGTGAGCCAGGCAACAATTTAAATTGCTATAAAAAATATTCATTCATTCATTGTATCATACCCGACAAATACATCCACACACACACTCAAACATTTAAAGCTTTGTTTCTTGCCAAAAGAAGAAAAAAACAACAAAATATTTAACAACAAATTTTGCATGTATATGTGTAACAAGATAGTTATTGGGATGAGGTGATAAAAGATTAAATTGAGCAGCCCACAAAAGTAGTTACCGGAATAACTCAGCAGATTAAGGTAGCAGAGCTAAAAATAGAAATTACGGAAGGAAAAATTCAAATCTTAATTTGGATTACGTGAGTTTTTAGCTTGGATTATAAAACCACAGTCCGCGAGTGAGTCAAAAAATAGGGCATTTTTGGTTCTTTTTTTTTAAAAATGGCAAAAAAAAACTTCCTTTAAACGGAAACGTAGCAGGTCATTATTTGTCATTAAATTCAACAAAAGATCCCAGAAAACATTAACAATCTTACCCAAAATTAATTTTATAGTTAAGGTAGTACTTTATGTGAGCTACAAAGCATTATTTTAGAAGAATAATATAGTTAAGGTAGTACTTTATGTGAGCTACAAAGCATTATTTTAGAAGAATAATGTCAAAGACAAAATATTTGTCACCAAATTTTCCTATTTCATTATACCCTACAACACTATGTGTTGGGGGTATTATAAGCTTGATTGGGCCAAAAATTATGTAACACCTTGAAATATTGGTTTTCCACATAGGAAAGTACATATGAATCTTCCTAGCTCGCCAAGCTGAGTCGATCTAGCTATGTATGTCCGTCCGTCCTTCTGTCCATGTTAATTTATAATCAAACTACAGATCGCAATTATTTCCCGATTCTCACGAAATTTAAAATGGAGGTGAAGTTAGGGTCAAAATAGAACCCTATTGTTTTTGGAGATGATCGCAAAATATTTAGGGTTTGAAATGGACCAAAAATAGGGGAAATACTTGATTTTTCTGTTGTTCTACAGGCAACAATTATAGACCAATCGGGACGGAATTTTGCATGGAGTTAGAGTTTAGGAGTGGGAAGAAGCGTACAAATTTGGATGTTCATCGTACCACATTTAGTGAGTAAAATAGACCATAACTTTTTTGTAAAAAATACGAAATTTTCCACTAAACCGCGAATATTTTTTATCCTGGCGAAATCACTAGTACACGAAATTGTCACTTCTGACCGTTACATTGATGCTCATATCCAGAATCTCGTATATATAGCAAAATGTATACAATCTCACATGTCAAAGAAGGAATTTTAGTTAAATCGCCAATAAGTCAAGAACCACTGGTCTGTTTTTCACAATTCTCATCAATTCGGAATGGTCTTTTGCCAGAATAGGATAACCTCTAAGAAAATCGCGTAAAAAGATGCCAATAAAAAAGTAAATATTTTTTGTTACATTTTTTTTTTCAATTTTTGTCACATTTTTTTAATCGCATGTGATTTTTTCAATTTGATTTGCAAATTTGAATTGTAAATTTTTAAAGTTTTTCTACAATCCCCAACACTATGTGTTGAAGGTATTATATACAGGTCGCAATTATCGTCCGATCTTCTTGAAATTTGCTCTCTCTACAGGAGAGAGAGTTAGGGACAGGAAAGAAGCTGTAAAATGGACCACGGCTTTTGTGTTTTTTTTCGAATACATAACAACACGGCGGAATGCGTAAATGAGGGTAACATCTGGGCAGGCCTCTACATCATTATTTCAATATCGAAATCTTCCAAAATGAATTTGGACATAATTTGTAGCGTTGTAGGGTATCACATAGTCGGCCCCGCACTACTATAACCTTTGCTTACTTGTTTAGGATTAAGTTTTAGTATTTTAGGTATAGCAAGTAAAAAGCAGTAAGTTCGTCCGGACCGAACTTTAAATACCCTCCTCTATTTGGAACGAATTGAGAAAAAAACGTTAGACAATTCTCTTCTAAGGGGTAAAGTACTCAAAAGGAACCCCTTGTGTGGATTTTAAGACAATTCCATTGAAAAACTTGGCTCAAATCATAAAAATACCGAATATCGAGATATACCGTTATATGGAAGCTATACGATATCGTGGGCCTATATAGATAACTAGCTGAACCAGGTGCGCTTCGCTACCCCTTTTGATTTTATATGCATTGAAAATTTTATATACTAATATTTGTTGATTAAAAAAATAGACAAATTCAAAAATATTAAAACCGTAATTATTGTAATACATTTATGCATACACAAACACATACCTCGGTCTACCAACGCATGAATATGCCAGGAACAGCTGACCATGAGAAAAGAAGGAACATGCCAAATTTTAGTCCGCATACACGAAGGGTTTGTCCTTGGGATTGATTAATTTTATAGCAAATGCCAAGCATGCTGGAAACTGGAAACTACTTCCCCGTAATAATCCGTTCCTCAATAAAATTGTTGTGTCGTTTTTATACCCTCCACCTTGGAAAGGAGGGTATATTAACTTTGTCATTCCGTTTGTAACATCCTTAAATATTCGTCTTAGACCCCATAAAGTATACATATTCATAATCAGCATATCATTCTAAGTCGATTTAACGATGTCCGTCTGTCTGTCTGTCTGGCTGTCCGTCTGTCTGTTGAAATCACGATACAGCCCACATTATTTGACGTAGAGGGCCAAAATTTAGCAGAGCTATTTGCATTGTGTCTAGGATGGTTGGTATTGAAAATGAGATATATCGGTCCACGTTCTGGTATAGTCCCCATATAACGGTACCTTCCGATATTCGGTATTTTGATTGCATGTATAGGTCCACGTTGTGGTATAGCCCCCATATAAAGGTACCTCCCGATATTCGGTATTTTATTTTTTTTCCACATTTTTTCACGGATTTGTCTAAAAATTGGTACATGTGGGTCATAATGGTTTCCAGCTCCGGTGGAGAAACATTGCATGTATGGGCCCATGATTTGGTATAGCCCCCATACAACGGTACCTCCCGATATTCGGTATTTTGATGGTTTTTGCCATATTTGTTCACTGATTTGTCTAAAAATTGGTATTTGTGGGTCATAATGGGTCCCTGAGCGTGTGGCAAAACATTGCATGTGTAGGTCCACGTTTTGGTAAAGCCCCCTTATAACGGTACCTCCCGATATTCGGTAATCGGATGATTTTTGCCACATTTTTTCACGGATTTGTCTGAAAATTGGTATTTGTTGGTCATAATGGGTTCCACCTTCGGTGGCGAAATATTGCATGCATGGGTCCATGATTTGATATAGCCACCATATAACGGTAACTCCCGATATTCGGTATTTTGATGATTTTTGTCACATTTTTTCACTGATTTGTCTAAAAATTGGTATTTGTGGGTCATAATGGGTTCTAATTCGTGTGGCAAAACATTGTAATTATAGGTCCACCTTTTGGTGTAGCCCCCATATAACGGTACCTCCCGATATTCGGAATTTTAATGGTTTTTGCCACATTTCTTCTAATGTTTCTTTTACCCTAAGGTGGAGGGTATTAAAAGTTTGGCCCGGCCGAAATTAATGTTTTTTTACTTGTTTACTGTTAGCCTTATACCATTGCAAAGGCTTTGTGGGTCAATGCTTCATAATAAAATAATATCCCTACTGAACCGATTTCAATACAATTTGAAAAGATTTACATTTACACCAAATTTCGTCAAACCATCCATATTTCATTGAAATTGGAGGTATATACCGTGTTTGGTGCATCAAATGTGTGAAATCGGCCGATAGTGTATATATGGGAGCCATATCCAATCTATACAGATTTTAACATAATTTTGCAATTTTATTTTTGTACCAAATTTAATCACTCAAGCCGAATTTCATTGGAATCGGGCATACGTATCGTGTTTGGCGCATCAAATATGAACCAAATCTGAACCGATTTAAATGTAATTTGATAAATAAATCGTTACACCAAATTCGATCACAGCGTGTTTGATGCATAAAATACATGAAATCGGCCGAAAATATATATAGTAACTATATCCAAATCTGAACCGATTTCCATCACGCGTTTCAAATGTCATTGAAATTCGGGATACATAGCGTGTTCGAGGCATAAAATAAACGAAATCGGTCGAAAATATATATGGGAGCTGTTTCCAAATCTGAACCGATTTTAATATAATTCGGCAAATTTATTTTTGATCCAAATTCCGTTACGCATTCTAAATTTGGAGACTGTATCTGTAATCGATCAATAGATATGTGCATATTAAATCTATTTGTTGGGAGGTACCTCCGATTCTAATGCTATAGTAGTAGTAGTAGAGTATTTTTTATTTAAACATTTCAAATTCGTTACAGTGTATGTAATATTAAATTAAACTTTTATGTAATATTAAATAAAAAATTAGATATATAATATCGATAAGACAATAGCCTATGGCTGTCTGTCTGTAGCTTATGTTGTAATTTTTTTTTTTTTTTTTTTTTTTTTTTTTTTTTTTATTATTATTATTTTTTAAGACATTGTTTGAAAATACAAATTGGGATTTAAAAGTTAAATTCAGATAATAGCTGATTTCTATATTGTGTACAAATTTTTATAAAACTTGCGACATATTTCCAATTTACAATATATCCATTTAAAATATTTATAAGGTCATCTTCCTTAAGCAGTGTCTTTTTGAAGAACATAATTCTAAATTCTTTAAATATGGGGCAGTTACAAAGAAAATGTTGAAGATTTTCAGCTTCCATCAAGTTGCATAAGGAGCAGAGTGGGTTCCTATTTGCATCTATATTATTGAGATTAAGTTTGATAATATCGCTTCTGGCTTTGAATATCCACATTTTCTCCTCTGACGTTAACAGCGAGTTGATGTAAGTTTGACCTACTGATGGGTCTAGCTTCGAGTAAATTCGGGTCGTTTGATTGGCTCTATTTATGGCATCGCACCAATATTTGTAATCTAATGTCTTTAGGAGGTGATCTTTTTTTTCCACAACTTCGCTTTTGGTACTATTTAAATTAAATGGTTCGATATTGTTTTGCATTAAGAGTGCACGAATATGCTTTGCCCAGTAAATGTCTTTTTGCAGAACTATTTTCGCCAGTTTGTGAGGTAATCGGTCGCTATTGTAATCAAATATGGCTCGAATGATATAATCCAAATGGGTTTTCAAGGAGAGGATATGGCTATGTTCCATGTCGGTTTCTAATCTTAATATGTATGTTGGTGTGAAATTTGGGAGTTTTAATATTTTCTTCCAGAAGTAAACTTCTAATTTGTCTACGTCCTCAAAATTTGTATATCCCCATATTTGCGCGCCATATTGTTGGATTGTTCTGCAAACTGCTGAGAACAGTTTCCATTTTGACGTAATTGATACATCGGGCTTATTCAAAAAGGATTTCCATGTAGAGTTTATACAGTTTTTGGATGAGTTATTTCTTGCCAAAATGTGGTTTTTGAAAGAGAGCTTTGGTGTTAGTAACATCCCAAGATAGGTAAATTCCGAAGTAATTGTAATTGGTTCATTTTTGTAGAGCCATTTTTCATTTTGCGAGATTTTTCCACCTTTTCTGAATACCATTATTTTTGACTTTTCCAAGTTGACAGTAACATTCCATATACTACAATACTCTTCTAATTTATCTATCATTTTTTGTAGTACCTTCACGTCATTTGCCAGGATTACTATATCATCTGCATAAAGCAAAATTCTTATATTTAGGTCATCAATCTCGATACCGCCGCCGATGAACTCATGTAAATCGTCTAGGTATAGGGCAAATAGCAATGGGGACAGTAAACATCCTTGTTTTACTCCTGCTGACGTCGAAAATTTATCGGAGAGATCATGTCCTGTCCATACCATAAAGTTTGTATCATTATATACATTTTCTATAAATCTTATTACCTTTGTTGACACACCAAGGATATTTAATTTATATAGCATAGATTTTCTGCAAACATTGTCGAATGCCGCTTTAAAATCTATGAAGAACGCATATGTTTTCTTATCTTCATGCCAGTTGATATGGACCATCGAAGTGAGACTGAATATATTATCATTCGTCGAGTAGTATTTTCTAAAACCGGACTGATATTCATTGATCTTTTTGTGTTTTTCCGCCCAATTGTACAACCTTTCCGTAATAATTCCCATCATAATTTTTGGCAAGCAGTTCATAAAAGAGATCCCTTGATAGTTCTGAGCTTGTGTAGTGTCTCCCTTTTTAAATATAGGGTAGATTATGCTGGTAGAAAATGTCGAGTCAACGTTTCCAGAGTTGAAAACTTTGTTGCATGAATTTACGATTTCCTGTAGCAATTGTTCTGGAGCATTTTTGTAGAACTCGTATGGAATACGATCTTCTCCTGGAGCTTTATTTACTTTACATTTTCTTAAGACGTTCTTTAGCTCTGTAATTGAAATAGGCTTGTCCAAATCATCATCTATGAAAAAGTTTGGAGCGTACTGGATATCTGGTGATGTTTGCGGTGGGTTGAGCAATTTTTCAAAATGCCGTTTGAAGTCGTTTGGTTCGACGGATATTCCTCTTTGATTATTTGTATCATTTCGGATTTCCTTAGCTATTTTCCACCAATCTTTGCTATCTTTGACATTATCAAGTTTTCTTTCTAAACTGCTGAAATATTGCAGTTTAGCCAATCGGCATGCATCTTTATATATACGATTACTTTCTAGGTATTTGCGTTTGTTCTCTATTGTAGAGTCTTTCCGGAATCTGTTAAGTTTGTTCATGGAAGTTTTTCTAGCATTGTAGCATCTTGTATTGAACCATTTTTCATTTTTCGCAAAATGAGGTGTTTTTTTGAAGAAGATTTTTGATGCATCTTTAATAAGATTCGTTACATCTGAAAAGGTAAAAGTACCTTGATTACCACTTATTTCGATGAGTTCCAATACTTATTCTGATAATCTGATGCTTTATTTGCATTCCACTTTAGCTTTGGCAGAAGTGTATTTAAGGTTTCTTTTTCGTTTAGTAGTTTGATATTTAATGCTATATCTCAAAAATGTATATAGCCTATGTTACTTTCAGGCGATTTTGTAGTATACATGGAAATTTTCAGGAAAATTTGTTTTGTGCATAAATTACAAACAAACAAACATACAAACATTTTCCTCTTTTTATAGGTATAGAAGATTATCTTCCAGGGGATTAAGAACTCACAAGGAACTCCTTGTGTGGATTTTCAGTCAATTTCATTGAAAAATGTGGCTAAAACAAGTTAAAAAGTTTCTGTCGGTCTTACCGATAGATGTGTACCCCCAGCCAATGTTCGACTATATAAATATATTTTGACTTCTGTTATGATTATTCAAACTCTTGACCCTCTATGGAGTGGGTTTTGAAAGAATGGACCACTATTGTCCATTTCTTATCGGATCTAAATATATTTGATAAAAATATAGCGACGTGACATGTTTGGACTATATTGGTAATATCCTTCTCTTTACATGGTGCATGACGTACCAGTCGACCGAAGTATTCCATCTTCATCCTATATCTAATATCGGTAAAAAATATTGGTATGGCCAAAAGTATAAGAAAATCGCTGAGTTGTTCCGCAAATTGATGACAGATAAAGTATTGAAAATTGTGACGCTTCGCGAGTGAGGTACCAGCAGGGGTTCGCAGATATATAGCATCTTTACATGTGGGATATTTGAAGAGAGTTGGATATTTCGCTTTCTTTGAGCGTTTTGTTTTTCAAAATCTTGAACCCTATGTGGGGCAGGTAGCAAAATATGTGGTTCGATCTCTACCACCTTTATAAGAGATCTTGTGTTGATGGAATGGAATCGGATGTTGATTTCGCGTTTTATGAGCTTCATGGATATTCCAAATTTTGTGCCTTCGTGGGGAAGGTACTAGACGGAGAGGGCCGATTTATCCCATCTTCACAAAAGATGTAGTGTGCTAGCAAAAATGTTTGTATGTGTATGAGTATGAAATATAAAGAGAACTTGATGTTTATTTCGAATTTTATAAACATTTTGGTTATTCAAAACTTTGACCCTTTATAGGGGAGGTACCAGAAGGATGTATTCCATCTTGGCACCATACCTTGGGTTAATAAAATTATTGGGATGTGTGAAATTTAAAGACAATCGGATTCTTACGTCACATTTTATAAGATTTGTAATCATTCAAAATTGAAAACCCTTGTGGGGAGGTACTTGATGAAGTGAATCGATATTTTCCATTTTCGCACCTGACCTGGCACTAACGCAAATATTACGATTTGCAAAGATGCAGCAAACTCGGATTATCGTTTCTTTTTCTGTGCAGAAAATATATATTTGGAAAATGTTTGATCATTTGTGGGGGAGGTACCAGAAGGAGTGGACCGATATTGTCCATCTCTGAACTCGATTTAAGTTTGACAAAAATATTACGATTTACCAAGTTTGGACCAATCCGGATGCTCCCTTCGAGAGTTATCGTGCGCACCAGCCAGCCAGACAGACAGATGGACGGACGGACATCGCTAGGTCGACTTCAAATGTTCTGAAACGGATTTGATCCAAAGAGACCTAGCGTCTAAAATCGTTATTTCGCCTGGACACATTTGACCGTATACAAAAATTTAAACACTTTTAGATATAATTAACAAATATATGTGCTAATTTTAAAAATATTAAGCAGTCTAGAATATTTCTTACTTTGACACTTTCCCCCCAAAAAAATAGTTTAATGAGAGAATTTGACTGTTATTGTTAAATTACGAGTGAAAAACAAAGACATAACTTTCACTTTTGGTACCTAAATGTTTAATGTAATTTTCGTAGAAACTATTTTACCAAGATATGTGGTTTATTCTGAGATTTATAGCGTATAATATTTCTTCTTTTACTTTCAGGCGCCCATACGAACAAAATCCAAGGAAAATTTATTAAAAATTATTTTCGGCTTTTTTTGGGAACATTGATGCAAATATTTTTTTAAGACTCAACAAAATTTGAGTTTTTTCTTTGGTGACTTATAATAAAATTTGATGAAGAATATTTTTTTCTTTGACGTCCTCAAACCCTCAAATTTGTTTTAAGAATAAATGAAATGCAGGAGTCAAGCTAAAATTCACGAATTCCCATTAATCTGAATCCGAAAACTTCCAAAAGTTTGGAAGAGGGGAAAATTGCTCCTCTAATTTGGCTATTTTTCAATGTAAACTTTCAAAAACCCCGATATAAGTGTCTTCTTTTTTAACTCTACTTTCATAATCTGTTGTATTTTCGCCGTAAATATTGAAAAAAAATATATAATGATTTCTGTCACGACAAAAATGGGTAATTTATACAAAATAGCATAATTATATCCGACAATTAGTTTGAGACGAACTGTGCTTGAAATCTAAAATACAAATTCAGTTCCAAAACAAATAAAAAGGTATCGGTCGGTTTTGCCGACAGATGTATACCCTCAGCTAATGTTCGATTATTTAAAAATTTTCTGTTATGAATTCTCATAGTCTTGACCCTCTATGTAGTGGGCTAAGAAAGAATGGGTCAATATTTTGAGCGGTTGTGGGGGAGGTACCAGACGAAGTGGACCGATATTGTCCATCTTAACACCAGACCTTGACTTAATATAAATATTGGGATGTGTGAAATTTGATGATAACCGGACTCTTACATCACATTTTATGAGAGTGGTAATTATTCAAAATTTTGACCACTTGTGATGGAGTGGACCGATATTGTCCATTTTCACAGCTGATCTAGCACTGACTCTTGTATGTTGGAGCAAAATCGTATCATTCTTTATCTTTCTGTACAAAAAATATATGTTTTTAAAATTTCGACCTGTGGTGGGGGAGGTACCAGAAGGAGTGGACCGATATTGCCCATCTCCGAACTCGATCTAAGTTTGACAAAAATATTGCTATGTACCAAGTTTCGACCAAATCGGACACTCCCTTCAAAACTAGATTGAATTTTAATTCCTAGCATTAATGATTCCTAGCCTTTGTTCACTATTTAACCCATTTCAAACTCTCATAGAGTGGGCGGTACTGTTATATGGGTGCCATAGGGAGGTAGGTGGCAAGGGGATCAACTGCGAGTTGAAAATGTTATATAATTTTATTAAAAAATGTGCCTACAATTATTCCAGTTCCGAATATTGGATAATTTCGTTATATGAGAGCTATACGAAAACTTGGATCAGCATGACAAGTTATAAGCCAAAGAAGGTAGATCCTTTTGTGAGCTCGTAAGTAAATTTTTGAGAAAATTCCGTTGAAAATGTGAGTGGCACCTTTACATGGGTTCTATTTCACAATTTAGACTTATTAAGGAAGTTCTTTGCAAGCGAACAGAAGCTTCCGATTTACAGCAAACTCGGTTGAAAAATATAACTAAAACCTCAAAATTATTGTTATATTGAGCCAATACAAAATCGTGGACCAAAATACTAAACATTTAATGGACCTAAAATGTATGGGAGCAAAGCGTGAGTAATTTCGACAGGCGAACGGATCAAAAATGTATATGTCTTGAAGGGTATAAAATGATTATTTCCAGTAGTGGAATTCTCTAACTCAATTTTGAAGTTACCGACAAAAGTCGGTAAAATAAAAATGCTTATAATTTCGATGATAAAACGAATTTGTCGGGCCAAAGTAGTAGCTAAGACCTACCGATAGATACCAATGTTGTCAACCTTAACTTATTTTTTTATATCAACATTTTGAGTTTGAAAGTTATCGATTTGTATCGGCAACTCAAAAAAAATAATTAGAGGATTGCACTACAGGAGTTACAAGAGGAATGACAAATCCTCCATGGTATGGTGGAGGGTAAAAATAATCCACTCTGAGCTGTTAAATTTTTCGGAAAGTTACAAAAGAAACACCAAGCTTAAAATGCTCTCTTCAACTTCACAATAATGTTTTGCTCCACTCTAAGCCACACAGAGTTGGCCTCATTGCAGACAAGTTAAATTCCAATTTATGCTGCCATCTACAGTTGTCCCCTTTTTCCTTGTTGCCGCCGCTTTTCTTTTTTCATTAAAATGGCAGGAATGACAAAATCGTTGAATTATCTGCTTAATTTTGTCGAAAAAAAACTACAACTAAAACAAAGAAAAAGCTAACAAAAGAAAGAAAGCCGTTTTATTGTTTGCATAGTCCATTCTAACTGGTTTTTTTTTTTTTTTGTTAACACCCCATTATTTTTGTTTTGTTTCGAGTTCTGTCGTCGTTTTTTGTTAGACTTGGCTTGTATTTAATTTGTAAAAGGATTGAAATAAGACACAAATGAATTTTAATCTGCAATTGTTTTTCGCTATTTGTTTGGGTTAGTATTCGCGGTTGTGGTTTTCTGTCTCTGAAATGTGTCATGCCAGAAGGCAAGTGTGAATTAAAATTAAGACATTTTAACTTAACACCATCTGTTGGAAGTTGGAAGTAAAGGAGTTGTTGACAGGGTTGTCATTTGTCATTTCCTGAAGGCACAGGAAATGGAAGGAAATTATGGAGAGAGAGAAATGAGGAAATTAGGAGGGAATTAAAAGGGTTTAAAAATAGATGGAAAATGAAGAGGGCAAATAATTTATATTTTTATACCCTCAGCCATATGGGTAGAGAGGGTATATATAATTTGATATGGCCAAAACGTGCCTCATCGAAATACTGGCTTTAAAGTCTAGGTCCTTTAGGACCAAGTACTTTTCGAGGCATTTGGAACCGATCAAGCGATATCCGTCCGTCCCTCTGTCTATCTGAATATCCATGAACATCTCGAAGGGAGTATACGACTTGGCCCAAACATGGTACATCGTTATATTATTATCAAACGTAGACCGATCGGTCTACCCATTCTGGTACCTTCCCCACAAAAGGTCCAAAATTTATGAAAAATAAAAAAAATATGAAACATATTTTACTGCACAGAAAGGAAAGGATAATTCAATTTCACTCCAATTTTGCAACTTCCAATATTTGCATCAGTGATCAGTCTGGTGCGAAAATGGACAAAATCGGTAAACTCCCTCAAATACCTCCCCAAAAATGGGTCAAAATTTTGAATAATTATAACTCTTATAAAATGAGATGTAAGAGTACGATTGTCATCAATTTATGCAGATCACTTTATTTATACTAACCCAAGGTCTGGTGTGAATGTGAAATATATCAGTCCACTCCTTCTGGTACCTGCCCCACAGAGGGTCAAAAACTTGAATAAATAAGCAACACGGAATTAACATCCGATTTCATTCAGACTTGCACATCCCAGTATTTCCATCAACACAAGATCTGTTATAAAGACGGTAGAGATCGGACCATTTCTTCTGATACCTCGCCCACGTATAGTTTAAACGCTCAAAGAAAGTGAAATAAGTATCCAATTCTCTTCAAACTTCACACATACAAGGTGAGATAAAAAAGACATGGTCAAACGCCATAATTTTTACATTTTTTTAATTTATTAATTGAAAGCAAAAGAGTGGGAAATAGCTTCAAATTTTAGCTTATGTAATTCTTCTTCTATTGAGCTTACGATCTTGTCACTTGGGTAAAAAAAAAAGTTTTTTTTGTCATAGGAGTATATTTTAAATATCCCAGACAAAAAACAAGGGAACAGATGAGGATTGGTGGCTCTTTCCGAAACCTAGGTATTTCTTTCTTTACCCTCTGGTAAACATTACCATCGTTCTCCACTAATAAATAAAAGTTGTTTTTATAAAAATAAAAATAATGGGATAAACCTGACCATTTTGCAACAATAAAATACTATGGTATCCCGAACAAACAAGATAACATTGTTCTATTTTAGAATAAGTTTAATTTGTTCGAATTGTTCACCTTTGACACGAATTATGGCCTTCCAACGGTCAATGAAACCGTCACACGCTGCCCGAATGTTGCTCTGGGGTATTTTGGCCCATTCCCAGCGAAGCGCTTACTTGAGGTGATCGACACTTTGGTATTTTTTGGTGCCAACCTTGCTTTCGAAAACACACCAGACACAATAGTCGAAAGGATTGGTATCCGGAGATTTTGGTGCCATTGTGCGCTAGAATGGTCTAGGTCAAGGTCTACGGCGAAAATGTTTGCGTGCCCAGGCTTTAATACATCCTCCACAATATTATCGGGATAATATTCGGCATTTATTCTGATGCCACGGTCAATAATTACGAGCGGAGAGCGGCGCTTGAGTTCTGGTGGCCAACCGAAGGTCCACATTTTCAGCTGACTTCTTTGGCAAGTAAATACAATCATTTTGTTTTTTTACTAACTGCTGGACAGCGAATGTTTTCTCATCGGAGAAAACCAAACCGGAAAACCGGAATTTCAGTGGCTATTCCCCGAGCTCATTTTTTAATATTTGCCGAATGGAGTATTGCGATATGTTCAGCTCACGATCCATTTTTCGGCCACTGCAATGCGGGTTTCGATCAAGTCGCTATTTTACTTTTCGAACCATTTTTGCTGATGCTGCTGTTTTCTTCCGTCCACTTCCTTGGCGTCGAGTTACGCTACCAGTATCACGGTAAATGTAAAGAAATCACAAAATGTAAAGAAATCACACTATCACGCGTGATTTCCATCACGAATAACTTCTTTTCTGGAAAATACTCACCAAAATGCTTTTGTACGATTGTAAACAATATAATGAGCTTGGACGAGTGGCTTAGAAATGGCAGCAGTCAGAAGTTGATTGCAGTTTTTTCATCTCACAATGTATATCTGAGGACCACTTCTGGTACCTCACCCTCATAGGGTGGTACCTCCATCATAACTCTGGTACCGCAGTCATAACTTGCGAAACAAGTCAGAGATTCATTGCAAATTGCTATATATCTAAAAATATTTATTTTAACCACAAACCTGAGATGAAAGTGGAATTTATGATTTCACATAACAATGTTCGATTCTCTTGTAATTTTGCCATACCAATGTTTCTATGCATATTAGATTAAGTATAAAAACACAATACTTCGGTCGACTATATCTGATACCTCATTCACATTGTAACATTTTCCAAAAAGCATCACATATCTCATATAAAGTATAGGAAGTAGTCGATATAGTCCAAATCTGGCAAGTCGCGATGTTTATATCATATTTATTTATGTCCGAAACGAAATGGACAATAGAGGGTCAACAATTTGAATTATAATAACAGAAGTCACACTATAATTAAATAATCGGACATCTATCGGCAATACCGACTTATACTTTTTTATTTGTTTTTTATTAGCATCATATACCCTTTATGTTTGGACACTTATTTTAGAATTCTTTCATAAAAAAATTTTAAATATTTTTAATAACGCAAATATTCTTTTTTTAATAAAGGTTAGTATTTATAAGCTCAATTTAAAGAATAATAGTTTAGTATTTTCCTGACAATTGCACGTAATTTATATTGAAAAAAAAAAAACTAAATTTAAACTAAAAGAACCCCAGGCCCACATTGCTTTCCAACAAAAAACGTGCATGGGAAATAATCGTCTAAAACATTTCCATTGTTTTCAAATATTTACTGCAATATAAAATGTTTATTTCACACACACATACACGCACTTGCATTGTGTTGGAAAAGAATTTGGAATATAGGAAATATGCAAAACAAGTGAAAGCCAACTCGAAAATTAGGAAACAATGTTCAAGTGTGTGTGTGCATGGGTGTGTGTGTAAAATATAAACATCAACATAAAAATTAAATTTTTCATTGCAACTGCAAATGAGAAATATTTTATATATCAACAGTTTTATAAATTCCTTAAAACCTATATTCCAGGAATCGAAATTATAATGCACTTATTTTTTGGAAGGCAATGAACATAAATTTTTCATTTCATTGGTTTTTTGATTTCTTCGAAATTGGAACTTACGTCAAAGTGATAATCAGTTTGCTGGCATAAGAAAAAACTAATGAAAAAGCTCAAAGCTTTGACATATTTTAAAAAATGTCGCCAACATTAATTTACAAATATATAAATTACTGGCGTCAGAAACGGTGAGACAAACGATTGATGACTGGACATTTTTTCGACACTTGTTAATTTACGTGTTAAAACAGCAACAACCCGCATCTG
The DNA here is from genome assembly GCF_030504385.1 of Musca domestica. Lineage (NCBI taxonomy): Eukaryota > Metazoa > Arthropoda > Insecta > Diptera > Muscidae > Musca > Musca domestica. The sequence continues at coordinate 975,932 of NW_026712234.1, forward strand.
CAGGATTAAGAAAATTCACAAATAAAAAATATCGGGCAGTCCAATTTATTTCTTATTAGTTGAGATTTAATAGAAATTTGCAAAATTTAAAAAATCCGAAGAAAAACCCCGCTATATTTAAAAAAAAACGAATATCAGGTATTCCGAACTCCATATACTAAGTTTAACATAATTCTTTTAAAAACTAACCAAATACCGAATATTGGGAGGTACAGTGGGAGGTATACTGAATATTGCTATATGGGGGCTATACGAAGACTTTGACCTGCATACGAAATATTTTGTCATATGTTGGAGTTCGAGATTTCTACATACAAAACTTGAACAAATTCCAGTGAATAATGAATACAGAATAAAGGGAGATACCGATACATGGACCGACATGGCCCATTTACGAAATGAACCTGCCTACTGGAAAAATACACATGTATGCAAAATTTTAGCCTTCTTTCTTCATTCGTTCAGAGGATGGCGTGATTACAATACCTCCGAAAATTCGATACTTTAATGATTCTAGGGACATTACAGACCGAAATTATTTAAAATTTCGTATTTGAAGTTCGTGATGAGTACTAAGGTCTATGACGAAAAGGAAACTTATGCCCCAATATAATGGTTTTTATTTAAGCGGTATTTTGCGACAGATTTTTTTTTTAAAATTTTAAAGTTTTTTCCACCTGGTGGAGGGTATTTAAAGATGTTGACTGCAACATTTTTAAGAAGAAATGGTTTATAACTCAGTCCGATTTCTTTCAAAATTTGGACACCTCAACATTTCTACAAATTTGAGATCTCTTTTTGGCACATCCTTTTTTTTTTAAATAAAAATATTTTTTAAATTTTCCAAAAAATTATACACAGTAAGAACAAGTAAGCAAAGGCTTACTACCCTGCAACACTACAATATGTTAGAAGCCCCATTATGCCGAAATAAATTTTTGCAGATTTCGCTTTTGAAATTAGGTCACGGAGCACTGCCCAGATATTAACCTCAGCTTTTTGACGAGTTCCGCACTCCGACGTGCTGTTAGTTGTTGTGGTCCAGTTTACAGCTAAATAAAACCAGTAAGGAAAGCTCAAAAGTCGGGCGGGGCCGACTATATGATACCCTACACCACTATGCATATTTAGTAGAGCTCTCGTAAAAAGGTTTATATAGGGCATTTCAGAGCTCTATGAGATATTTGGTACAAAATCAAAATCTATCTAATTCTATCGTGCATTTCACGAACTATAGCTATCTCTGAACAGGGTTTCTCCAAATTTTACGTATTCTTCTTCTTTTAGACTGGTGATTTGGGCTGATATTGACCATTTTGTGCACATTTAACCCGAAATCGGATGAAGATATATATGAGAGCTTTGGATATAGCTCTCATATATGAACCGATTTCGATAAAATTTAAAACAGCTATTCCTGTGCTCCATCTAATACCTGGTACCAAATATCACGGTTGTGGAGTGAATATTACGAATGTATGGGACTAAAACTCTAAATCGGATGAAACATATATATGGTTGCTATATCTATATCTGAACCGATTTTCACTAAATTTGATATACTTGCTTCTAGGCTGAATTTGGTCCGATGTACTAAAATTCAGTCCATTTGGACTTATATCGGCCATTTGGTGCACAATTAACCCGAAATCGGATGAAGATATATATGGGAGCTATATCCAAATCTGAACCGATTTCGATAAAATTACAAACAGCTAATTCTGGGCTGTATCTTATATCTGGTACCAAATATCATTCTTGTGGAGTGCATATTACGAATGTGAGAGGCTTAAACACCAAATCGGATGAAAGATATATATGGGAGCTATAGCTATATCTAAACCCATTTTCTCCAAATTTGATATACTTGCTTCTAGGCCGAACTCGGTTGGGTGTGCCAAAATTCAGTTAGTTTGGACTGATAGTGGACATTTGGTGTACATTTAACCCGAAATCGGATGAAGATATATATGGGAGCTATATGTAAATTTGATCCGATTCTCACCAATTTCAATAGGGTTCGTCCTTGGGCCAAAAAAATATTGTTTGGTAAATTTCATCTCAATCGGATAATAAATGCGACCTGCATTTTGTTTACAAGAATACATGGACAGACGGACGGACGGACGGACTGACATGCATAAATTGATTCAGAAAGTGATTCTATGAAGGTTCTCAAAAGTAAGTATAGGTCTATCTCATTTCCTTCTCCATGTTACAAACAAATGCACAAAGACATAATACCCTTACCACTATGTGGTGTAGGGTACAAATATCATCCAAAATGCTAGAATTCTTCATTGTCCTTAACTCTCTTCTCAGACGCGTCGAATGGCTTCAATAGTGGGATCATGAAATTTTTTCTGTTTTTGGTTCATTGAATAGCCAAATGTTTTGCGATCATCTCCAAAAGCAAGAGACCCTCAGTATCTCTAAATTTAGACTCATCTATATGATTTGCTTGTCTACGATATTTGGCTATATTCGTCAACGAAATCAGCATAAAATACCCAGAAGTACGCCTTTTAAATACTTCGAATGTCGACTGTAAGTTATGCTGGTATTTTTCACACAAAAGTAGTAGTCCATTCTACGCGCTGTCCTAAATTCTAACTTCATGCTAGATTTGGTGTCCTTTGGTTTCTATTAAAAGAAATTCATTATTGGTATCTTTTTACACGATTCTTTTAGATTTTGTACTTTTATGCCAATTGACAAAATTTATTAAAAACGGCCATGCATGAGATATAAGCATTTTAGTTAACATCCCCTTTGTACATATCCATAGTATAAATTTCGCTATATAAATCCGATATATTTACTATCGGCATCTACGTTATGGTTAGGATTGGCCTGTTCGTCTATTTGTGATTTCGCCGGGATTAAAAATATTCGCGGTTTAATGGAAAATTTGAATTGTATTTAACACAAATGTTATGGTCTATTTCACCCAGTAAGTATTACCGATGACCATCCAAATTGGAATGCTTTTGCCCAGCCCTAATCTTTAGCCCCATGCTAACTTCCACTTCGATTGGTCTATAATTGCAAGGTACAGAGCAACTATTAAATCAGTAAATTTTTCAGTTTTTGGTCCATTTAAACCCCTAAATATTATGCGATCATCTCCAATCGCAAAAGGCTGCTGTTATAGACCTAGCCCCACTTCCATTCTACCGGTATAGTGATTACAAATTAACATGGACACACTGACGGACATACATAGCAAGATCGACTCAGCTCGGCGAGATAGGAAGATCCATATTTACTTTCCTATGTGGGAAAAAAATATTTCAATGTGTTACATAATTATTGACCAATCAAACTTATAATACCCCCAACACAAAGTGTTGTAGGGTATAAAAAAGAGGTTCTGTTGTTAGACTACCAAATTTCAATTTACAATTAGAAAGTCTAAGCCGATTTTTCCGATGTAGTTCAATCTTGGTACATCCTAATTAGTGTGTCACGCTTAAGCCAGATTTTTTTTTTTCAATAAAAAAACAAGTTATAAAGTATCAGTCGGTATTGCCGACAGATATATACTCTCAGCGTATGTTAGATTATTTATATATATTTTGGCTAGTGTTACGATTATTCAAAGGTTTGATCCTCTATGCGGCAGGTTCCGAAGGAATGGGTCAATCGGACCCAAAAATATGATATAAATATCCTGGTATGGACGTTCCTGGTATGGATTATATCGACTTACACCTTCACCTTATTTAAAAAATGTAATGATTGTAGAAATTTTTAAAATGTGCGTGATGTACCAGATATATTCCACCGAAATATTCCATTTTTATATTGGGCAAAATTACAAGAAGTGATATTTATATCCAATTTTATGCGAAATCATATATTCCGATAAATTTCATATTCATATCAGGCTTCTTTTCTTATTGAGAGAAAAATTTGGGCATAGCAATTAGTAAAGAATTGCTAAATTGTTTCGAAAGTTATGACAGATAAAATTATTGAAAATTTTGACACTATGTGGGTGACGTGCCTGAAGGGGTTCGAAGATATATATATATATATAAACTTCACGACAAATCTTGTGTCAGCAAACATTTTTGTATGTTTGAAATTTGCAAAAAGTTGGATGCTTATTTCGCTTTATTTGAGCGTTTTGTTTTTCAAATCTTGAACACTATGTATGGCGGAGGTACCAGAAGAAATGGTTCGATCTATACCATCTTTATAACAGATCTTGTGTTGATAGAAATATTCAGATGTGCCAAGTCTAAATGGAATCGGATGTTAATTTGGCGTTTTATGAGCCACATGGACATTCAAAATTTCGACATTTTGTGGGGGAGGTACCAGAAAGAGTGGACCGATATATTCCATCTTAACAGCAGATCTTGGGTTTATAGAAATATTGGGATGTGTGAAATTTTAAGAAGTTTGGATCCTTACATCACATTTTATAAGAGTTTTAATTATTTAAAATTTTGACCCTTTGTGGTGGAGGTACTTGATGGAGTGGACCGATATTGTCCATTTTAGCATCTGACCTAGCACTTAAGCAAATATTAGGATTCACAAAGTTTGAGCATAATCGGATCATCCTTTCTATTTCTGTGCAGAAAATATATTTTTTGCAAATTTCGACCTTTTGTGTGGGAGGCACTTGATGGAGTGAACCGATATTGGCAATTTTTGCAGCTGACCTTGCGCAGTTGCAAATATTAGGTTTTGCAAAGATGGGGCAAAATCGGATCATCCTTTCTCTTTCTGTGCAGAAAATATATTTTTTTGAAAATTTCGACCTTTTGTGGGGGAGGTACCAGAAGGAGTAGACCGATGTATTCCACCTTCACACCAGACCTTGGGTTAATAAAAATATTGGGATGTGTGAAATTTGAAGACCATCGGACTCTTACTTCACATTTTATAAGAGTTGTTATTATTCAAAATTTTGACCCTTTGTGGGGGAGTTACTTGATAGAGTGGACCGGTATTGTCCATTTTCGCACTTGACCTAGCTCTAAGAAAAATATTAGGATTCGCAAAGTTGGAGCAAAATCGGATCATCAATTCTCTTTCTGTTAGGAAAATATGTTTTTGGAAAATTTCGACGTTTTGTGGGGGAGGTACCAGAAAGAGTGGACCGATATTGCCCATCTCCGAACTCGATCTAAGTTTGACAAAAATATTACGATGTACAATGTTTGGGCCAAATCGAGTACTTCCTTCGAGAGTTATCGTGCGCACCAGCCAGCCAGCCAGACAGACAGACAGACGGTCGGACGGACATCGCTAGATCGACTCCAAATGTCCTGAAACGGATTTTGTCCAAAGAGACCTAGGGTCTAAAACCATTATTTCGACTAGGCACGTTGTCAAATGATATATACCCTCTGTAGCCATATGGCTGAGGGTGTAATAAGAATGATAGCTCTCATAAAATTTAAAATAGTACCAAATCTTCTAAAAAATCCCTTATCCTAATGTAGAATTTTTATTGTGTTATGCCTATCTATAAATTCTGGGGAATGGTAAGCTTTTTGGAAATTCATAAATTATATAGAACCTAGTCGGCAAGCAAATAAGGACTATTTAGTACCTCCCCTCATGTTTTCTCATCGAACTCCACAATTGTTTTGTTCGACAATTTGGCTTAGCTTAACTTGGACCATTAACATTCATTTACTATACAAGCTATGGTCTATCCCTCTCTCTATTTATATTTCTCTTTTTTTCTCTTTATACCCAACAACACTATGTGTTGGGGGTATTATAAGTTTGATTGGGCCAGAATTTATGTAACACCTCGAAATATTGATTTCCCATATAGGAAAGTAAATATGGATCTTCCTAGCTCGCCGAGCTGAGTCGATCTAGCTATGTATGTCCGTCCGTCCGTCTGTCCGTCTGTCCGTCTGTCCGTCTGTCCATGTTAATTTGTAATCACGCTACAGGTCGCAATTATGGCCCGATCCTTACGAAATTTTGCACGAAGGTGGGGTTAGGGTCAGAATAGAAGCCTATTTCTTTTGGAGATGATCGCCAAATGTTTAGGGGTTGAAATGGACCAAATACTGAAAAAATTTCGGATTTTGCAGTAGCTATACAGGTCGCAATTATAGACCAATCAACGCGGAATTTCGCATGTAGTTAGAGTTTAGGGCGGGGAAGAAGCCTACCAATTTGGGTGGTCATCGGATAATATTTAGCGGGTAAAATAAACCATATCTTTTTTGTTGAAAAAATTCAAATTTTTTCATTAAACCGCGAATATTTTAAATCCCGACGAAATCACAAGGCCATGACAAGGTTACTTCTGATCTTTACATTAATGTTAACATCCAACAAATCGGATATATAGCAAAATATGTGCTATATATATGTTTATCAAAGAAGATATGCTTGAAAGATCTCTTATATGTCGAGAACGGCTGAACTGAATTCGACAGTTCTCCTTAATTCAGAATGGCCTCTTGGCAGGAAAGAAAAAACGTCTAAAAAAATCGCATAAAATATCTCTCTAAAGATGAAAGTATTGATTTTGTAACATTTTCTCATATTTTTTCAATTTTGTCACATTTTTGGCATATTTTCATTTTGAATTAAACATTTGGTAATATTTCTACAGCTAACAAAACTAAGTAGTTAGGATATCAGTATATCATATACAGATCGCATTTATAGCCCGATCCTAACGAAATTTGGCATGGGGATCAGATGAGGGTCAGAATAGAAGCCTACTCTTTTTGGAGATGATCGCCATACATTTAGGGGTTGAAATGGACCAAAAAAACTGCAAAATTGTCAGCAGGTCGTAATTATTGCCCGATCCTCACCCACATTTGAATGGGGGTTAGCGGGCATTGCAAGCATTTTTGGATGGCCATCCAAAAATATTCAATGTATGAAATAGTTTGCCAACTTTTGTATTCGAAAATTAGAGAACGAAACCTGATGGTTTTCTTTTATTATTTCTCACAATATCTTGTGGAATTCTTTCGAGTATCTCGCCTATATAAACTGTATCGTTTATTATAGTGTTGTAGGGTATTCAACTGTCGGCCCCGCTCGACTGTAGCCTTTGCTTACTTGTTTATAAAAATTAGGTTCTCTTGTTAGACTAACAAATTTCAATTTACAATTAGAAAGTCTAAGCCGATTTTTCCGATGTAGTTCAATATTGGAACATCCTAATAAATGTGTCACGCTTAAGCCAGATTTTTTTCCAATAAAAAAAAAAACAAGTTAAAAAGTATCAGGCGGTATTGCCGACAGATACATACCCCCAGCTTACGTTAGATTATTTAAATATATTTTGGCTAGTGTTACGATTATTCAAAGGTTTGATCCTCTATGCAGCAGGTTCCGAAGGAATGGGTCAATATTGTCCATTTCGTATCGGACCCAAAAATATGATATAAATATTGCGACGTTCCTGGTATGGATTATATCGACTTACACCTTCACCTTATTTAAAAAATGCAATGATTGTAGAAATTTTTAGAATGTGCGTGATGTACCAGATATAGTCCACCGAAATATTCCATTTTTATATTGGGCAAAATTACAAGAAAGGATATTTATATCCAATTTTATGCGAAATAATAAATTCCGAGAAATTTCATATTCATATCAGGCTTTTTTTCTTATTGAGATAAATATTTGAGCATAGCAATTAGTAAAGAATTGCTAAATTGTTTCGAAAGTTCTGACAGATAAAATTATTGCAAAATTTGACACTATGTGGGTGAAGTGCCTGAAGGGGTTCGAAGATATATAAACTTCACGACAAATCTTGTGTCAGCAAACATTTTTGTGTGTTTGAAATTTGCAAAGAGTTGGATGCTTATTTCGCTTTATTTGAGCGTTTTGTTTTTCAAAATCTTGAACCCTATGTATGGCGAAGGTACCAGAAGAAATGGTTCGATCTATACCATCTTTATAACAGATCTTGTGTTGATAGAAATATTCATATGTGCCAATTCTAAATGTAATCGGATGTTAATTTGGCGTTTTATGAGCCACATGGACATTCAAAATTTCGACATTTTGTGGGGGAGGTACCAGAAGGAGTGGACCTATATGTATATTCCATCTGCACAGCAGATCTTGGGTTTATAGAAATATTGGGATGTGTGAAATTTTAAGAAGTTTGGATCCTTACATCACATTTTATAAGAGTTATAATTATTCAAAATTTTGACCCTTTGTGGTGGAGGTACTTGATGGAGTGGACCGATATTGTCCATTTTCGCATCTAACCTAGCACTTAAGCAAATATTAGGATTTACAAAGTTCGAGCATAATCGGATCATCCTTTCTATTTCTGTGCAGAAAACATATTTTTTTGAAAATTTCGACTTTTGTGGGGGAGGCACTTGATGGAGTGAACCGATATTGGCAATTTTTGCAGCTGACCTCGCGCTGTTGCAAATATTAGGCAAATTGCAAAGATGGGGCAAAATCGGATCATCCTTTCTCTTTCTGTACAGAAAATATATTTTTTTGAAAATTTAGACCTTTTGTGGGGGAGGTACCAGAAGGAGTAAACCGATGTATTCCACCTTCACACCAGACCTTGGGTTAATAAAAATATTGGGATGTGTGAAATTTGAAGACCATCGGACTCTTACTTCACATTTTATAAGAGTTGTTATTATTCAAAATTTTGACCCTTTGTGGGGGAGTTACTTGATAGAGTGGACCGGTATTGTCCATTTTCGCACTTGACCTAGCTCTAAGAAAAATATTAGGATTCGCAAAGTTGGAGCAAAATCGGATCATCAATTCTTTTTCTGTTCAGAAAATATTTTTTTGGAAAATTTCGACGTTTTGTGGGGGAGGTACCAGAAAGAGTGGACCGATATTGCCCATCTCCGAACTCGATCTAAGTTTGACAAAAATATTACGATGTACCAGACAGACAGACGGTCGGACGGACGGACGGACGGACATCGCTAGATCGACTCCAAATGTCCTGAAACGGATTTTGTCCAAAGAGACCTAGGGTCTAAAACCGTTATTTCGACTAGGCACGTTTTGACCGTATCAAATGATATATACCCTCTGTAGCCATATGGCTGAGGGTATAATAAGAATGATAACTCTCATAAAATTTAAAGTAGTACCAAATCTTCTAAAAAATCCCTTATCCTAATGTAGAATTTTTATTGTGTTATGCCTATCTATAAATTCTGGGGAATGGTAAGCTTTTTGGAAATTCATAAATTATATAGAACCTAGTCGGCAAGCAAATAAGGACTATTTAGTACCTCCCCTCATGTTTTCTCATCGAACTCCACAATTGTTTTGTTCGACAATTTGGCTTAGCTTAACTTGGACCATTAACATTCATTTGCTATACAAGCTATGGTCTATCCCTCTCTCTATTTATATTTCTCTTTTTTTCTCTTTTTAATTTGCTCTACACGAACTCACTCTGAATACATTCCCAACATACATGTCATGGGTGACAGCAATTTAGAAAAGTATTTAACGGTTGTAATATTATCAACTTGTGTCGTATACATTTTCGAAATACCAAACACACTCATACGCCCCCCAATAACACCTTGAATCATCCCAACCTGACAATAGAAACTCACAATAAATAATTGTATCCTAACATGTATGTGAGTGTGTGTTTTGAGGCAATAAAAATAATGTTTAACGAAAAGTTTTGTTCCAACAGCTTAACCCTCAACTTAATTATTTTCATATATCCACACCAGTTGAAGGTTTAAATGAAAAGTGGAAACTTTCACCTGGTTCCGATGGAGTTTCTTCTTTGCTCGCGTTATCGTGTAGTTGTGCAAATAAATAAATTAATAACTTCTCACTTTGGCTTCGTTAAACAAAACTGAATTTTTATTAATGTTTCACATTTGTTGGCTCATTCATTTCTCCATTTATTTGCTTGCTCACCCTCCCACCTTTTCTCTCTCTCCTTCTCTCTTTGCGTACTTAAACGAGAATTATTAACATAATTAGATTTGTTATTATTCCTCATTACGCTTCTCTTGATGTTCTGCGTTTCGCTTGTTTGATTCAGTTGACGAGCATTGGTGTGGTGTGGAATCGCGTGCTGTTGTGTGTGTGCGTACTGCCTGCTGTTAATGAGATGTTCAGGTGTTTTCCCAAAGAAAATTGTTGTTTGTTCAAGTGTTAACGAACTTAAACACGCATATCGAGAAGAGAAATGTACATGGCTCTTGGCTAAATTTAAGTGGTGTTCGCAATGGATTTGTGCGAGTCAATAATGTTGAATGGATTTTATTATTTCAAAGCGAGTAAACATCTTTTGTTTGTGCCTTGAAGCCAAAGAAATAAATTCTGTAAAAAAATTGTTATTGGCCCAGACTTTGACCTCACATTTCAAGAAGTTCTTTGAATGAGGAATCATTGACATTTAAGCAATGGTGACAAGTATTAAAATGTTGGGAGGTGCATTATTTTCTTTTTTTTAATTCGGAACATAAATAGTCATAAAACTACAGTCGATATCGTAATCTTAATATTAAATGTTTCAACTTGATGACTACATAGGGTACATATCACTTAATATGGCCAAAGTCCGCTAAAGTAGATTTGGATTCGGTGCCCGGACATGATCTCCATTGTAATTATGTGGATTAGGTCCTGAGTGCGTTTTTTTCGTCAAACCCATAATAAAGTGAGGATTTTATCCGTGGGGATTACGTACGGGCACCGAATTCAAATCTGCTTAAAGGAATATTGGCCTTATTATATGATATACACACACAAAAGTAACGATCAATATGATCGCTTGACAGGAGAAGAAACTAGCGAAAACAAGGCTTGATATGAGTTTTAGGGGCTATGATCGGATATGCCAGAAAATTTTATCACAGGCCGGTATTTTTAACCTGACTACTGAAAAATATTTTTTTTTCGGAAATGCGTGGTTACACAGGCATTCAACCTGAAAATATGGATATAAAACCAAAGTTTTATTCGGTTCTACAAAACTGATATGAACAAAATTATTATCATTTATAATCCACTGGGTTTGTCTAAACCGATACTTGGTGCTTTTGAAGAGGATTTTTTTTTTTTTTGAAAAAAAAAAAAATGCCGAAAAATTAGAAAATAGATCCATTGTGGGTATCAAGATCTACATACTTCATTATAGCTTACACTCTTGCCTTTTCAAAATGGTTGATAACTTTTGTAAGTCCGAAGATATTTGCCTTAAGATCCAAGGTCGACTACTTACAAAAGTTAGAAAGTTTAGAAAAACTATGGATCGCGTAGTGTTGGTCATACCCCAGAGGAGAAAATCTCAAGACCCAGTCGAAGGCCTGCAACTTAAAAAAAGCTTTAAGGAGTAAATCTTAATTTCATGATTTCTATTACTAATATTTTCGGAACTACAGGAGATATCAGCACATTTGGTACCATTTTTTTTAAAGGCTATAATGTAGTATATAGACCTCAATACCACATAATGGGTCAATTTTCGAAAATATTGGGTTTTTCACAAAGTTACGGTTCAAAAATAGCATTTTTTTGCATTGCTCCGGAACCGTTTCAAATTTTAGAATAAGTTTAGATTTGTTCGAATTGGTCATCATTGGCACGAATTATGGCCTTCAAATGGCCAATGAAACAGTCATACGCTGCCCGAATGTTGCTCTGCGGTATTTAGGGCCATTCCCGGCGAAGGGCTTACTTGAGGTGATCGTGCCCACCTTTCCATTCCAAAATACTTCAGACACAATAGTCCAAAAGATTTGTATACAGAGATTTTGGTGGCCATTGTGCGCTGGAAATGAAGGGACCTCGAGGAACCTCATTTTGTGACCTTTCTTGGGTGGCGCGTGCTGAGTTCGGTGTTGTTGAGTCCTTTTGGAATGTCCAAAATTATTGCATGCCCAGGGCTAGAATATTTTCGCGATAATATTCGACATATACTCTGATGCCACGGTCGATTAATACGAGCGGTTATCGACCATCGGCTGTTATGGCAGCCCACACCATCACCTTGGCCGGAGCTTGAGTTCTAATGGCTGACCTCTTTGGCAAGTAAACACGACCATTTTTTACAAACTGCTGGACAACGAATGTTTTCTCATCGGAGAAAAACAAATTCGGCAGTCCACCACTTTCGGGCAAGCGAAGCAACTCTTTTGAGTCTAGTTTCTGTTCTTTATGATGCGGTGTAAGTTCTTGCACTTTTTAGAATTTCAATGGTTTACCGGGAGCTCATTTTTATACCCCACACCACAAGGTGGTCAGGGTATTATGTCTTTGTGCATTTGTTTGTAACAGGCAGAAGTAAACGAGATAGACCCATAGTTCCTTTTGATGATTTGCATAGAATCAAATTTTGAGTCGATTTATGCATGTCCGTCCATCCGTCTGTCCGTCCGTCTGTCCATGTATTTTTGTAAACAAAGTACAGGTCGCATTTATTGCCCGATCCAGATGAAATTTTGCACAGATCATTTGTTTGGCCCAAGGACGAACCCTATTGAAATTGGAGATAATCGGTCAAAATTTAGATATAGCTCCCATATATACCTTCGTCCGATTTGCCTTTTATTGTGCACCAAACGTGCAATATCTGCCCGAAATGTATGGAATTTTGTATATGCACCCAAATTAGACCTGAAAATATGTATGCCAAATTTGATCGAAATCGGTTTAGATATAGCTATAGCTCCCATATATATTGTTCATCCGATTTGTAATTTTTGTCCACTGCCGCCGTAATATGCACTCTGCAACAACAATATTTGGGGAAATATATCAAATACAGCCCAGAAATACATTTGCTAAATTTTGTCGAGATCGGTTCAGATTTGGATGTAGCACCAAACGTCTAATATTTGTCCAAATGGGGCGGAATTTGGCACTTACAACAGAATTGAGGGTAGAAGCTAGTATGTCAAATTTGGTGAAGATCGGTTCAGATATAGCTATAGCTTCCATATATATTATTCATCCGATTTGTTATATTTATTACCCACAACCGTAATATGCACTCCCTAACAACGATATTCAGGGAAATATATCAAATACAGCTCAGAAATACCTTTGCCAAATTTTATCGAGATCGGTTGAGATTTGGATATAGCTCCCATATATATCTTTATCCGATTTCAAATTAATTGTACACCAAATGGGCAATACAATTCCGAATTTAAAAGATATAAATGCTTCGGAATATTTAGTCCTTTGACTTTAAATTATAAATTATAATCATAGCTTGTATGATTGAATTCTCCCATAAAAACTTTTAATTGTTATGTGGAGCTCTACTAAATTAGCAAAGTGGTGTAGGGTATCATAAAGTCGGCCCGCCTGACTTTAAGACTTTCTTTACTTGTTTAATATTAGCCAAATGCCGAATGGAATAATGCAATGTGTTCAGCTAAGGAGTAATTATTCGGTAACTGCGACAAGGGTTTCGATCAAGTCGCTTCTTTACTTTTTGAACCATTTCTGCTGATGTTGTTGTTTTCTTCCGTCCACTTCTTTGACATCGGGCTACGCTACCAGTATCACGGTAACGAGCGATGGTACGCGACACAAAAGATTTATTCACATTAAAATGCTGGAGTTCTCTAACGAAAGCCATTTGCGGTTTTCCACCCAAATATAAAGAAATCACACTATCACGCTTGAATTCCATTACGAATAACTTCTTTTCTGGAAAATTCTCACCAAAGTGCTTTTTTTAACAGCTGCCAGACGAGTGGCTTAGAAACGGCAGCGGTCTGAAGTTGGTTACAGTTTCTTCATCTCACCATGTATGTCTGGCAATTTTGGTGAATATCGGTTCAGGTTCTCATAGATATTTTTGTCCGATTTCAATTTGATTATGCGGCATACGTGTAATATTCCTCCAAATGGGATGAATTTCTTCATATCCGATATAATTCAGTCAAGAACAAGTCATTCGAATTTGTTAAAAACTGGTTCAGATATAGCTACAACTCCCATATATTTGGTTCTTCCTACTTGGGGTTCAAGTCGCTCACGTTCATAATATGCACTCAACAACAATAATATTTCGAACCAGAAATCAGTTACATCCCGCAATTACCTCTGCCAAATTTCATCAAGATCGGTTTAGATTTAGATATTGCTCTCATATATATATATTTGTTATGCTTTAAAGTTTCTTGTGCATCAAATAGCTAATATCATGTCAAAGGGAATCGATATTTGCACATACGACCAAATTTAGCCCAGAACAAGGTTTTGCCGACCAGATCTTGCGTTGGAAAAAGTGTTGAGATCTGCAAATCTTGAACACAATCGGACTCTAATTTTTACCCTTTGATGGGGGAGGTACCAGAGAGAGATCTTTTGTTGGTTGAAATATTATTATGTTCTACGTTCGAACAGTATCGGATGCTCATTTCGCCTTTATGAACATCCTGCTTATTCAAATTTTTGACCCTTTGTGGGGGAGTAGTAGGCCCAGATATTTTATTAATATAAATATTATTAATATAAATTTAAAGAGAATCTGGAGCTTATTTCGTATTTTCAGAAAAATAATTGTTCAAAATTTTAACCCGATTTGGGGGAGGTACCAGAAGGAGTTGTCCGATATATTTCATCTTCGCACCACATCTTGTGTTGGTAAAAATATTGAATATTGATTTGAATGTAATCGGATATTTATTTCATATTTTATAAGAGTTATAATTATTCAAGACTATGACTCTTTGTGGAGTGGGTCGATATATTTCGTTTTCGTATCTGACTTAACACTGATAAAAATCTTGGGATTTGCAAAGGTTGCTCAAAATTAGGGGATCCTTTCTTCTCCTAACGTAAATTATTTTCCATGAAAATTTTGACTTTTTGTGGGGAAGGTACCAGGAGTAGTGGACCGATTTTGCCCATCTCCGAACTCGATCTAATTTTGACAATAATAATACTCCCTTCGAAAGTTATCGTGTGCACCAGCCAGTCATGCAGTCGTATGGACGGACAACCTTAAAACGCCCTAAAACGGATCTCGTCCAAAGAGACCTAGGGTCTAAAGCCGTTTCGATGAGGGACGACCTTATCAGATTATATATATATACTCTGTTGTCACATGGCTAAAAAAAAAAAAGTCAAAAGTTGAGCGGAGCCGATTTTATTACCATACACTACTTTGCGCATTTAGTAGAGCTACTGGGGAACTTATGAGAATTAAATGAAACAAATTATGATATTTTTTGTATGCGTATTATGGCTTTAAAGCAGTAACAACATAAAGCAGGGCATATTATTTTTGAATCGATTCTACTAAATTTGAAGAGGGCGTCTGTGTCTGAAGCAATATTCATCAAAATCTGTACTATTTGAGCTGATATTGCACTTTTTAGGCACAAGAAACCTGAAATCGGAAGAAGATATTTATGGCAGCCATTTCCAAATCTGAACCGATCTCTGTAATATTTAGCAGAGGTATTCCCACTCTGTATGTGATAGCTGGCATCAAATACCATTGTTGAGGAGTGAAACATATATATGGGACCTATAGCGACATCTTAACCAATTTTCACCAAATTTGATACAAATTCTTCCAGGCAAAATTCGTTTGTATGTGCCAAAATCCATTCAATTTGTTAGGTCCCAAATAACATTGTTAAGGAGTGCATATTACGGAGTTATGGCTATATCTGAACTGATTTCCATCAAATTTGACCTACCGGATCTGTTTCTAGACCAATTTTGTCGTGTGTGCCAAATTTCATTCTAATTGTACTACAATAAAAGGCAAATCGGGTGCTATATTTAAATTTTGACGGATTATCTCTAATTGCAAAAGGGTTGGACATTGTGCAAATGATATGTGCTTTATCTCGATCAGGCAATAAATGCGATTTGTACTTTGTTTAAAAAAATAGACAGATGGACGGTCGAACATGCATAAATCGACTGTGAATGTGATTCTATGCAGATTATCAAAAGGAACTATGGGTCTATCTCGCTTCCTTCTCTATATTACAAACAACGTAGGTTGTATAATGTACGGAAACAGCATCAAATTTTAGAATAAGTTTAGATTTGTTCGAATTGGTCACCTTTGTCACGATAAATGGTCTTGAAACGGCCAATGAAGCCACACGCTACCGGAATATTGATTTGCTTTATTTTGGTCCATTCTCGGCGTAGCGCTTACTTGAGGTGATCGACACTATGGTATTTTTAATACCAATCTTGCTTTCCAAAATACTCCAGACACAATAGTCCAACGTATTGGTATCCGGAGATTTTTATGGCCATTGTGCGCTAGAAATGAAGCGAGGAACCTCATTTTGTAGATATTCTCGCGATAATATTCGGCATTTATTCTGATGCCACGGACGAGCGGAGAAAGACCATCGGCTGTTATGGCGGAGTTCTAGTGGCCAACCGAAAGTGCACATTTTCAATATAAAATGAAATTTCAATACAAAGAAATTAGCCCCCGATTTTGCTGAAACTTCGCAAATATCAGTTTTTGATATCACATATATGCAATTTTTTCATAAGCACAAGTAAGCAAAAACTGTAGTCGGGCGGGACAAAAAAAAAATGTCAACTTACACCACAATTATTTGCTGTAAAGTTTCTGTAGTATCTAGTATTTTAAGGTATCATATTATATATGCATATGAACCTTAACTAAACTTGGTTTTAAAATAATATTGAATAGATACACTTTCCATTTCCTCTTTGGTTATTACCATTTCTGAGAATTAAAAACATTCATTCATAACTCATTACTCTCGAAACGTTTCATTATGAAAATATATTATTTAGTTTTCCCTAGAATTTAACCTGTTTAAATTATACAACTTGATTGCCTTCCTTTCCTATTTTTATCTTTTTTGCTTTTCCACAACTTACTCAGAAGAGATTTTTTATCCTTTACTTTGAGCACCTTCTAACGAAAAAGTGATGGCGTTCATGTGTTACTATACACATACGTACATACCTACCTACCCACAAGTATTTCTTAGTATATGAATGAATGGCTCTCGAGTAGATGTACTTCAGAAATAGTTTTGAACTTTATAATACTTGAAAGAGGAAATATTGTGGCATTAAACATCCGTTCACCGGACATTTAAACAATTCTCGAAATTTCAACTTTTTTCCTCTCAACATTTTCCCAACCATAATCCTCAACGTCACATATTGAGTGAGTGGTTGGTGGAAGGAAGGGGTGGGGGGGGATACCTTCACAATCAGCTTTGGCTGCCAATTGTCATGGCAATGAAACGAAACATAGCAAGATTTACCTGAAAGTTAACCAACCATCCGGCAGGCTCTTATGACACGTTCACGTGGGCAAACAAATGTAACCGTCATGAGAAGGAAGAGGCATTTTTAAACAAATATCGTTTTTCTTTTTGTTCTACGAGAAAGTTTTGAAAGCCAAGCGTGTATTTAGTTGCAACATGTAAATATTTATTCACCTTGGCAACAGTTATGAAATTATGTCGGTAAGTTGTTTTTTTATGGTTAAACAATATAGTATGGAAATCTTTCAACATGGAACGAAAATGAATGGAGAAGGTTGCAGCTGATGCGAAAACGAAAATACTAACATGTTTCATATTTCGAAGGCTATACAGGTAAAGTTGTATTTTTTGAGACTTGGCCAACAATGATTTCATTCGCAGCAATTTTATATAGAAATATATGGGAGGTGTGTCCGATTGTGAATTAGTTTTCACCACATTTGATGGAGGCATGTGTCCCTCTCGTACCAAATAACATTGCTAAAGAGTGAATGATATCACTTCGAGAGAAGCCGAATTCCGATTTCACATTCCGAGTTTAATGTAAAAAAATATACCCAATTTGGCTGATAGTATATATATGGTGAACAATAACCGTGAAATCGCATGAATGGAATCTGTAACCAAATCTGAACCGATCTCCAAAATCAGTAGCTACAGCTATATCTGAACGGATTTTCATTAAATTTGAAAATTTGAAAGTATTGTTGGGCCGTATCTGTTATCTTGTACCAAATATCATCCTTGTAAATTGAGTATTACGAATGTGAGGGACTTTAACGCCAAATCGGATGAAACATATATATCAGAGATATATCCGAACCGATTATCACCAAATTTAAAGTTTATGCTTCTAGACTGAATTTGGTTGGAAGTGCCAAAATTCACTTCACTTGGTTGATATTAAACATATGGTGCACAATAAATGTGACATCGGTCGAAGATATATATGGGAGCTACATCCAAATATGAAACGATTTTAATAAAATTTGATAGATCTATTTTTAAGCTCCATAAGTTATCTGGTACCAAATATCATTCCAGATTATTTATTAGAGCAATACAGCGTGAGATGAAAAAACTGCAACCAACTTCAGACTGCTTTCATTTCTAAACCTCTCGACCGATAGCTCTTAAAGTTATTCCAGTGACAGCTTATTATATTTTTTAAAAGCCTACAAAAGAATTTTGGTGAGAATTTTCCAGAAAAAAAGTTATTCGTGATGGAATTCAAGCGTGATAGTGTGATTTCTTTATATTTGGCTGGAAAACCACAAGTGGCTATCGTTAGAGCATTCCAGCATTTAAATGTGAATAAATTTTTTTTGTGTCTCACCATCGCTCGTTACCGTGATATTGGTACTGGTATCGTAGTCCGACGTCAAGGAAGTTGACGGAAGAAAACAGCAACATCGGCAGAAATGGTTTGAAAAGTAAAGAAGCGACTTGATCGTAACCCGCGTCGCAGTGGCCGAAAAATGGCTCGTGAGATGAACATATCGCAATATTCCATTCCATTCGGCAAATATTGAAAAATGAGCTCAGGGTTAAGCCATTGAAATTCCAAAAAGTGCGAGAACTTACACCGCAACAGAAAGAAAATAGACTCAAAAGAGCTAAAGAGTTGCTTCGTTAGGCCGAAAGTGGTGAACTCTCGAATTTGGTTTTCTCCGATGAGAAAACATTCGTTATCCAGCAGTTTGTAAACAAACAAAATGATCGTGTTTACTTGCCAAAGAGATCAGCTGAAAATGTGCATGGTGATGGTGTGGGCCACCATAACAGCCGGTGGTCGCTCTCCGCTTGTTATTATCGACCGTGGCATCAGAATAAATGCCGAATATTATTGCGAAAATATTCTGGAGCGTGTATTAAAGTCCTGGGCACGCAGACCTTGGTCATTCCAGCAGGACTCCGCACATTCCACCCAAGAATGGTTACAATGGCCAACAAAATCTCTGGATACAAATCCGCTGGACTATTGTGTCTGGAGTATTTTGGAAAGCAAGGTTGGCACTAAAAAATACCTAAATAGGCCAAAATACCGCAGACAACATTTGGGCAGCGCGTGACGACTTATTGACCCTTTGAAGGCCATAATTCGTGTCAAAGGTGACCAATACGAATAAATTTAAACTTATTCTAAAATTTGATGCTATTTCCGGCAGTTTTTGCTTTCATTCAATAACATTTAACAAAAATAAAAATGTAAAATTATGGCTTTATTGCAGTTTTGTTTTATCTCACCCTGTACAGGGTTGCCCATATTCGACGGACCCATCTGGCAACGCCAGAACTTTTGACAGAGATGTCACATCGCTTAATGACATACCGCGTTTGAAGCGTCAGTCCAAGCAGATTTTTACCATGAACCAATACACGCCACGCGAGCGCTCTGAAATAGTTGAAATTTACATTCAACAGAAGAAGTCAATTGTGAAAAAAAATGTGAGAAGTGCGCCTTCTAAGAACACCATTAAGCGTTTATACGAAAAATTTTCGACTGGTAAGGCTCTTTCTAATCCGAAGAGGCCATATAAAAGGCAATGGGCCGAGAATATCGCTGCCGTACGAGCCAGTGTTGAGAGGTCCCCAAGAACATCCCAAAAAGGCCGTTCTCAGCAGTTGGGCATGGCTCGGTCCACTTTACAACGGATTATTCGCATTGATTTGAATTTGTTCCCGTACAAAATTCAATTGACACAAAGAATGTTGCCTGCGGACAAGCCTCGTCGATTGGAATGGGCCCAAAGGTCCGTCGAATATGGGCAACCCTGTATATGGTGGACGATAACCGTAAAATCGGATGGAGATGTATATCTAAGGAATATACAAATCTGAACCAATCTCTGGACTGAATTTGGTAGGATGTGCCAAAATTCAGGTCATTTGATATTGGCCATTTAGTGCACAATTAACTCGAAATCTGTTGAATAATATATATGAGCTATATCCAAATCTGAACGCATCTCGATGAAATTTGGCAGAGATGTTTCTGGGCTGTACCTGACAGCTGTTACCAAAATCATTGTTGTGGAGTGGATATCTCAAATATGAGGGACCTAGACACCAAATCGGATGAAACATATGTGTGGGAGCTATATCTGAACCGATTTTTTTCAAATTTTATGTATTTGCTTCTAGGCTGAATTCGGTCAGATGTAACAAAATGCAGGTAATTTGAGCTTATATTGGCCATTTGGTACACAATGAACCCGAAATATGTTGAATATATATATGGGAGCCATACCCAAATTTGAACCGACCTTGATAAAATATTGCAGAGGCTCTATAAGATATCTGGTACAAAATATCATTGTTGTCGAATGCAAATTACGAATGTGAGGGACTTAAGCAACACATCGGACGACACATATATATGGAAGCTATAGGTATATCTTAATCGATTTTTACTTAATTTTATGTACTTGCTTCTGAACTGAATTCGGTCGGCTGTACCAAGATTGGGGAATTTTGACAGATATTGGTCATTTGGTGAACAATTAATCCGAAATTTGTTAAACATATATATAGCTATGTCCAAATCTGAACCGATTTTGATAAAACTTGACAGAGGTATTTCTAGGATGTATCTGACATTAGGTACCAAATAACATTGCTGTGGAGTGCATATTACGCATGTGAGGGACTTAAAACCCCAAACCGGATGAAACATATATGGGAGCTATAGCTATATCTTAATCGCATAAATCGACTCAGAAAGTGATTCTGTGAATATCCTCAAAGGTGACTATGGGTCTATCTCGCTTCCTTCTCCCTGTCACAAACAAATGCACAAAGATATAATACCCTTACCACTATGTGGTGTAGGGTATAAATACCGAATATAGGGAGTTAGCGTTATATTGGAGTCTACACAAAGACTTGAAACTGCATAGGCAATTTTTGTCATATGTCATTACAATATTTAAGTGCCGTTATATATATACGAAGATCTAAATTTTCAAAGGCGATTTTCTGTCACAGGCTGTAGTACTTATTACGAAGTGCAAAATACGACATTTGAAACAATTTAGGTAAATAATGTCGCTGATATTATCCAAATGCCGTATATAAAGTGGTACAGTTATATGTGGGCTATACCTAAACGTGGGCCTATATAGCCCATTTTCAGCACCAAAAGTCTTGCAGATCAAGCACACATTTGAATAAAATTTTATGAACCTACTTCAATTCCTTGGGAGGCCAGAGTGATTTCCACAGACGGGCGGACACCGTTAAATCGACATAGAATATTATTTTTACATTTCTTTTAGCAAAAAAAAATTATAATACCCACCTCACTCATGTACCCACTATGGGTACCTGTACTCAAAAATATAATTTTAATAACAATACTTTACACAAACATAAGTAGTTGCACTACATCAACAAAAATTTATTTTTAAACAATTTCCTCTTTAATAAATACCTCGTAAATCCCTTTCGGTTTACAAACAGCACGTGACCGAAAATTGAAAAAGGAAAACAATATAATTTCCTGTCATTATAATTTCGCCAAGTAAATCTAATTAATGCCAATAACTTTCCCCCAAAGTCATCAAATCAATGGCCGCTAAAAGGCATTGGTTTTCGACAAAAATTATCAACAGCAACACTTGATTTCCATTACCAAATTATGCTAATTATTTTTTGGTCATCAGCCGTTTGACGTTGTCGCTTTTTTCTGTTCTGTTTTGTGACAACGTCATTCTCGGTTCGTCATTGTTCGCGGCATGTCTGAATTGTAATTTGAGACAGATTTCAAAGAATGTCCATTATTACCAAGTGCGCCATTTCAATCACATTGTGTTCGTGTGCCGAATCATTGTCTACAAGGATATCGGAAGGAGCAAATTCATGCGATTGTGAATGGCAGGGTAACGGTGTAGACATAACAATATCAACAAACGCAACAATGCTTGAAAGTAAACGGAATAATTTTAAAATTCTGTCTGTACTCCATGTGGCCATGTCGAAGGATGAGCAATAAACGCATTAGAGAGTGAGATGGTCTGTTGCGAGGAGGAGGGAGTGGCGGTGTTTCATTGAAAGAACAATCGCTTAATGCGTGACCATAGTATTTTCTTTATCCTTCAAAAGGAATAGTCACTGATAGGAGTAGTCATTGTTGGCAAGACGATTCCCAAATGTTGTGGAAGTAGCAGTGTTGGATAAAAGTATGAATTAATATTTACGAAAATTTCCATTAATGTTTCCATTGGTTTCGTGAAAATTAGAGCGACCAAAAATAATTTGGACGCAATGCCTTAAAAATATATCAGTTTTTCCCTCTTTCATAAAATTGGTAGGTATTTAAAGTTTACCTTTTATATTTTAAATCACAAAGCAATCATTCTCTACAGCTTAAACTTCAACGATGATTTAGTCATATAGGTTGTACTGCAATTTGTTGTAATTACGCTAGAGTCTAAACGACTTGTGAAAGAAAGCCAAGGCTTTGCCGTCTTTTTTCTGCAGGAATGTGTTGTTCGAAGATAGACTATATCGGACCACGATATCGTATAGTCCCCCGTACCCGTATTAAGAATATAATGTACTTTAATGATCTTAAACACAATGCTATTTCAGATTTGATATTATGATATGATAGTTACAAATCCATCTAGAAGGAAATTGTAAAATATCCTCCATACAATGGCATTTAAATTATTTTAGTCAGATGGTGTCAGGAATTCTCTGAAATTCAGTATCTGAAGTTCGTATAAGGCCCTTATGGTACTTTCTTTCTCATTGATCTGGTATAACGATGTTCTTAGAAATTTTGAAAAAAGTTGAAATTTTACCGAAAAAAAGGGTTTTAATAAAACAAAAACAAGTAAGCATAGTCTATAGTCGTGCAGGGCCGACTATGTTATACCATACAACACTACAATATGTTAGAAGCCCCCTTATGTCCAAATCCATATTGGAAGATTTCGCCTTTGAAATTAGGATTTTGACTAGGGACATTTGCCCAATATTTATGCACTCCGTCGGGCTGTTAGTTGTTGTGGTCCATTTTACAGCTAAATATAATCCAATGGTCATCCAAAATGCTAGAATTTTTCCCTGTCCTTAACTCTCTTCACAGGCGTGTCGATTGGCTTCAGTTATGTGGTCGGAAAAACATTTCTGTTTTTGGTTAATTTGAACCCCTAAATATTTTGCAATCATCTCCAAAAGCAAGAAGCCCCTCTGTATCTCCAAATTTAGACTCATCTATATGATTTGCTTGTCTACGATATTTGGCTATATTAGTCAACAAAATCAGCTGTCCTAAGCTCTAACTTTATGCGAGATTTCGTGTCCTATGGTTTCTATTTGTGACCTTTATAAAGGCTTCAAAATCAGAAAATTTCCATTTCAACCCCTAATATATTGCGGACATCTTTGAAAACAATTTGTGAAAATTTTCGCGAGGATCGGACGATAAATGCAATACTTATATAATATCCCCAACCTGTGTTGTGAGGTGAAAAAATATTACAAAATATTGTAAGTGAAATTGAAAAAATCGCATGCGATAAAAATATGAACAAAATAAAAAATGTCACAAAATAGTACAAAATCTATATTATCATCATTATTGGCATATTTTTCAGAGATTTTTTTAGATTTTATACTTTTATGTCAAGAGGGCATTCTGAATTCATAAAATTTGTCAAAATCGGTCCAGCCATTCTTGAGATATAAGCATTATAGCTAACATCCCCTTCCTTTGTATATACACATTGTATTTATTTCGCTATATATATCCGATATATTAACTATTGGCATCGACGTAACGGTCAGAATTGACCTGTTCATCTAGTTGTGTTTTCACCGGGATTTAAAATATTCGCGGTTTAATGGAAATTTTGACTTTTATTTAACATAAATGTTATGATCTATTTCACCCACTAAATATTAGCCGATGACCATCAAAATTGGAAGGCTTCTGCCCAGCCCCATGCTAACTTTAATTGGTCTATAACTGCGACCTGTAGAGCAACTGCAAAATCAGGATTTTTTTTAGTTTTTGGTCCATCTCAACCCCTAAATATTCTGCGGTCACCAAAGAAATAGGGTTCTCCATTCTAAATTTCGTGAAGATCGGGCCATAATTGCGAGATTGTAAAGTGATTACAAATTAACATGGACAGACGGACATACATAGCTAGATAGGAAGATCCATATATACTTTCCTATGTGGGAAACGATCGTGGTGTTACATAATTTTTGGCCAAATCAAACTTATAATACCCCCAACACATAGTGTTGCAGGGTATAAATAGTATATTTCTTATTAAGTTTCAAATTTAATTAAGCACATTAAATGCCCTCAAATTTTCTAAAAACACATGATACGACGTCGATATTATATACATTAAAAAAAAAAAAAACAAAAATATTGGAGCAATAGATATACCGGACCAAGTTTCACCAAATGGAAAAATCCGGTTGAATATGAAAAAATCTATTCAATTTGGGCTGATATTACATATATAGTAGACGAAAACCATAAAAGCTGATGAATATGATATTGAAGATATTGATAAAAATCTGAACCGATATCGATAAAATTTGATATAGGTATTTCGGCTGTATGTGATATCTGGTACCAAAGATCAATGTTGTGGAGTGCACATTACGCATGTGAGGGACTTAATACCGCAAATCGGATGAAATATGTATCTGGGAGCTATAGTTATATCTGATATGATTTTCACCAAATTTCATATACTTGCTTCTAGACCGAATTCCGTCGGATTTGCCAAATGTGAAATTAACCCGGAATCGGTTGAAGATATGTATATCGGAGATATATCCAAATCTGAGTCGATCTTGATACGATTTGTTAGAGGTATTTCTGGGCTGTATTTGCTATCTGACACCAAACTTCATTCTTGTGGGGTACATATCACTAGTGTGGGGGACTTAAACACCAAATCGGATGATACCCATATATTGGAAATATAGTTATATCTGAACAGATTTTCACTAAATTTGATGTACTTGTTTCTACATTAAATTAGGTTGGATGTTCCAAAACGCAGGTCATTTGAATTTCTATTGGATATTTGGTGCACAATTAAGCCGAAATCGTTTGAAGGTATATGGGAGCTATATTTAAATCTGATCTGATTATCACAATTTTCAATAGGGTTCGTCCTAGGATCAAACAAAAATATTGTTTGGAAAATTTCATCTCGGCCGGATAATAAATGCGACCTGCATTTTACGTACAAGAACATATGGACGGACTGACATCAGAAATTCACAAAGACATAATACCCTTACCACTATATGGTGTAGGGTATAAAAATCCACGATTATAGCTGATCTCTCTCCTTCAAAACTATTTTTTAAAGCCGAAGATTGTGGATGTACCGATTTTTTAAAATCCAAGATTATAGCTCCTTAAAAAAATATATATTTTAATTTTACAGCTAATTTTGTTCTGAAAATATAATGTAAACAATTTCCGACTATCACTGATCTCCTCTCCAAACGCCATGATTTTTACGTTTTTTTAATTTTATTGAATGAAAGCAAAAAATATCGGAAAATATTATCAAATTTAAGAATAAGTTTAGATTTGTTCGAATTGGACACCTTTGGCACGAATTATGGTCTTCAAACGGTCAATGAAACCGTCACACTCTGCCTGAATGTTGCCCTGCGGTAATTTGTCCCCTTTCCCGACGAAGCGCTTGCTTGAGGTGATCGACACTTTGGTGTTTTTTAGTGCCAACCTTGCTTTCCCAAAATACTCCAAGCACAATAGTCCATCGGATTGGTATCTGCAGATTTTGGTGGACATTGTGTGCTGGAAATGAAGCGAGGAACATTGCACATTTTCAGCTGACCTCTTTGGCAAGTGAACACGATCATTTTGTTTGTTTACAAACTACTGGACAAGGAATGTTTTCTCATCGAAGAAACCCAAATTCGGCAAATTCACCACTTTCGGCCAAGCTAAGCAACTCTTTAGCTCGTTTGAGTCTATTTTCTTTCTATTGCGGTGTAAGTTTTTGCACTTTTTGGAATTTCAATTGCTTTACCGGAGCTCATTTTTTAATATTTGCCGAATGGAATTTTGCGATATGTTCAGCTCACGAGTCATTTTTCGGGCACTGCGACGAAAGTTTTCATTAAGTCGCTTCATTACTTTTCAAATCATTTCTGCTGATGTTGCTGTTTTCTTCCGTTCACTTGCTCGGACTACGCTGCCAGCATCACAGTAACGAGCGATGCTACGAGACACAAAAGATTTATTCACTTTTAAACGCTGGAGTGCTCTAACGATAGCCACTTGTGGTTTTCCAGCCAAATATAAAGAAATCACACTATCATGCTTCAATTCCATCACGAATAACTTTTTTTCTAGAAACTTCTCACCAAAATGCTTTTGTACGCATGTAAACAATATAATGAGCTGTCACTGGAATAATTTTAACAGCTGTCGGACGAGTGGCTTAGAAATGTCAGCAGTCTAAATTTGGTTGCAGTTTTTTCATCTCGCCCTGTTTCAATCCCATTCTCAAATATTGTGTAAAAACATAATATTAAAGCTTTTCTGTTAGCCTCGTTAGTCTTATAGAAAAAAAATTGTTGTTTACTCCTTGAACTAATGGTATTTGAAAAAAATGATGAAAGGCCACGATTATCTTTCCCTTTCAAAACTATTGTTAAAAGTCGAAGATTCTGGCTCTACTGGTTCTTAAAAAAATATATTTTTTTAAAATACACTCTTATATACTTTATTAAAAATCTACTGATTTTACAGAACTATTCTGGCTTATATCTGGCCTTGGAACAATTATTAATTAATAATTCTCGAGTGCAGCTGATCTAATCTATAAAAACATATGTTAGAATTGAAATAACTATGATTAAATGTAATCTGCTCCTTAAAATTTAATAGCTCGAAAATCGATGCTGCTGGCCGGTAGATAAAGATTCTTGTAAATCCTCAAATGCAGATCAAATTTACCTTGACAAAAGCAATTACAGTTGACCTGCCTTTTCACAGATTTTGTTTAAAAATATGTCTATAACATGCACTGTTAAATCCCACTGGTCATTATACATTTTCTGAAAATAGTTCTTAGTTTTTTTATACCATCCATCATACTATGGAGGGTATATTAACTTTGTCATTCCGTTTGTAACTCCTCGAAATATTCATGTCAGACCCAACAAAGTATATACACCTAAGTCTGTTTTTACACGGTCTTTTTGTACACGGTTTTGATATAACACGGTTTGAAAATTGAATATTTTTAAGTTATTTACACGATTTTATTCCATTTAGCACGATTTGAAATTTTATGTACTTAAATTTTTTTGTCAAATTTAATTTTTGCGAAGTGTGTTCATATCACAAAAAAGTATTTATGAAAGAAAAAAGTCTGAAACCATCGATAGTTTGCGAACACTAGCTTAAAGATTTAAGTGAATTCCCCTTTAGCGCGTACAAACAATTTTTACTGGTCAAAGCAAATGTGAATAGCACTATGTGCGTACAATAAAATTTACTGGTCAGAGCAATTGAAACGTGTTAATATTTTGTGAACTGTTAATGCAATAAGACGTGTTTGGTAAAGAAAAAAATAAAAATTCTTGTTTTTCACTAATTTTAATAGGTTTTAGAGATTAGGAACAAATCACCCATTTTTGTATAAGATCAATGTCTTTTTTACACGGTTTTTTTTTACACGGCTTCGTCTGGAACCAATCTACCGTGTAAAAACAGACTTAGGTGTATATATTCTTGATCAGCGTAAAATTCTAAGTTGATTTAGCGATGTCCGTCTGTCCGTTTGTCTGTCTGTTGTAACCATGCTATCTTTCGAACGAATTGATATAGAAGGCTAAAATTTTGCACACATGTTTCTTGTTTCAGTAGGCAGGTTAAGTTTGTAAATGGGCCATGTAGGTCTACGTTTTCACATAGCCCTCATATAACGATACTTCCCGATATTCGGTATTTTGATGATTTTAGCAACATTATTCACCGGAATTGTTTAAAGTTTGGTATTTGAAGTTCGAAATGGATACTACAGTCTATGAAAAAAATTGTCTGTGCAGGTCCACGTTTTCATATAGCCCCCATATAACGGTACCTCCCGATATTCGGTATGTTGACGATTTTAGCGACATTATTTAACGGAATTATTTCAAATTTGGTATTTGAAGTTCGAAATGGATATTACAGCCTAAGACAGAAAATTATCTGTGCCGGTCCGCGTCTTCGTATAGCCCACATATAACGGTATTTTGGTGATTTTAGCATCATTATTCACCCTAGTAGTTGCAATTTACGTATTAAGAGTTCGCAACGGAAACTACAGTCTGTGACAGAAAATTGTCTATGCAGGTCCAGGTCTTCGTATAGGCCCATATACCAGTACCTCCCTATATTCGGCATTTTGACGAGTTTAGGTACAATACTCACCGAAATTGTTTGAAATGTCGTACTTGAAGTTCGTAATGTATGCTACAGCCTATGACAGAAAATTGTCTATGCTGGTCCAGATCTTCGCACAGCTCCGATATTACGGCACCTACTTATATACGATATTTTGATTTGAATATATATAATGGCTTATGACAAACAATGCCTATATAGGTTCACATCGTATAGACCCCAATATAAAGGCTATATTCGGTATTTTTAAAATATTTACAGAATTATTTAAGGATTTTATTTTCAAATTCGTTCTAAATGGTGGAGGGTATTCAAAGTTCGGCCCGATGGAACTTACTGCTTTTTAACTTGTTGGTCCTTGAATCCGAACTATTCTCCATTCTAGCTGTGGAGTTCATTTAATAAACTTTTAAACAATTTTTTAAACACCTTTTGTAATTCTATTTTTTCTTTTTTTTATCCGGTTTTTGGTCAAAAAATTATTTTCCAAAAATGGCAACACCTCACTCAATACCAATTCACTCCATTTCACAACTTGTTCACATTCGCAGACGACAAAATCCCAAGAATACACACCTCGGAACATACCAAGAACAGTCCAAAGAACAAGGATACAACAACATCAAGAACAACAAAGACAACACCAACAACAACAAGAAGACAAGAGATATGCAGTTAATGTTGCATGTTAAATAAACATTTGGTTTTGGCATTGTGTAAATGGCCCTAGCTGATGCATCATAGTTCGTTGAACAGTTAGTAAAGCTATCTGCAGTTGATACCGACCGACCGACCAACCGCCCGTCCGTCCGTCGTCTACCCATCTCTCTGCACTGCTGCCCAAATGCCTTTTATACAACAATTTCATATTCCACAGCAATAATAATGCAATTCAGTTCAATGCGACGACGACGACGACGGAGAAGAAGAATGCAATGATGGTCTTTGTAAAATTGATTCACAAATGGAATATTTAAGCCAAGTTAACGGGACTAACGAAGCCATTATGGGTATGAATGAATGAACAAACGAACGAATGGTCGAATGAATGGCGTTATTCAAATGGATTTTGTAATTCAATTAACGCACTCATTCATGAATATTAAAGACGACGACGACAACGCCGGCGATGATGCCGTCGACGATGACAATGATTCCCTTTAAGAAGGGCGATTTGCAGCTTTTAATGATTTTGGGTTTTGCGGTAATGCTCATTGGCAGAAAAAGATTACATTTACAACATATTGTAATTATGGAGATTTTCAGTGTTATTTGTGTGGCCATTTAGTTTTAATGTTGTAAAATATAAAATTAACTAATCTGGCAAGAATATGATAGTGGAAATTTTAGGGATATTGTGAATATG
Organism: Musca domestica; assembly: GCF_030504385.1. Lineage (NCBI taxonomy): Eukaryota > Metazoa > Arthropoda > Insecta > Diptera > Muscidae > Musca > Musca domestica. Next base: position 1,005,948 of record NW_026712234.1, read on the forward strand.
TAAATTTATAAAAGAATTTCATGGAAAACCATGGAGAGAATTGGCTCTCTTACAATTCGAAACAATTAGTCAACGGGGACATTGCAGTCATTCGAAAATCTCTGGCGAGAGTTTACACTTTTTCCAATGTATTTAAAGGGTATTGTTATTAAACATCTCTTAAAAATACAAATTCTTTTTTCTATTCTATATCAACTTTTATTATGTCCATTAAAAAGAGTAATTTGCCATAATCTAAAAAAAAAACGCCAAATTTTATTTTAATGTATAAGCAAGAAAGCATTTAAAGTGCTTGTAATTGATGAGTTTTCTTATATATGGACTTTTCTATTAGAACTGACTGACCCAGAAGAAATTTTCATTTAATAAAAAATTCAGTCAAAGCCGTTAGGTAAAAATAGCCACATATTTTGATTTATTTATTTTTTTTTTAACTGAAGACTACCTTCTAATTTTGTTCTTTTTTTGGAAAATATATCCAAATATGTTATGAGAGACTTATCTAAACTTGAAAAATAAAATAATACCAAACATAATATAAGTTTTTGTGTCGAATTTCCAAATTACATGTGAACTAGCAAGTGGTCGATCTAGCTATGTATGTCCATCCATCCGTCTGTACATATTAATTTGTAATCACTCTACAGGTCGCGATTATGGCCCGATCTTCACGAAATTTAGAATGGAGGTGGGGCTAGGGCCAGAATAAAAGCCTTTTGCTTTTGGAGATGATTGCATAATATTTAGGGGTTGAAATGGACAATAACCTAAAAAATTGCTGATTTTGCAGTTGCTCTACAGGTCGCAATTATAGACCAATTGACGCAATAGACGAAAGTTAGCATGGGGGTAGAGCTTAGGACTGGGCAGATGCCTTCAAATTTGGTTGGTCATGGGGTAATATTTAGTGGGTGAAATAGACCATAACATTTGTTGTATTAAATAAAGGTCAAATTTTCCATAAAACCGCGAATATATTAAATCCCTGCAAAATCACAAATAGACGAACATGTAAATTCTGACCGTTACGAGATGCCAATAGTAAATACAGGGTTGCCCATATTCGACAGAAAAAAAATCCTGATCACACAATTGAAACCAATCGACACGCCTGAGAAGAGAGTTAAGGGCGGGGAAGAACTCTAGCATTTAGGATGACCATTGACTACTGGCACAACAACTAACAGCACGACATAGTGCGTAAATATTGGGCAAATGTCCCTGGTCAAAATGCTAAGGGTAATATCTGGGCAGTGCTCTGTGACATAATTTCAAAAGCGAAATCTTCCAAAATGGATTTGGATATAAAATAAGGATTCTAACATATTGTAGTGATGTAGGGTATCACATGGTCGGCCCCGCACGATTATAGCCTTTGCTCACTTGTTATTACTCAAAAACCGCAATTTATTCAGTTTGACAATTTTTTTCAATCAAAACTTCATACGTTGTATAAAATTCTCCGACTTCCAAGGATTTATGTATTTTTTCATGTTTTTCCTTTTTCGTAAAGAATAATAGGAAAATGTTCAACTTTTACACCGGAAAGCCTTCAAAATCTTTCATTATGAAGTTTACCGAGGACCCACATCCTATTTTTCTTCCCAAAACTATTTCAACGTCTCTATACATAAACCCTAGAAACCAAGAGGGATCTCAATATCAAATTTTCGCTCAATTCCTCCACCCAATACCAAATTTAGTAACATTTTGTACTTCACAATTCTAGATACCAACAGGTACTTCAATATCAAATTTGAAGATTCCAGTCCTATCCCTTCACCCAATACACAATTTAATACAATTTCTTACTTATCATACATTTATAGAATTCCCAAACCACCTCAGTATGTCCAAGCTGCACATAAACACAGACCTTAATACAAAATGTCAATATTAAATTTAGAGATTCAAGCTCTGTCCCTTTACCCAGTACCCCTTTAGGTACCACTTAGTACTTTTCGAACAAATATTGTAAGCATTTCTAAAACCACATCTATATCTAAACCACAGACCCCAACAATAAAAAGTTTCACGATTTCAGCTATATCTCTTCACGCAATACCAAATTTAGTACCACTTAGTACTTTTCGTTTATTATAGTACATATTTCCAAAACCGCCTCCAGATCACAATTCCAGATACAACCACAGATCTCAATATCAAATTTGAGGATTTCAGCTCTAATATTCATCCAATACCAAATATATTTTCATTCAGTAATTTTCGTACAATTATAGTACAGATGTCCATATATCAAGGCTACAAATAGGCAGCGTCCCCAATACCGAATTCCCTGATACCAACAGAGATTTCAATATCAAATTATAAGATTCCGGCTCTATCCCTTCACCCAGAACTTTAGTACCATTTAGTACTTTCCGCACAAATATAGGACGTTTTTCCAAACCACCTCCAAATCTCAAACACAGATGACAATTATAAACCAAATATCAAATTGCGGAATTGTATCTCTATCCCTTCACTCAAACCAATTTAGTACCACTTAGTACTTTTGGAAAAATTGTAGTACATATTCCCAAAACCACCCCCATACCTTAACCGCAGACACCTACAGTTACATCTGTATCAAATTTCAGGATTCCAGACCCATCCCTTCATCTAATACCAAATTTAGTACGATTTAGTACATTTCCTACATATATAGGAAGCATTTCCAAACCACCGCCAAATCTCAAACACAGGTATCATCTGTAATATAAATAACAAATTTCAGAATTGTATATCCCTTTCCTTAACCAATACCAGACATAGTACGATTAAGTACTTCTCGTACAATTATTGTACACATTTTAGAAACCATCGCCATATATGTCCAGGCTACTCATGAGCAGCGACCTTAACACCATATTTTAGATTTCAAACAAAATCTGTTCACCCAATATTCTGCTTGTGTAATATATTACATTTTTAGTACATCTTATTATACTATTGTTTGTAGTACTCTTTTAGTACGAATTTCCAAAAACCCAGTCTTATCACACGCCTACTCACCCAGGCTAAACTTCGTGCTAATATCAGCTCAAATAGACTGACACTTCCGACGGAATTTAGCTACGAAGGAAGTACTTCAAATTTTGTTTAAAATCGGTTTAGATATAGCTCTAGCTCCCATATATGTGTTTCATCCGATTTAGTGTTAAAGTCATAATATCAGATACTGTTCGAAAATACCTCAGCCAAATTTTATCGAGATCGGTTCAGATTTCGATATACATCTTCATTCGATTTCCAAAGCCCAAATTGAATAATTTTTTTCATATTCAACTGAATTTTACCATTTGGTGAAACTCGGTCCGGTATATCTTTTGCTCCAATAAATATTTTTCAAATTTAATATAATGCTGTATCAGCCCCACCCGACTTTTGATCTTTCCTTACTATTTTATTTTGCAATTGTAGGACATGCGGAGGACGTCACCACGATTGAATTTCTAAATTATTATACATTCACACATCTGGCAGGGACATCAACAACACATAACAGGTCAGCTTTCAACGGTATAGCCGTGTATACCGATGGTTCAAATATGGAAAATAAAACGCGTGCAGAGGTCTACTGCTAACGTCTGAACATCAGAAACTTTTTCAAACTTATCAACAACTGCAACGTATTCCAAGCAGACCTCTTTGCTATCAGAAAGCAAACAGAAACAGTGAAATGTAACAGTGTTTATAGTCAAGCGTCCCTGAAATCACTAAATGCAGGTACCATTAAATATATGGGGTTTCTGGAGTATAGGAATGCATTAAAAAAACTAAATCAGCAGATTATTTGGCAAGATACCCTTGTGTCACCTCTTCTGAGTGAGATTTCAATACCTACACGATTTGATATTGCTGCCACCTATAAGTTCCTCTCGATTTAAGGTTTATTTTAGGTAATTGCTAATTTTTTAATCGAATTTGCTGTAAATCCGCTGAAAACCGACAGAAAATATCCTTGCCAAGTACTGTCCATAAAGTCCAAATTGTGATACAGCGCCCTTATAATGGAACCTTTCGCGTTTTGATATTTAGTTGATTTTAATAAAATTTTTCAATGGAGTTTTTTTTATAGTATGACTTTGGCCCAAGTCGAAACCAAAACTCATTTATGCTCTGTTCCAGGAATCCAAGAATCTATATTTGCAATTTTTTTCGATATCGTAAAGGCAGAATCGGTTATCATAGTAAAAACTTTTACATTAATGCTGTTCTGGAACAGATCATTAGTTTCCTAGTACTGTTAGCCATGCATGAATTTGAGTACTGTTGGAATTTGAATTAGTAGTAGGCTGAACAAAAAGCAATTTTGTCATTTTGAAAATATATTGGAAAAACATTTTCATACTGAGGATTATTAAAAGGAAGAACTCAAAATAATTTTGATTTTTGAAAAAAAAAAATAAACAACACTTATTCAGAGGAATATAATCCTGAAAAAATCTATATCCTTAAATAAGAAAGAAAAGCTTCAAGCTCGGATTATTTTAAAATTGCTATACTTGGAATTTGGTGATGAATTGAAAGCACGTTATTGTTCTGATACTTGGAAAATAAATGCTGTCAGATGGGTTCGTAAAATAATTCAAAACTCAAAACTCTTTTTCCGGATGCAAACGCAATTTCAAAACCAATGTCCGATTGGAAGCTATTACGGAGTTCACATTACATCCATATCCGGAGGTAAATATATACAATCTAGTCAATTTTTTAATTCCCAAAGATTTAAAGAAAAATAAAGGAAGAATAGGCTCAAGATTTTATAATGTTCCCGCTGCAATATATATTCAAGAAATTAGGAGCACAACATATATTACGTCAATCGCAATATTCACATGAAATGAAGTCAGATATAGCAATTAATTTCTATACCGTACACCAAATAGTGGTAAGGGTATTATGTCTTCCTACATTTGTTTGTAACATGGAGAAGGAAGCGAGATAGACCCATAGTTACTTTTGAGGATCTCCATAGAATCACTTTCTGAGTTGATTTATGCATGTCAGTTCGTCTGTCCATGTATTCTTGTGAACAAAATGCAGGTCGCATTTATTATCCGATTGAGATGCAATTTTCCAAACAACATTTGTTTGACCCAAGGACGAACCCTATTGAAATTGGAGATAATCGGCGAAAAATCAGATATGGCTCCCATATATATCTTCGTCCGATTTGCCTTTTATTGTGCACCAAACGTGTAATATCAGAATTTTGCACATACAACCTGAAAATAAGTATGCCAAATTTGATCGAAATCGGTTCAGATATAGCTATAGCTCCCATATATATATTGTTCATCCGATTTGTTATTTTTGTCCACCGCAGTCGTAATATGCACTCTGTAACAACAATATTTGGGGAAATATATCAAATGCAGCTCAGAAATACCTTTGCTAAATTTTATCGAGATCGGTTCAGATTTGGTTATAGCTCCCATATATAACTTCGTCCGATTTACCTTTTATTATGCACCAAACTAATATTTGTCCAAATGAGATGGAATTTGGCACATACGACCGAATTGGGTCTAGAAGGTAGTAGCCAAATTTGGTGAAGATCGGTTCAGTATAGTTATAGCTCCCATATATATATTGTTCATCCGATTTGTTGTATTTGTTACCCACAGGCGTAACATGCACTCCGTAACAACGATATTCAGGTAAATATATCAAATACAGCTCAGAAATATCTTTGCTAAATTTTAGAGAGTGTTTTTTAGATTTGGATATAGCTCCCATATATATCTTTATCTGATTTCAAATTAATTTTGCACCAAATGGGCAATACAAGTCCGAATTTAAAAGATACAAATGCTTCGGCATATTTAGTCCTTTGAACTTTAAATTACAATTATAATCATAGCGTGTATGATTGAATTCTCCCATAAAATCGTTGAATTGTTATGTGGAGCTCTACTAAATTAGCAAATTGGTGTAGAGTATCATAAAGTCGGTGCCGCCCTACTTTAGGACTTTCTTTACCGGTTTAATATAATCCTTATCGAAGTCATATCATTCACTCTACAGCAATGTTATTTGGTTCATAGTTGGTATGATCCATGGTACAATGATATCAAGGTAGGGCAGAACTACCATATGATTTCAATTTTTTTATTTTCTTGGCCTAATACGTCATCTTTTTTTTGTTTATGTATGTGTTTTCTTTTCAATAACAAAAAAATTGTTCAGAAAACATTCAAATTCGGGTGTTTTCAAAATGTTCATTTCAACGCATGCATCGACAAAATCTAGAGTTTTGTAGCGAAATAATCCTTTAGAGACATATAGTACATGATTTTGAAGAAGAAGTGTTGACCTTTCGTTCAGTTATCGCGGTTTTCAATTATTTATTCAATATAAATGCAACAAGTTGTTTGATTTTTTATTGTTTTGATACTGATTCTGACATTACAAGCCAAACAGGTAGACCTCTATACTTGCAATTTTTTCAAAGTTGACCTACCTTCTCTTCATTGTACCATGGTATGATCTACTTCACATAAATTGCAAATATAAACTGTTTTGTTATGGGAGCTCTACTAAATTTGCATTGTGGTGTAGGGTATCACATAGTCGGCGCCACCCGACTTTTGATCTTTCCTTATTGCTTTATTTTGCAATTGTAGGACATGCGCCGGACATAGAAGGGAAGGGATCGAAGCAAAAGACTGCACGACAGCACGATTGAATTTCAAAATTACTATACATCAACACACATAACAGGCCACCTTTCAATGGTATAGCTATGTATACCGATGGTTTAAGTAGACCGTCTGCAGGAGCCTACTGCCAACGCCTGAACATCAGAAACTATTTCAAACTTATCAACAACTGCAAAGTATTACAGGTATATCCCTATGCTATCAGAAAGCAAACAGAAACAGTGTCTATAGTCAAGCGGCCCTGAAATCACTAAATGCAGATACCATTAAATATATGGCGGGATAGGAATGCATTGAAAAAACAAAAAAATAAATTTGCAGATTAATTGGCAAGACACACTTGTGTCACCTCTTCTGAGTAAGATTGCGATACCTACATTATTCGATATTGCTGCCACCTATCAGTTCCTCTCGATTTAAGGTTTATTATAGGTAATTGCTAAATTTTTTTAATCGAATTTGCTGTAAATCCGCTGTAAACCGGCAGAAGATATCCCTGCAAATCCAAATTGTGATATAACGCCCTTATACCATTCGTTTTTTGATATTTAGTTGATTTTAATAAAAATTTTCGATGGAGTTTTTTATAGGATGGTGTTTGTGTTCGCAATAGTGCGACCTTGGTCCAAGTCGAAACCAAAAACCCATTTATGCTCTGTTCCAGCACCTACAATAATCTAATATTTTTGTAATTTTTTTTCGATGTGTTAAAGGCAGAATCGGTTATCGTAGTAAAAACTTTTACATTCTTGCAGTTCTGGAACAGACTATTATAATTTTCCCTAGTACTGGAATTTGGAATTTTAAGTAGTAGTAGGCTGAACAAAAACAAATTTTGCCATTTTGAAAATATATTGAAAAAACATTTTCATACTGAGGATTATTAAAAAAAAAACGCAAAATAATTTTGAAAAAAAAAAAAATAAATAAATAAATAACACATATTCAGAGCAATATAATCCTGAAAAAATCTGTATCCCTAAATAAGAAATAAAACCTTTCAGCAAAATAATTCTAATGTCAAAACTTGTTTTTGGAATTCTACTGCATTTCCATAACCAATGCCCGATTGAAAGCTATTGCGGAGTTCACATTACATCCAAATTTGGAGGGAAATTTATACAATTTTGTCAATTTTGTTTTTTTTAATTCTCAAAGATTTCAAGAAAACAGAAAGGAAAGAGACCCATTTTACATATACGTTCCCGCTGCAATATATAATCGAGAAAAATTAACAAAAGTTCATCATTTTTCTTTTCTCAATTAACAGTACAACATATATTACGCCAATCGGAATATTCATATGAACGAATTTTTAACCTGAAATAGAAAAGCGACAACACATTCCCCAACAGGCCATGGGAATGTGTTGGAGTATTTGGGTAAGTCCTAAAAATTTGTAATCCTATACGCATTATCAGTCAAATATAACAATTCACATTGGAAAGTAATGAGAAAGTTAATAAACCCTAATTTTGTCATTCCGTTTGTAACATCCCCAAATATTCATCGTAGATCCCGTAAAGTATATATTCATAATCAACATAACATTAGATTTCAATTTAATGATGTCTGTTAAAATCACTATACAGCCCACATTATTTAACGAAGACCTTCAAAATTTGGCAGAACAATCTGTAATGTGTCTAGGATGGTTGGTTGGGAAAATGAGATATATCGGTCCACGTATAGCAGCCATATAATGGTACCTCCCGATATTCGGTATCGTGATAATTTTCGCCACATTTTCCACGGATTTGTCTAAAAGTTGGTATATGTAGGTCATAATGGGCTCTTCACAGGCGGAATATTGCATGTATAGGTCCATGTTTTCGTAGAGCCCACATATAACGGTACCTCCCCATATTCGGTATTTTGATGATTTTTACCATATTTTTTCACGGATTTGTCTGAAAATTGGTATTTGTGGGTCATAATGGGTTCTAGCTACGATGCCGAAACATTGTATGTATAGGTCCATGTTTTGATATAGCCCCATATAACGGTACCTCCCGATATCCGGTATTTTGATCATTTTTGCACAATTTTTAATGGATTTGTCCAGATATTTGTATTTGTAGCTCGTAATGGATTAGAGCCCGTGGGGCAAAACATTGTATGGTTAGGTCCATGTTTTGGTATAGCCTCCATGTGACGGTACATGCCGATATCTTATTTGATCCAAACTTAATATCGTTATATTATTATCAAACTTAGTTCGAATTCGATGGGCAAAATCGACCCACTCCAAAAGGTCAACATTATGAAAGAAAAAAACCTTACCTCATAAAATAAGAAAGGATTATCCGATTATATTCAAACTTTTCACATCCTAATATTTGTTTCTGTGCAAGGAAAAATGTGAAAATTGGTACCTCTTTCTGGTACCTCCCCCACAAAGGGTCCACATTTCGATTATTTATATTTATCTCAAAACACGAAATAACCATACGATTCTCTTCAAATTTTACAAATCCCAATATTTGTATAAACACAAGATCTGGTGTGAAGGTGCGATATATCGGTCCACTCCTTCTGGTACCTCCCCCAAAAAGGGTTCAAAATTTTGAAAAACAAAACGCTCTTGAAATTCGCAATAAGCACCGCAAAGGAATATGTAAATGTTCAAAAACAAACAATACCGTTGCAAAATACTGCTAAAATCATCAAAATACCAAATATCTGGAGGTAGAGTTATACAGGGTGAGATAAAAAAACTACAACAAAGTCATAAAGCCATATTTTTAACTTTTATTTAAATGTCGGAAATATCTTCAAATTTTAGAATACCTCTTTTGAGTCTATTTTCTTTCTTTTGCGGTGTAAGTTCTTACATTTTTGGAATTTCAATGCCTTTACCCCGAGCACATTTCTCAGTATTTGCCGAATGGAATTTTTTAATTTTATTGAACGAAAGCAAAAAATGTCGGAAATAGCATTAAATTTTAGAATAAGTTTAGATTTGTTGGAATTGGTCACCTTTGGCACGAATTATGGCCTTCAAATAGCCAAAATACTTGGTGGTCATTGTGCGCTGGAAATGTCCTGTTGGAATGTCCCAAGTCTGCGACCAAAATATTTGCGTGCCCAAGGCTTTAATACACCCTCCAGAATAGTTTCGCGATAATATTCGCCATTTATTCTGATGCTACGGTCGATTAATAGGAACAGTCGGCAACCGTCGGCTGTTATGGCGGCCCACACCATCACCATGGCCGGTACTTGAGTTTTGATGGCCAACCGAAGGTGCACATTTTCAGCTTACCTCTTTGGCAAGCTTGTTTACAAACTGCTGGACAACGAACGTTTTTTCATCGGAGAAAACCAAATTCGGCAGTTTAACACTTTCGGCCATGCGAAGCAACTCTTTAACTCTTCCGAGTCTAATCTCTTTCCGTCGCGGTTTGAGTTTTTGCACTTTTTGGAATTTCTCATTTTTTAAAAATTGCCGAATGGAATATTGCGATATGTTCAGCTCACGAGACATTTTTCGGCCATTACGACGCGGGTTTCGAACAATTTCTGCTGATGTTGCTGGTTTCTTCCGTACACTTCCTTGACGTCGGTACCTGTATCTCGATAACGAGCGGTGGTACAAGACACAAGAGATTTACTCATATTTAAACGATGGAGTGCTCTATCGATAGCCGCTTGCGCGTTTCCAGCCAAATATAAAGAAATCACACTATCACGCTTGGATTCCATCACGAATAACTTTTTTCTGGAAAATTCTCACCAAAAGTGCTTTTTTACGCTTATATACAATATTATGAGCTGTCACTGAAATAATTTTAACAGCTGTCGGACGAGTGACTCAGAAATAACAACATTCTGAATTTGGTTGTAGTTTTTTCATCTCATCCGGTTTAAGGACTACACCAAAACATAGACCTATATTGACAGTTCTATGCCAGGACGCTTCTTACATAATGGGAACATATGCTGCAAATTTACAGCAAATTCGGGTTAAAATTGTGACTAAAGCTCGGAAGACCCATTTATATTTTCATTGTTTTAATAAGAAGAATTAAAACATTAATATAACTGCAATGATTTCCATCCTTGCCAAGATTTATAGACCGCCTTTATCCCATTCCACAGAATTGACAATATGTCAAACATGGCCTAATAAAATTCTGAAATTGTTGACAGATTTTTGCCATGTGGTTCGAAATATACCATTTTCTTTAAAAGTAACACAAAGGAATTTGTGGGCAATTGATACTTTAAAACAAAGTAGAACAAGTAAGCAAAGGCTATTGTCGTGCGGGGCCGACCATGTGATACCCTACAACACTACAATATGTTAGAAGTTCCTTTATATCCAAATTTTGGAAGATTTCGTTTTTGAAATTATGTCACGAAGCACTGACCAGATATTACCCTTAGCATTTTGAACAGGGACATTTGTCCAATATTTATACACTCCGTCGTGCTGTTCATTTTATAGCTAAATATAATACAGTGGTCATCCAAAATGCTATAATTCTTCCCTGTCCTTAACTCTCTACTTAAGCATGTCGATTGGCTTCAATTGTGTGAACAGGATTTTTTTTCTTTTCTTGTACCAATTAAACACCCAAATATATTGCGGACATCTTTGAAAAAAATAGGCTTAGCCCTTCTAGGCCTAACCCTACCCTTGTGAAAATCGGACGATAATTGCAATCTGTATATAATATCCCAAACCTGTGTTGTAAGATGGAAAAATATTACAAAACAAACACTTCAATATTATAAGTCAATTTGAAAAAAAACGCATGCGATAAAAAATATGAAAAAATAAAAAAATGTCACAAAATACTACAAAATTTATATTAACATCATTTTTGGCATCTTTTTATGTGATTTTTTTTTAGATTTTATTCTTAAATGTCAAGGGGGCATTCTGAATTGGCAAAATTTGTCAAAATCGGTCCAGCCATTCTTGAGATATAAGCATTCTAGATAACATCCTCTTCCTTTGTATGCATACATTGTATATATTTCGCTATATATATCCGATACATTTACTATCGGCATCTACGTAACGGTCAGGACTGACCTGTTCTTCTTTTTGTAATTTTGCAGGGATTAAAAATATTCGCGGTTTAATGGAAAATTTGACTTTTATTTAACACAAATGTTATGGTATATTTCACCCACTATATATTACCCGATGACCACCAAACCTCTAGCCCCATGCTAAATTCGGCGTCGATTGGTCTATAATTGCGACCTGTAGAGCAACTGCAAAATCAGGAAATTTTTCAGTTTTTGGTCCATTTCGACCCCTAAATATTATGCGATCAACTCCAAAAGCAATAGGGTTCTATTCTGTTCTAGCCCCACCTCCATATTAAATTTCGTGAAGATTGGGCCATAATTGCGACCTGTAGAGTGATTACAAATTAAGATGGACAGACGAACGGACGGACATACATAGCTAGATCGACTCAGCTCGGCGAGATAGGAAGATCCATATTTACTTTCCTATGTGGGAAACCAATATTTCGAGGTGTTACATAATTTTTGGCCCAATCAAACTTATAATACCCCCAACACATAGTGTTGTAGGGTATAACATAAAATAATGTCTTCATTTATGGCTTGCAAAAAGTTTTCATCAAAGAAAATTTTACACGGCTCTATTATTTATCATTTTAAACTTGCATGCAATGAAGTTATGAAATTCGTGCGAAAAAACCCACTGAAATGTTTCTTAATGTGGTGTGTCATTAACTTGGTAACCCACATTGTCCCAATTTGTATCTCCTTGCAATTTTCCCACAACTTGGCATTTTTTTGTCGCTCAACTCCACTAGAGTTTCCTTGGGACATTTTGGTATGTAACCGGTTTCTTAATGTCATGCAATTTCCAAAGTAACAAAACTGTACAAATTGTTCGAGAAAAAAAAAACAGCTCTTAATTAGATATCGCGCAAATAGCGGTAAATGTTTTGCTAAAGGATACAGTGTTTTTTTTCGCTGTGAACATGATAAAGTTTTGCTTGCATCGAGGAAAGGAGGGCAAACAAAAGCAGCAAACTAAAAATGTATTCATTATCCTTAGCCTCCGCTCCCCTCCCCGAAAAGAAAAAAAAACGCCGAAGCAGTAGAAAAGTTGGTCGATTAACGGACACAACGGAAAGGGCCAAGTTTTTTTTTCGGTTGTTTGCTGTTTTTGTTGTTATTGTTGTTATTGCAACTGTTATGATTTTAATAAACATTTTTATGGTTGTTTCTATCAGAGTTTTCCATTTGTGTTGTTCTTTTCCCTCCTTTTGGCAATTGTAAAGTTGTTTTGTAATATTTTTATGAGAAACTAGCTGGCATTGAAAGAGGGGATACATGCTGTATACACATTCGGCAAAGGGTTTTAGTTTTAATACAATTTGTTTTTTTGGTTGGAAATTGTGATCGGGGGGATTTTACGAAAGGGATAGAGTTGTAGTTGTGGTGTATTTATCCCCACCCCACCAAAATACGGTAGTTTGCGTTAAAAGTTTTAACACTTTCAAAATATTGACAATGGAGTCATCATAAAAAGGGAATAAAGGACGATATCGACAGACGATGACTTAAGTATTAGATACAAAGACATACAAATGGATAAGCAGGTTATCGATACAATGCTGCCAGAAATATTGACAATTGTCGGGTAAACGTTAAAAAAAGGCCACAAAATATCGTTTTCTTGTCTGCGGAAACGTACCTAACATTTTCTAAGCATTTTCTAACATTTTCTTTATACATATGGCTGATACATGGCTAGAGAGGGTACATATTATTTGATACGTCCAAAATGTGCCTAGTCGGAATAACGGTTTTAAACCTAGGACTTTGGTTGGACCAAATCCATTTCAGAACACTTGGAGGCGATCTAGCGATGTCCGTCTGTCTGGCTGGCTGGTCAGAACGATAATTCTCGAAAGGAGTATCGGATATTTGTTATGAAATTTTGGATCGAGTTTGGTGGTGGGCAATATCGATCCACTCCCTCTGGTACCAACCCCGCAAAATGTTAAAATTTTCACAGAAAATAATTTACCGTATAGAACAAAAAAGGATCATCCAATTTGTTGCACACTTTGTAAATCCCAATATTAGTAAGAGTGCTATATCTGGCGTAAAAAAGGACAATATCGGCTGTCTCCATCATGTACCGCCCCCACAAAGAGTCAACATTTTGAATAATTATTACTCTTATAAAACGTGAAATAAGCATCTGATTCTCTTCAATTTTCACACACCCTAACATTTTTATAACAAAAGATCTGGTATGAAAATTTAATTAATCGGACAACTCCTTTTGGTACCTATCCCACAAAGGGGTCAACATTTTAAAAAACTATGAAGCTCATAAAACGTTAAATCAGCCTCCGATTATCAACAAAAGATCCGATGAGAAGATGAATTGGAAAATGTTAAAATGTGTTTGAGGTACCAGATATAGCGTTCTGCTGATACCGAACGGAATATTTATACATTTATTTGAATGTGCAAAATTTAAAGCAAATTTTACATTTATTTTTAATTTAATTCGAAAAAAATTAATAAAATTTTTAAACTTTTCCCCATTTCTTTGGTATCTGGTACCAGATGTGAGATATCACAGCTCAGACCCTTGGCCGGACCTTCCTATAATTTTGTTAATGCCAATGGATAGTAGACTTCATAAGCTTTGCGTAGGTACCCATATTGTACCGGCAGAATTGTCCTGGAAGGCACAGTTTGGTGTAAACTTGTCCTGGCACATAGTATTGTGCTACGAGTTAATGGGTGTATGTAGCCTTACAATCTTTGGAATATAATTTAATTATGATTATATAATGCATTTTGTTATCGTTTTATACGATAAATAATTAAAAATCAAAAATATGAAGGAAAAAACTATTTTTATGTAGCTCTGTTAACGCTAACATAGCTATGTTATTTTCTCTGTTACATTCGTGGCTCTAGTTAAATTCGGAATTTATCGTAACGGACCTGATCTTGCGTTAATAAAAATATTGGGATGTGTGAAATTTGAAGAGAATGGCTTTTTCGTGCCTTTCAGATACTCAAATTTTAACGCTTAGTGGGGGAGGTGCCAAAAGGATTAGTCCTATATATGTATTCCATCTTCACACTAGATCTTGTTCTAGTAAAAATATTGGGATGTGTGAAATTGTCGATATCTACCATTTTAACAACAGATCTTGTGTTGTTGGAAATATTTTTACAAATTCTATCAGACTTATAATTATTCCTAATGTTGGGAGAGGTACTTGAGAGAGTTTGTCGATATTATCTTGGTCTCACCTAACCTAGCAATGACAAAATATATTCAGATTTGTAAAGTTTGTACAACAGCAAAATCGATAGAGTGCAGAGTGAGATAAAAAAACTGCAACAAAGTCAAACGCCATAATTTGTACATTTTTTTTTAATTTTATTGAATGAAAGCAAAAAATGTCGGAAATAGCATCAAATTTTAGAATAAGTTTAGATTTGTTCGAATTGGTCACCTTCGGCACAATTTATAACCTTCAAACGCCCAATGAAACCGTCACATGCTGCCCGAATGTTGCTCTGCGGTATTTTGGCCCATTCCCGGCGAATGGCTTGCTTGAGGTGATCGACACTTTGGTATTTTTTAGTGCCAACAATGCTTTCCAAAACACTCCAGACACAATAGTCCAAGGGGTTGATATCCGGAGATTTTGGTGACCATTGTGCGCCGGGAACAAAGCGAGGAACCTAATTTTGTAACCATTATTGAGTTCTGTTGGAATGTCCAAGGTCTGTGGCCAAAATGTTTGCGTGTCCAAGGCTTTAATACACCCTCCAGAATATTTTCGGGATAATATTCGGCATTAATTCTGATGCCACGGTCGATTAATACGAGCGGAGAGTGACCACCGGCTGTTATGACGCCCACACCATCACCATGGCCTGTGCTTGAGTTCTGGTGGCCAATCGAAGGTGCACATTTTCAGCTGACCTCTTTGGCAAGTAAACACGATCATTTTGCCTGTTTACAAACCGCTGTACAACGAATATTTTCTCATCGGAGAAAACCAATTTCGGCAGTTCACCACTTTCGGCCAAGCAAAGCAACTCTTTAGCTCTTTTGAGGCTATTTTCTTTCTGTTGCGGTGTAAGTTCGGTGTAAGTAAGTTTTTTTTTCAATATTTGCAGAATGGAATATTGATATACGTTCAGCTCATGAGCCATTTTTTGGCGACTGCGCCGCGGGTTTCGATCAAGTCGCTCCTTTACTTTTCGAACAATTTCTGCTGATGTTGCTGCTTTCATCCGTCCACTTCCTTGACTTTGGGCTACGCTACCAGTATCACGATAACGAGCGATGGTACGAGACACAAAAGATTTATTCACATTTAAATGCTGGAGTGCCAAATATAAAGAATTCACACTATCACACTTGAATTCCATCACGATTAATTTTTTTTCTGGAAACTTCAAATTTGGGTGAAAATCGGTTCAGATATATTTATAGCTCCCATATATATGTTTCATCCGATTTTATGCTAAAGTCCCTCTCATGCGTAATATACACCACATAACAATGGTATTTGTTACCCGACATTAGGTGTAGTTTGAAAATACTTCCGCCAAGTGTTATTGAAGTCGATTCAGATTTTTATATACCTTTGGTACACATCTTCATTCGACTTTAAGGTTATTGTCCTCCATATATGTAATATTCGCCCAAATTGTATATTTTTTCATACTTAACCGAATTTTATCATATTGTGAAAATCGGTCTTGTATATCTATGGATCCAAAAAAAAAATTATATAATTCTTATCGAAGTCATTCCATGCACTATTCAGCAATGTTATTTGGAACTACTAGAGGTACAAAAGCCTCCGTAAAATTTGTTGAAAATCGATTCAGGGTTGAATGTAGTTCCCAAATGTTGACTACTCTAAAGCCATGATACGCATTCAAATAAGGTTCATAGTTGATGTGATCAACTTCACATAAATTCCCAATACAAACTTTTTTTGTTACGGGAGCTATCCTAAATACGCATAGTGATGTAGGGTATCGTATAGTCGGCCCAGGCGACTTTTGATCTTTCCTTACTGATTTTTTGACATAATCTGAATTCCTTTCTGGGGGATTATATCCCTTGGAATTATGACAGGGCACCTTAATATTCTTCCTAAAATTCCAAATTTGACCTAAATATTGCAATTTAACCTACTCGTATTATATCGACTTTTCCTACTGGAATTTATAAATCCATTTAAGGTTATATTGCCCATTTACAATTGTTATGACATTACTTGCCACCTCAAACTCATTACAATGTTTTCCTCTTTTTTTTCGCTTCAACTAAAGATTTTCTGTCATTGTCAAGTGCCATCATAGCCGGTGTAGGGACGTATTAACACAAGTATGCAATCATGTTTGAACGAATGTGTATTGTTCGATGTCATTGTGTGCTGACATCGCTGCCTTGGCGGTTGGCTGCGTTTCGCATGTTGTCGCATTAACTGGATTTTATGCCAGAGAATTCGTTAAATTAAATTTTGTTGGCATAAAAACGGCACCTTTTTGGACATTTCTTCAGTTTCGTGTCGTTGTCGTTGGGTCTTTACGTTGTGGTTGCGTTACGTTGTCTTTGGTAATATTGCCTCGTTGTTGTCAGTTGTTTGTGAACAATGAAATTAAAGCTGCAGCAACAGCGGCAGTAGCAGCAGGGTCACCGCACACACACACACATTAACCACCAGTGACATTTTTACAATTTTAAATACCATCCATGTTGTCCTCACTCAATCTCATTAGGTCATGTTGAATTTCGTGGCAGGGAATTGAGAGCAGCAGGAACATGGGTTGGTTTTTTTGTTTGTTCGTTGGTTCGTTCTGTTCATCTCCTTTTGACCGCCATCATTAATGTATGCACACAATGGCTGGAGAAGCTTATATCATTCGGCTTTTGTGTTTCATTATAATGAGAGGGAGGTTTTGGGGTAGCTAGTAAACTTGCTGCGGGAAATTTCGGTGGATGTACAACCCATCCTGTGCCACATTACTGCCTGAAAAATTGCCTTTGATGGTGGTGGCAATGGTGGTGGCGGCGGCGGTAATGGTGTTGCCATTAATGCTACATGCTAATGGTGGTCCTGTCGCTGTGGTGTCGGCAGCAAGTGCTTCCTGTCAGTTATTCTCCTTTGTCTGAGTCAAATAATAATTTCTTGTTGTCCGGACAATTCTGTTCTTTTTTTTTCTCCATTTCGTTTCTCCGTTTTCAATTACATCATTACATACCATTTTCATAATATTCGGGAGAGAAAATGAGCTATCACAAATCTTTTAAATTAAAAACGAATGTATTTTTAATTATTATGAGCTGTAGTTGTGTGATGGCAGAAGTAGGGAGAGGGAGGGTGAAATGATGTAATTAAAACAGCAGACCGTTTATGGAAAATAATTAAGTTTTTGGAGGTTTGGTTTGTGGATGTTGTTTTTAGGGAAAGTAAAAGGAAAGAGGTCGTGCCTTGCTTCCTGTCTCTTAACCTTAACCTGAATCTAAACAGAAAAGCCAGCAACATAATGGCAGAAACGGGCTCAAATCGATCCCAAAACTCATTATTTGGTATGGTAAAAGTAAGGAATTTCCATGCGGCCCCTCCAAATTGTAATATGATATGGCTAAAATGTGCCTCATCGAAATAACGGATTTCGAGCCTAGGTCTCTTTGGACCAAACCCGTTTCGTGACATTTGGAGTTGATCTAGAGGTGTTGGCCCGTCTGTTTGCCTGGCTGGTTAGTGTGCACGATAACTCTCGAATGTGGTCCAAACTTGGTACATCGTAATATTATTGTAAAACTAAAATCGAATTCGGAGATGGGCAATATCGGTTCACTCCTCAAAAAAAGAGAAAGGATAATTAGATTTTGTACAAACTTTAGAAATCTCAATATTTTTGACAGTGCTAGATCAGGTCTGAAAATGGACAATATCAGCCCACTCTATCAAGTCCGATTATTCTTAAATTTCACGCATCTTAATATTTTTACTAACACAAGATCCAATATGAAGATGAAATATACTGGTACTACCCTCAGCTATATGGCTAGAGGGGGTATATATCATTAAATACTGTCATAATGTGCCACATCGAAATAATGGTTTTAGATCCCAGGTCTCTTTGGACTAAATCCGTTTAAGGACATTTGGAGTCCGTCTAGAGATGTCCGTCCGTCTGTCTGTCTGCCTGGCAGGCTGGTGCACACGATAATTCTTGAAGGCAGTATCCGATTTGGTCCAAACTTGTTACATCGTAATATTATTGTCAAACTTAGATCGAATTCAGAGATGGGTAATACCGGTTCACTATTTCCTGTACAAAATGTCAAAATTTGCACAGAACATAATTAACCTAATTGAACAAGAAAGGATCTTTCGATTCTGTACAAACTTTGCAAGCCCAATATTTTTTTCAGTGCTAGGTAAGGTGCAAAAATGGACAATATGGGTCCACGCGATTAAGTACCTTCCCCACATAGAGGGTCAACATTTGGAATAAATATAATAATAAATACAAGAAAAGAAATATTATACAAGAAAAAAGCAGCTATGTTCGGCCGGACCGATCTTTTTATACCCTCCTTCATTCGGAAGGAACGTGAAAATTTTCAAAAAAACAAAAATCCTTAAAATACCCCTTAAATGGTGGCTATACGAAGACGTAGTGTTGCAAAAATAATTTTTTGTCATAGGCTGTAGTAACGATTTCGAACTTCAAATACGGAATTCGAAACAAATCCGATGAGTAATGTCGCTAATATCATGGAAATACCGAATTTCCAGGGGAACAGTTATTTGGATGCTGTACTAAAACGTGGACCTGAATAGACAATTCTCTTCAAGGGAGTACTCAGAGGAAACTTCTTTTTCAGACAATTCCAATGAAAAATTTGGCTACAATTATCAAAATACCGAATATCGTAAGGAACCGTTAAATGGGGGATACCCATATAGACAAATCTTTTTCAGGTAATAAAGTAATCACGAAGACCTCCTTGTATAGAATTTCAGACACTTTCATTACAAAATGTGGCTAGTTTGTAATGAAAATGTGGTTAGTTGTAATAAAAATATCGAAAATCAGGTGTACCATTGTTATACGATATCGTGGATCTGGAAAGATGTAATGTACTCACAAAGAACTCCTTTTGTGGATTTTAAGACAATTCCACTGAAAAAAGTGGCTAAAATCATCAAATACCGAATATTGAGGGTACCATTGTATATGGACTATACGATACCGTGGACCTATATAGAAATTTAACTTTCAGGGGGTAAAATGTTGCTCTGCGGTATTTTGGCCCATTCCCGGCGAAGCGCTTGCTTGAGGTGATCGAAATTTTGGTATTTTTCGGTGTTTGCCTTGCTTTCCAAATACTCCAGACACAATAGTCCAACGGATTTGTATCAGGAGATTTTGGTGGTCATTGTGCGTTGGAAATTAAGAAAGGAACCTCATTTTGTAACCATTTTTGGGTGGCGCGTGCTGAGTGCGATGGTGCTGACTCCTGTTGTAATGTCCAAGGTCTGCGGCCAAAATGTTTGCGTGCACAAGGCTTTAATACACCCTCCAGAATATTTTCGCGATACTATTCGGCATTTATTCTGATGCCACGGTCGTTTAATATGTGCGGAGAGCAACCATCGGCTGTTATGGCGGCCACACCATCACCATGGCCGGCGCTTGAGTTCTGGTGGCCAACCGAAGGTGCACATTTTCAGCTGACCTCTTTGGCAAGTAAACAGGATCAACGGACAGCGAATGTTTTCTCATCGGAGAAAACCAAATTCGGCAGTTCTCCACTTTCGACCAAGCGAAGCAACTCTTTAGCTCTTTTGAATCTATTTTCTTTATGTTGTGGTGTGACTTCTTGCACTTTTTGGAATTTTTGAATGGCTTTAACCCGAGCTCATTTTTCAATATTTGCCAAAATTGCGATATGTTCAGCTCACGAGCAGTTTTTCGGCCACTGCGACGCGGATTTCGATCAAGTCGCTTTTTTACTTTCTGCTGATGTTGCTGTTTTCTTCGGTCCACTTCCTTGACGTCGCGCTACGCTTCCAGTATCAAGTAAGCGAGCGATGGTACGAGATGCAAAAGATTTATTCACATTTGAACGCTTGAGTGCTTTAACCATAGCCTAGTGTGATAGTGGAAATCACACTATCACGCTTGAACTCCATCACAAATAACTTTTTTTCTGGAAAATTCTCACAAACTGGTTTTGTACGCTTGTAAATAATAAAATGAGCTGTCACTGAAATTATGTTGAGAGCAGTCTGAAGTTGGCTGCAGTTTTTTCATCTCACCCTGTATCGGTTCACTCCCTATGGTACCTCTCCCTCAACGATTAAAAATTTTAAATAATTATATCTCTCATGAAATGCGAAATATTTGCCCGCTTCTCTTAAAATGTTACATATTCTATTATTATTATTTGCAACGTATCTGGAATGGATATGAAATTTATTGGACCACTCCTTCTGGTACCTCCCACACAACGGGTCAAAACTTTTATTAATTATAACTCTCATGAAATGCGAATTAAGCATCCGATTCTCTTTAAATTTCGCACATCCTAATATTTTTATATGCTGAAAATCTGATAGCTCCCCCATAAAGGGTCAGATTTGAAATGATTATAACTCTTATAAAATTTTGATATAAGCGTCCGATAATTATCAAGTTTCACACTTCTCCATATCTTTACTTACAAAGAGTCTGGTACGGAATTGAAATATATTGAACCATTCCTTCTAGTACCTCCCAACCAACGGGTCAAAATTTTGAATAATTATATCTCACATGAAATGCGAAATAATCATGCAATTCTCTTTAAATTTCGCACATCCTAATATTTTTACTAATCAAAGATCTCGTGTGAAGATGGAATGTATCGGCCATTCTTTCTGGTACCTCCCCCACAAAGGTTTAAAATGAGTATCTGATCCTTTCTAAATTTCACAAATACCAAGATTTCTACTAACACAAGATTTGATGTGAAGATGATAGATATCGACCCACTCGTTCTTGTAACTTCCCCACAGAAAGTCACAATTTTCAGTATTTATATCTGTCGTAACTTGCGAAACATATAAGCGATATATCTCTCTCAACAAGAGATCTGATGTGAATAGGGAATCTATTGGCCAAATCTATCTATCTCCCCCAAATATACTATCTACACCTCCCCCCATCCAAAAGATCAAAATTTATTCGCATAAAATTGGAAATATGTTTAAATTTTAAGATGAAGTGGAATACTTCGATCCGCTGTATATGGTACCTCACAATATATCAACATTTTACAAAAATTATCACATATCTCATAAAATGTCAAAGAAGTAGTCGATATTGTCAAAATCTGGCAAGTTGTAATATTTTTATCAGACATATCTGATACGAACTAGACAATGTTGATCTACTCCTTTGGAACCCTCCATAAAGGGGCAATAGTTTGAACAATAATTACGGAAGGTTGAGGGCATGCGTATGTCGGAAAAGCCGACTGATACTTTCTTACTTATTATTTTTACCTTTCCCATAAACAATATTTTCTGAAGCACCACATTAAACTAGCCATCTCCTCTAACTGATTTTTTTTCACCAAGCAAATGTTAAATCAATTAATTTAGCTAGAATATAATAACACTTAACGACGCTTTCTTGCCCACCACCTTTATTATTTCATTTTATTCTCTAGTTTCAACAGTGTCGGAAGTCATCTTCCAGTCTTACGCCTAGTAAGTTTATTGTCGGTCGGTCATTTCCTGTGAAGCAGATTTTTTTCTCTAACTTCTCTCTTCCTTCTCTCTCACAGGATCATCAATTCCTCTAGGAGCCACCTGTGTTGCTTAAGATTAATTGTTGTTGTGTTTGGGTTTTTTCAATGTTTTTCTTTTCCATTATTTTGCCATCCGACTTTCTACGAGAAAAAAAAAAAACGGCATAATATGAGTCAATCGTGGTTATATTTGCCATGTAATGGAGCAAGAGAGGCCAATGACTTTTCACGATGGCAAAGTTTTAAAACAAGTCAGTTTTGAGTTAGCTGTTTCATACAAGTGTTAAACTTAAGGTGAAATACATTTTTTTTCTTGCAGCTTCATGGTTTCCGTACTGGAAGGAAGCTGCGAGGAAGGTTTCACGGAAATTAAAGTTAACTAATATTTCAAAGAAAAATAGGAAAAGAAAAAGAATGCTTCTTATGCTTAACTTTGAATACTTAAGTATTTAAAGGGCTTTATAGAGAATTTTTGAAAACTTTAACTGGGGCAAAAGTAATGTCGTCAGTTTTGAAATTTGTATGGAATAAAGCAAATGGATAAATGGGGACAGTAAATGAATTATTAATTTTAAGGTATCGAAGAAATTTAGGAGATTTACATTTCCTGAAAGGGGGGGTTATGTCCGCCTCCAAAAGCAAAGCTTAAGTTGAGTTTAGTGGCTATGATCGGATTGACCTGAAATTTTTCATCAAGGGTTGATATTTTTATCCTGATTACGGCAAATTTTTTTTTTTCGATCGATAGATCGGGGTATATCTAATATGGACTTTGACTTTCATATATTGCCGGGCCTTGAGATTTTCTCCTCAGGGACCTTCGATTTTAAAGTCGATATCTTCGAATCTACAAGAGATATCAGCACATTTGACCCTTTTTGGAAAGGCTACGTAATGGGACCATTTTCGATTTTTCCGGAGTTTTTTTTTTTTTTGGAACGAATTGCCAGTAGGCAAGTTAAGTTCGTAAATAGGTCAGGTTCACGTGGCCACGTGGCGTGCAGTCCCGATATAAGGATACCTCCCGATATTCGGTTCTTTTATGATTTTAGAGACATTATAGACTGTATTGGGTACTACAACTTATGAAAGCGAATTGTCTATGCAACGATTTTCTATTTTCGATATAACGATTTTCATATAAGCGGAACTGTTTGGCATTTTTCAAATTCCTTTCAAATGGTGGAAGATATTAAAAGTTCGACCCGTCCGAACTTAGCTGCCTTTTTACATGTTATATTTCGACTTTCTTTTCTTTTCGTTTTTTTTTTTTTTTTTGGCTAAAATTTGGCATTTTAAATTCTTATTATGTGGAAACCTTAATAGAAATTCTTAAGGAAAGGTCAAAAGTCGGGCGTGGTCGACTACATGATACCCTACACCACCATGTGCGTTTAGTAGAGCTCCCGTAACAAAAAAGTTTATATTGGGAATTTATGTGAAGTAGATTATGCCAACTTTGAACCTTATTTGGGGATTATATACGATTATGAATCAATTTTCAACATATTTGACGGAGGTATTTGTACCTCTAGTACCAAATAACATTGCTGTATAGTGCATGGTATGACTTCGATAAGAATTATATTAAAAAATATTTATTAGAGCAATATATATACCGGACCGAGTTCCATCAAATGGAAAAATTCGGATGAATATGAAAAAATCTATCCAATTTAGTTGTGACATACATGGTGAATAATAACCGTAAAATCGGATGATGTTGTATATCGAAGGTATATTAAAATCTGAATCGATCTCGATAAAATTTGGCAGAGGTATTTGTGAGATGTATCTGATGTCCGGCATCAAACATTATTGTTGTGGGCGGGGATATTACGGATGCTACGGCCTTAAAATACCAAATCGGATAAAACATATGTATGGGAGCTATAGATATGGCTGTACCGATATTCACAAAAATTTGACGTACTTACTTCTAGGCTGTATTCCATCGTATATATAAAATCAGAACCGATCCCGACAAAATTTTAAACACTTATTTCTGAGCTGTACCTGATATCTAGCATTAAAGATTATTGTTCTAGAGAGCATATTACGCATGTGAGTGACCAAATCGGATTAAACATACATACGGGAGCTAAAGCTAAATCTGAACCGATTTTCTCCAAATTTTATGTACTTACATCTTATCTGAATTCGGTCGGATTTGCCAAAACATTATTCTATTTTGATATTTGGTGCAGAACAAAAAGAAATCCGATACAGCTATATATAGGATTTATCTCCAAATCTCAACCGATCTTGACAAAAATTAAGGCACATATTACTATGCTGTATCTGATATCTGACACCAAAGATTATTGTTGTGGAGTGCATGTTACACATGTGACGGACTTAAAACCAAATATTATTCTTCGGGGGTGCACGTGGGGACGTAAACACTTAATCGGATGAAATATATATCGGAGATATAGCTATATCTGAACCGATTTTCTCCAAATTTGATGTACTTGCTTCTAGACTGAATTCGGTCGGATGTGTCAGAATTCAGTTTATTTGGACTAATAATTGTTGCACAATTAACCCGAAATCGATTAAAGTTATATATGGGAGCTATATCTAAATTTGAAGTGTTTCTCACCAATTTCAATAAGGATTGTCCTTGGGCCAAACAAATATTGTTTGGAACATTTCATCTGAATCGGATAATAAATGCGACCTGCATTTAGTTCCCAAAAATACATGAACAGACTGACGGGCGGACTGACAGGCATAAATCGACTGAGAAAATTATTCTATGAATATCCTCAAAAGTAGCTATGGATCTATCTCGCTTCCTTCTTCACGTTTCAAACAAATACACTGAGACATAAAAAACTTACCACTATGTGGTGTAGGGTATAAAAATTATCAAATATAAGTCCACAATTTCTACAGCCCTGCCACAGACACTGATTCCAAGAAATCTTAATCCGAAAATTTCAAAAAACCATAAAAACCGATTTGCTAATTTAGTTGAGCTCCACATAACAATTAAAAGTTTTTTTTTTTTTTTTTTGGGAGAATTCAATCATACACGCTATGATTATAATTATAACTTAAAGTTCAAAGGACTAAATATGCCGAAGCATTTGTATCTTTTAAATTCGGACTTGTATTGCCCATTTGGTGCACAATTAATTTGAAATCGGATAAAGATATATATGGGAGCTATATCCAAATCTGAACCGATCTCGATAAAATTTGGCAAAGATATTTCTGAGCTGTATTTGATATATTTCCCTGAATATCGTTGTTACAGAGTGCATATTACGGCTGTGGGTAACAAATACAACAAAGCGGATGAAGAATATATATGGGAGCTATAGCTATATCTGAACCGATCTTCACCGAATTTGGCATACCACCTTCTAGACTTCTTCTAGAAAATTGGTATTTGAAGTTCGTAATGAATACTACAGTCTAAAATAGAAAATTGTCTGTGTAAATCCATGTCTTCGTATAGCCCCCATATAACGGTACCTCCCGATATTCGGTATTTTGATGATTTTAACGACATTATTCACGGGAATTGTTTCAAATTTGGTATTTGAAGTTCGTTATAGGAACTACAGTCTGTGACAGAAAATTGTCTGTGCGGGTCCAGGTCTTCGTATAGGCCCCATATATTAGTACCTCCCCATATTCGGTATTTTGACGATTTTAGGTACAATACCCACTGAAATTGTTTGAAATGTGGTATTTGAAGTTCGTAATGGATGCTACAGCCTGTGACAGAAAATTGTCTATGCTGGTCCAGGTCTTCGCACATTTAACGGCACCTCCTTATATACGATATTTTGATGATTTTAGCTACATTATTAACCGTTTATTTCAAGTTTCCAATTTGAATATGGTAATGGCTTATGATAAACAATGCCTATGTATGTCCACGTCGTATAGACCCCAATATAACGGCTATATTCGGTATTTTTAAAATTTTAACAGAATTTTTTAAGGATTTTATTTTTTTAAAATTTCCAAATTCGTTGCAAATGGTGGAGGGTATTAAAAGTTCGGCCCGGCCGAACATAGTGCTTTTTAACTTGTTAGTTCTACTTCCATAAGATGCAGGATTTTTTCCATAATTATAGAAAGACTTGAAATTTGGCGCACAGTTTAATTTAATAATGTCATGGCCGCTCATGCTAGTTTATATTCAACGAGACCCTTGCCACCATAAGTAGAAACATTCGTCGTAGTTGTCTTTGGTTCATTTTACTTTAGGTCTTTCGATGGTGGTAACATATCATCACGATCTTAGCTGAGTATATTCCACGCCATAAGCTATGGAAAGGTGAAAATATCATGTATCTTTTAACGATTTCATGTCTCTTTGCTGGGTTAGATTTCTCAGCATCTCTTTGAGACCTTAAATATGGATTGCATGAAAATTGCCAAGAATTCAGAGATTACTAGATTGAGGAAAGTGTAAGAAAGATGTAAAGGTTTATAAGTGCGGATGTTCTATTAACAGATAAGGTACGGTCGACGAAGGGGTTTTTGTTGTAACAGACAAAACCAACTTACAAGGTTAGGCTGTTTCGTTCAGGTTGAACGAAAGCATAACAAGTGGAGAAAGATGTAAATGTTTATAAGTGCGGTTGTAAGATTTAGAAGACTTTCCAAAATAATTTTAGTTTTATTTAATTCCTTGGCTCCTCTTCTATTGCGCTTACGATCTCGTCACTGCCTTACCCCCTGGTAAACATTACCATCGTTCTCCGCTAATAAACAAACGTTGTTTTTATAAAAACAATTTTTCGAATACTATGCATATTCTGGAAATCCCTGCTTAACTAAATCAAATATTTGTAAATTTCATAGCTTCCCAAAAATTATCTTTAAACTTTAAATTATGTTGACCTACTTCAAATGAACTTCACACCCAAAGCAGCAAATTATCCCTCATTCACATCTGTGTATGTGATTGAGTATTTGCTCTACAGATAATCTCTAAAATTTAACATAAAATTGACAAGATTAAAATAAATTCAACAAACTATTATTATTATTATTGGTCATTATTAGAGATTACAGACTATTGAATTGTGATTCCACATTTGGTCACACAACACAAATGGGAACTATCGATCGTCAAAACAACTGACAGCCTCAATGGGATTAGTTTTAATACCGCAAAAATATTTTTGTGCAATCTTCGGTATTTAGCACTCAGCTGACACATTACACAAATATATATTTACAATTTTGTGACAGAATATGGAAAACATTGTGGCGAGGAAATAATACGTTAATTGTTGTTATTCAATTTTGTAGAATAAATAGCAATAAGTTATTAGTTTAAAATAGATTTAATGGGAAAATTTAGTCAATAGCCAGACATGCGAAAAAACTCAAGAACAAAGAAGTTATGGCAAAAAAAAAAAAAAAGAAAATAAAATGTTTCATAGCTAAACCAGTAAGGAAAGGTCAAAAGTTGGGCAGGGCAGACCCTGCAAAACCATGTATATTTAGTAGAGCACCCATAAGAAAAACAAGCTAAAAAGCAGTAATAAATACCCTCCACCATTTGGAACGAATTTGAAAATAAAATCCTTAAAAAATTCTCTTAAAATTTTAAAAATACCGAACATAGCCGTTATATTGGTGTCTATACGACGTGAACCAACACAGGCATTGTTTGTCATAAGTCATTACCAAATTTAAATTCGGAACTTGAAATAAACGGTGAGTAATGTAGCTAAAATCATCAAAATATCATATATAGGAAGGTACAGTTATATCGGAGTTGTGCGAAGGCCTGCATAGACAATTTTCTGTCATAGACTGTAGTATCCATTACGAACTACAAATACGACATTTCAAACAATTTCAGTGGGTATTGTACCTAAACTCGTCAAAATACCGAATATAAGGGGTCTATACGAACACCTGGAGCTGCATAGACAATTTTCTGTCACAGTCTGAACTCTAAATGTGTAATTTAAAAAATTCCGGTGAATAATGACGCTAAAATCACCAAAATACCGAATATAGGGAGATACCGTTATATGGGGGCTATACGAAGACGTGAACCTGCACAGACAATTTTCTGTCTTTGGCTGTAGTATCCATTTCGAACTTCAAATACCAAATTTGAAACAATTTCGGTGAATAATGTCGCTAAAATCATCAAAATATCGAATATCGGGAGGTGCCGTTATATGGGGGGCAATATGAAAACGTGGACCTACATGGCCCATATACAAACTTAACCTACCTACAGAAAAAATAAAAATGTGTGCAAAATTTTAGCTGTCTATCTCAATCCGTTCGAAAGATTGCGTAATTACAACACACAGACGGGCAGACAGACAGACGGACATCGCTAAATCTACTTAGAATTTTACGCTGATCAAGAATATATATACTTTTTGGATCTGACATGAATATTTCGAGGAGTTACAAATGGAATGACAAAGTTAATATACCCTGCATAGTATGTTGAGGGTATAAAAAATTTGTATTTGGAATTTATGTGAAGTAGATCACACCAACTATGAACCAAATAACAACGATGTATAGTGCATGATATGACTTCGATAAGGATTACATATATTAGAAAATATTTACTAAGGCAATATATATACCGGACCGAGTTTCACCAAATGTTAAAATACGATTGAAAATGAAAAGATCTATTCAATTTGGGCTGATATGGTGAGCAATAACACTAAAATCGGATGAAGATGTATATCGAAGCTACACACAAATCTTAACCGATCTCGATAAAACTTGGCAGAGGTATTTTTGAGCAGTATCTGATGCCCGGTATTAAATATCATAGTTGTGGAGTGCATATTACGCATTCGACGAACTTTAACACCAAATCGAATGAAACACGTATATGGGAGCTAAAGGTATGTCTGAACCGATTTTCACCAAAATTTGAAGCACTTGCTTTTAGGCTGAATTCCGTTGGAAGTGCCAAAATTCAATCCATTTGAGTTCATAGTAGTCGCATGGTACACAAAGAACATAAAATCGCATGAAGATATGTAACTGTAAAGATATATAACTGATCTTGACAAAATTTTAAACACTTAACTGAAGAATTTAAAATCCCAAATCGGAAGAAACGTATAATTGGGAGCTATAACTCCATCTGAACCGATTGGGCTGATATTGGCAATTTGGTGCACAATTAAGCCGAAATCGGTTGAAGACATGTATGAGAGCTATATCTAGATTTGAACCGATTTTCACCAATTTAAATAGAATTTGTCCTTAGACCAAACAAATACAGGGTGTGATAAAAAACTGCAGCAAAGTCAAATGCCATAATTTTCACATTTTTTTAAATATTATTGAATGAGCGCAAAAAAATGTCGGAAATAGCATCAAATTTTAGAATAAGTTTAGATTTGTTCGAATTGGTCACCTTTGGCACAAATTATGGCCTTCAAACGGCCAATGAAGCGTCACACGCTGACCGAATGTTGCTCTGCGGTATTTTGGTCCATTCCCGGCAAAGCGCATGCTTGGGGTGATCGACACTTTGGTATTTCTTAGTGCCAACTTTGCTTTTTAAAATACTCCAGACACAATAGTCCAACGGAATGGTGTCTGGAGATTTTGGTGGCCATTCAGACCTGGAAATTAAGCGTGGTTACAAAATAAACCATTCTTCGGTGGCGCGTGCCAAGTGCGAAGGTACTGAGTCCTTTTGGAATGTCCAAGGTCTGTGGCAAAATTGTTTTCGTGCCTAAGGCTTTAATACACCCTCCAGAATATTTTGCGCGATAATATTCGGCATTAATTTTGATGCCACGGAGCGGAGAACGACAATCGACTGTTATGACGGCCCACACCATCACCATGGCTTGAGTTCTGGTGGCCAACCGAAGGTGCACATTTTCAGCTGACCTCTATGGCAAGTAAACACGATAATTTCGTTTGTTACAAACTGCTGGGCAACGAATTTTTCTCTCTCATCGGAGAAAACCAAATTCGACAGTTCACAACTTTCGGCCAAGCGAAGCAACTCTTTAACTCTTTTGAGTCTATTTTCTTTCTCTTGTGGTGTAATTCTTGGATTGTCAATGGCTTTACCCCCATCTCATTTTTATTCCCTACACCACAAGGTATTTTGGAATGGAATTTTGCACATACAACCAAATTAGGCCTGAAAATAAGTATACCAAATTTGATCGAAATCGGTTCAGATATAGCTATAGCTCCCATATATATTGTTCATCCGATTTGTTATTTTTGTCCTCCACAGCCGTAATATGAACTCTGTAACAGCAATCTTTGGGGAAATATATAAAATGCAGCTCAGAAATACCTTTGCTAAATTTTATCGAGATCGGTTCAGATTTAGATAAAGCTCCCATATATAACTTCGTCCGATTTACCTTTTATTGTGCACCAAACGTGTAATATCAGCCCGAATAATATGGAATTTGGCACACACGACCGAATTGAGACTAGAATGTATGCCAAATTTGGCGAAGATCGGTTCAGATGTAGCTATGCTCCCATATATATTGTTCATCCGATTAGTTATTTTTGTCCTCCGCAGCCGTAATATGCACTCCGTAACAACAATATTCAGGGAAATATATCAAATACAGCTCAGAAATATATTTGACAAATTTTATCGAGATCGGTTCAGATTTGGATATAGCTCCCATATATATCTTTATCCGATTTTAAATTAATTGTGCACCAAATGGGCAATACAAGTCCGAATTTAAAACGTACAAATGCTTCGGCATACTTAGTCCTTTGAATTTTAAATTTTAATTATAATCATCTTTTAATTGCTAGCTCTACTAAATTAGTTAAGTGGTGTAGGGTATCATAAAATTGGCCCCGCCCGACTTTAGGACTTTCTTTACTGCTTCAATATTTGCCGAATGGAATATTGCGATATGTTCAGCTCACTAGCCATTTTTCGGCCACTGCGACGCAGTTTTCGATCAAGTCGCTTCTTTACTTTTCGAACCATTTCTGCTGATGTTGCTGTTTTCTTCCGTCTACTTCCTTGACGTCGGGCTACAAAACCAGTATCACGGTAACGAGCGATGGTATGAGACAGGCACCCCAACCCCAAAATCACATGAATATGGGAGCTATAGCTATATCTGATCCAATTTTTTCCAAGTTTGATGTATTTGCTTCTAGACTGAATTCGGTCGGATGTGCTAAGACTCGGGTCAGTTAGACTGATATTGGCCATTTGGTGCACAATTAAACCGAAATCGGTTGAAGATATATATAGGAGCTATATCTAAATTTGGACCGATTCTCACCAATTTCAAAAAAGATTTTTCCTTGGGCCAAACGAATATTGTTTGGAAAATTGCATCCCAATCGGACAATAAATGCGACCTGCATTTTGTTCACGAAAATACATGGACAGGCGGATGGACTGACATGCATAACTCAAATTAGAACGTGATTCTATGAAGATCCTAGAATATTACTATGGCTCTATATCGCTTCATTCCTATAAAAATTTCCAAAAGTGACTTTATCCCCGCCATCTTGCCCCACCTATTTAGGTTTGGTGTCCTCTATTTTTATATCCTCCACCATGGTATGGAGGGTATATTAAGTTTGTCATTCCGTCTGTAACACCTCGACATATCCATTTTAGACCCCACAAAGTATATATATTCTTGATCAGCATAAAATTCTATGTCGATTTAGCGATGACCGACGGTCTGTCAGTCTATCCATCTGTCCATCTGTGGAAATCACTCTTGCTTCCCAACGAATTGAAGTATTTTAATAAAATGTTGTTCAATTGTATATTATGTCCGCAGGACTTTTGGTATTGAAAATGGGCCATGTATCTCCAAGTTTTGGTATAGCCCCCATATAACGGTACCTCTCGATATTTGGTATTTTGATGATTTTTGCGACAATATTCATCGAAATTGTTTCAAATTTGGTATTTGAAGTTAAAATTGAATACTACAGCCTATGACAGAAAATTGTCTGTGCAGGTCCTCGTCTTCGTATAGCCCACATAAACGGCACCTCCCGATTTTCGGTATTTTGATGATTTTAGCAACAATATTTACCGGAATTGTTTCACATTTGGTATTTGAGGTTAAAATTGAATATTACAGTATAAGAGAGAAAATGGGCCATGTAGGTCGACGTCTTCGTATAGCCCCATATAACGGTACATCCCGATATTCGGTATTTTGATGATTTTAGCGACATTATTTTCCGGAATTGTTTCAAATTTGGTATTTGAAGTTCCTAACGGAAACTACAGCCTATGACCGAAAACTGTCTGTGCAGGTTCACGTCTTCGTATAGCCCCCATATAACGGTACCTCCCGATATTCTGTATTTTGATGATTTTAGCGTCATTATTCACCGGAATTGTTTCAAATTACGTATTTAGAGTTCGTAATGGAAACTACAGTCTGTGACGGAAAATTGCTTATGCAGGTCCAAGTCTTCGTATAGCCCTCACATACCGGTACCTCCCTATATTCGGTATTTTGATGATTTTAGCGATATTATTCACCGGAATTGTTTGAAATTTGGTATTTGAAGTTCGTAAGGGATACTACAGCCTATGGCAGAAAATTGCCTGTGCTGGTCCAGGTCTTCGTATAGCCCCCATATATCAGTACCTCTCCATGTTCGGTATTTTGACGAGTTTAGGTACAATACCCACCAAAATTGTTTGAGATGTCGTATTTGAAGTTCGTAATGGATGCTGCAGCCTGTGACAGAAAATTGTCCATGCTGGTTCCGGCCTTCGCACAGCTCCGATTTAACGAAACCTCCCTATATACGATATGTTGATGATTTTAGCAACATTATTCACCGTGTATTTCAAGTTACGAATTTGAATACGGTAATGACTTGTGATAAACAATGCCTATGTAGGTGCACGTCGAACAGACCCTAATATAACGGCTATATTTATTTTGAAGTTGTTAATAGAAATTTTGGCTTTTTCGAAAATTTTACTTGTTTGGTTAATTGCTTGGCTTAAGGTCATTAAAAAACAATGTTTTTATTTTTGAATTTTTCCTTTTTTTTATTATTCATCCAATATTTCGATTTCCTCCAGAAATCATCTTCAGGGATATTTTTAAAGAAAAAGCTCGTCTATTGAGTTTAAATGTCACTATCAAAATTTCCAAATTCGTTGTAAATGGTGGAGGGTATTCAAAGTTCGGCCTGGCCGAACTTACTGATTTTATACTTGTTTTATCTGCTTTCATAATCTGTTCGATTTTCCCCGTAATATTTTTGTGTTACAAAGTGTAATATTTTTAGAATGTAAAGCTCACTTATATTCCGCTTCACTGCGACCATGACTCAACTTTCTCACACCAATTAATTTCCCGTCCATGATGATTGGCCTATGTTTGTACGACGATTTATTCAATTACAACAATATTTCATAATACCTGAAGCATTACCGGGGATAAAGCCTCAATGAAAACTTTTGTCGAAAACAATTTCTCAACAATGTCCGTAAAGTGAAAGAAATCCCACAATAACAAAATGAAAAAAAAAAAAACACAATCACACTCACACACATAATGCAGCAGCAATGTAGCCGAACATTTTCACCTTTGGGCTATTTGAAGTTTTATTGGTTCAATGTTTTAATGACAAGGACAAACTAAACTTTTGATGGGTTTTTGTTGTGGTTTTATGTGGGCGCACCATTATAACAATGCCAACGACAATAAACCTCCAGTGACACCATAGCAACTGAATTGAAATAGATAACCGGCAACATGTTGCAACATTGGAATTTTGAATGACCATTGGAATTTTCTACTCTTAATAATTCTCCATTTTTTTCCAATTCGCCTAAATACCTAGAGAAAATAATTCCCTAATCCTCTTTTATTTCTGTAATACACGACACAATACGCCATGCTTGTGTGATGGGATCATTTGAACTTTTCAGAAAAAAAAACTAACAAACAAACATTCGAACACACACACAGACACACACTCACCAACAAAAACTTATTTCCACAGAAAACTTTTTAAATACCTTTCAGCGGTAAAATGGAATATCCAATTATTTGTTGTTGTTGTTGCTGTCGTGCTTGCTTGTTGTATGGTGTGGCTGCTCATCTCTAGAGGGAATTCAAGGCTGTGAAAATGTGAACACAGAAACATAAAACCGAATAGATGCTTGAGGTGTCTGGTTTAGTTTGGTTTGTTGTGGTTTGAATGCAAGGATTCACGGAAAAGAAAATGGTTTCCAACGACATGAACTTGATATCGAATATTTAGAATGGCATTGCCAAGAGATTTCTTTAAATTCATAAAATGTTTATATACTTAACCAAAGGCATGCAAACTGACTTTCTGCTGAAAAGGAGAGAGAGAGAGAAAAGGAGGTAAATATTTATCTTTCAAAACAACGAAATTTAATAAGCTACCTGAAGGTCGTGGTGCCTTTGTTGACAAGCTAAGGAGAAGGTAAGGCACCAGTGAGTCCATGTAGTGACTATTAACTGCTTTTAATTTGAATTTTAAATACCATTGTGTGGTGAGAAAATCAGTCTTAGCTTGGCCGAAAACCTGAGAAATATGACATATTTATACCCTACACCATATAGTGGTAAGGGTATTATGTCTTTGTGCATTTGTTTGTAACATGGAGGAAGGAAGCGAGATGTCTATATAGTTACTTTTGAGGATCTGCATAGAATCACTTTCTGAGTCGATTTATGCATGCTAGTCCGTCTTCCATATATTGTCGTGAACAAAATTCAGTTCGCATTTTTATCCGATTGAGATGAAATTTTCAAAAACATGTGTTTTGCACAAGATGGTTAATATAAGTCCAAGTGGAGTGAATTTTGGGACTTCCGATAGTATTTATCCTAGAAACAAGTCATGAGCCTTATTTCAATGCGTATCCTGGCTTCAGAGCAGTTACAATTTAGGAACTATATCCAACTCTGAATCGATTTTCTACAAATTTGACGGAGGCTTTTATACCTCTAGTACCAAATATATGGTCGACAATAACCGTAAAATTGAATGAAGATGTATATCGAAGGTATATTAAAATCTAAACCGATCTCGATAAAATTTGGAAGAAATTTCGAGCTTTATCTAATGTCCCGTATCAAATATACTTGTTGTGGAATGCATATGGGATTAAAAACCCCAAATCGGATGAAATATATATCTGAAACGATTTGGATATAGCTCCCACATATACCTTCAACCGATTTCGGGTAAATTGTACACTAAATGGCTCATATCAGGCAAACTTTTGGCACTACCGACGGAATTCAGTCTAGAGGTAAGTGCATCAAATTTGGTTAATATATATATATATATATATATATATATATATATATATATATATATATATATATATATATATATATATATATATATATATATATATATATATATATATATATATATATATATTTACCAAATTTGATGTATTAGACGTTTGGTGCACAATAAAAGGTAAATTGGACGAATTAATATATGGGAGCTATATATCCAAATCTGAACCGATCTCGATTAAATTTAGCAAAGGTATTTCTGAGCTGTATTTTATATATCGGACGAAGGTACATATGGGAGCTAAATCTAAATTTTTACTGATTATCTCCAATTTCAATAGGGTTCGCTCTTGTTTGGAAAATTTCATCTCAATCGCATAATAAATGCGACCTGCATTTTGTTCACAAGAATACATGGACGGTATTTTTGTAAACAAAGTACAGGTCGCATTTATTGCCCTATCCAGATGAAATTTTGCACAAATCATTTGTTTGGCCCAAGGACGAACCCTATTGAAATTGGAGATAATCGGTCAAAATTTAGATATAGCTCGCATATATATCCTCGTCTGATTTGCTTTTTATTGTGCACCAAACGTGTAATATCAGCCCGAATAGTATGGAATTTTGCACATACAACCAAATTAGACCTGAAAATAAGTATGCCAAATTTGATCTGTTCAGATATAGCTATAGCTCCCATATATATTGTTCATCCGATTTGTTATGTTTGTCCTCCGCAGCCGTAATATGCACTCTGTAACAACAATATTTGGGAAATATATCAAATACAGCTCAGAAATACCTTTGATAATTTTTATGGAGATCGGTTCAGATTTGGATATAGCTACCATATACAACTTTGTCTCATTTACCTTTTATTGTACACCAAACGTATAATATTTGTCCAAATGGGATGGAATTTGGCATGTATTGGTTTTTGGTAAAAATCTGCTTGGACTGACGCTTCAAACGCGGTATGTCATTAAGCGATGTGACATCTCTGTCAAAAGTTATGGCGTTGCCAGATGGGTCCGTCGAATATGGGCAACCCTGTACTGTTCATCCGATTTGTAACATTTGTTACCCACAGCCGTAACATGCACTCCGTCGGGCCACGCCCGACTTTTCTTTCTTGTTCTATGTGGTAAATTATTTTCTGTAAAAATTTTGACTTTTTTTTTTTGGGGAGGTACCAGAATTTGATTTTGAAGATTTTTTCCTTCTCCGAACTAGTTTTAAGTTGGATAATTATATTACGATATATCAAGTATGGATCAAATAGAATACTCCCTTCGAGAGTTATCCAACGCACCAGCCAGGCGGGCATACCTAAATCGACTCCATATGTCCTGAAAAAGACTTGGTCCAAAAAGTCCTTGGGGTCCAAAACCGTTATTTCGATGAGACACGTTTTGGCAAATAATATATAACCTCTCTATGACAGAGCCGATCTGTGTGACAATTATATGACAGCCCTACTACCTCAAATTGTATTGCTAATGTTAACATTATTAAAATTTTTCCACCTCAAAACCATCGCTTCAATTTATTTGGTTTGTGAACATTAAATGCAGGTTATAACTCTGACGATGGCCACATTTAAATGTGTTGTCTAACGCTCCGCATAGCCGCCGTCATTGCCGCCAAGAGTTCGCTCAAAAGTATGTCTCATAAATAGAAAATAATTTATTCGACTCCATGTGGATAATGTGTTGTTTGTTATCCTGGAGTGCGGTGGTGTGTTGTTGTTGCTGTTTGTTGATTGCTCAGTTTCGAATATGCACAACAACAACAACAACAAGTTTAGCAAATGTAAATGTATGACGACGACGACAGGATGTATTGTGCATCCGACTGAGACTAAAAGCACTCCACTTGTTTGTTTGTTATTTATGTATGAGATGTGTGTGTGTTTTTTATTTACTCTAATTTTTTCGTTTGTTTGTGTCGAATTTGTAACAAAAGCGTGTGTTTATTATTTAAAGGGTTTTTTTTCTCAACTTTTTATACCCTACACCACATAGTGGTAAGGGTATTATGTCTTTGTGCATTTGTTTGTAACATGGAGAAGGAAACGAGATAGACCCATAGTTACTTTTAAGAACCTTCATAGAATCACTTTCTGAGTCGATTTATGCATGTCCGTCCGTCCGTCCGTCCGTCCGTCTGTCCATGTATTCTTGTGAACAAAATGCAGGTCGCATTTATTATCCGATTGAGATGAAATTTTCCAAACAATATTTTTTTGGCCCAAGGACGAACCCTATTGAAATTGGTGAGAATCGGATCAAATTTATATATAGCTCCCATATATATCTTCATCCGATTTCGGGTTAAATGTGCTCCAAATATCCACTATCAGTCCAAATTACCTGAATTTTGGCACACCCAACCGAGTTCGGCCTAGAAGCAAGTATATATATCCCATATATATCTTTCATCCGATTTGATCTTTAAGTTCCTCACATTCCTACTATGCACTCCACAACCGTGATATTTGGTACCAGGTATTAGATGGAGCACAGAAATAGCTGTTTTAAATTTTATTGAAATCGGTTCAGATTTGGATATTGCTCCCATATATATCTTCATCCGATTTCGGGTTAATTGACCACCAAATGACCAATATCAGCCCAAATGGCCCGAATTTTGGCACATGTGACCGAGATTAGCCTTAAAGCAAATACAACAAATTTGGAGAAAATCGGTAAAGAAACAGCTATAGCTCCCATATATATCTTCATCCGATTTCGGGTTAAATGTGCACCAAATGTCCACTATCAGTCCAAATTACCTGAATTTTGGCACACCCAACCGAGTTCGGCCTAGAAGCAAGTATATCAAATTTGGAGAAAATCGGTTCAGATATAGCTATAGCTCCCATATATATCTTTCATCCGATTTGGTGTTTAAGCCTCTCACATTCGTAATATGCACTCCACAAGAATGATATTTGGTACCAGATATAAGATGCAGCCCAGAAATAGATGTTTGTAATTTTATCGAAATCGGTTCAGATTTGGATATAGCTCCCATATATATCTTCATCCGATTTCGGGTTAATTGTGTACCAAATGGCCGATATAAGTCCAAATGGACTGAATTTTAGTACATCGGACCAAATTCAGCCTAGAAGCAAGTATATCAAATTTAGTGAAAATCGGTTCAGATATAAATATAGCAACCACATATATGTTTCATCCGATTTAGAATTTTAGTCCCATACATTTGTAATATTCACTCCACAACCGTGATATTTGGTACCAGGTATTAGATGGGGCACAGGAATAGCTGTTTTAAATTTTATCGAAATCGGTTCAGATTTGCATATAGCTCTCATATCTATCTTCATCCGATTTCGGGTTATATGTGCACAAAATGGTCAATATCAGCCCAAATCACCAGTCTAGAAGAAGAAGAAGAAGAAGAATACGTAAAATTTGGAGAAACCCGGTTCAGAGATAGCTATAGTTCGTAAAATGCTCGATAGAATTAGATAGATTTTGATTTTGTACCAAATATCTCATAGAGCTCTGAAATGCCCTGTATAAACCTTTTTACGAGAGCTCTACTAAATATGCATAGTGGTGTGGGGTATCATATAGTCGGCCCCGCCCGACTTTTGAGCTTTCCTTACTGGTTTTTGATTGCAACAATGTTGAGATCAAAATGTGAGTCAAATGGCGTTTTTGTGGAAATGGAAGCCTTAAGAATAAAAAAAATAAACTTAACTTGCTAGAAATACTGGGACAACAATGTTTGTATGGAAAAGCCGATGGGAGATAAAATTTCATGCATAAAAATGTTTAAAAAAAACAATTGTTTCTTTGGAGTAAAGTCGTTGTGAGGCAATTTTTCCCATACAGGATAGCTTTTTGGTTACAACTTTTCCTGTAAAGAAACAATTTCGGGAATCAATATTTTCTTAAGAGAAACCAGTAAGTAAATGTCAAAAGTCGGACGGAGCCGACTTTATGATACCCTGTTTGCATATACAGTAGAGCTACATGAAAAAAAAAACTTTTTATGAGGAATTTATGAGAATTGAAACATGTCAAATATGACCGTTAAACCAGTTATAATTGAAAGCCGAAAGGACGTATAATATGGTAGGCTTATATCGTATTCTACTAAACTTCGCGAAGTCATTTGAGACTAAACCGATATCCATCAAAATCCATTCTATTTTTAGGCATTATAAACGTGAAATCAAATGATGATATTTATTGGAGCTATATACAAATCTGAGCCGATCTCTATTAATTTCGAGCAGTATCTGATACCCGGTATCAAAAATAATTGTTGTGGAGTGCATATTACGTATGTGAGGGACATTAACTCCGATAAGGTGAAACCTATACAGCGTGA
This sequence comes from Musca domestica, assembly GCF_030504385.1. Classification (NCBI taxonomy): domain Eukaryota; kingdom Metazoa; phylum Arthropoda; class Insecta; order Diptera; family Muscidae; genus Musca; species Musca domestica. Next base: position 1,046,063 of record NW_026712234.1, read on the forward strand.
GATAATTTTTAATTTAATTTTAATTTTTTATTTTTTTATTTTTTTTAATTTTATTGAATGAAAGCAAAAAATGTCGGAAACAGTATCGAATTTTAGAATAAGTTTAGATTTTTTCGAATTGGTCACCTTTGGGACAAATTATGACCTTCAAACGGCCAATGAAACCGTCACAATGTTGCATTCCTGTTGGAATGTCCAAGGTCTGCGGCCAAAATGTTTGCGTGCCCAAGGCTTTAATACACCCTCCAGAATATTTTCGCGATAATATTCGGCGTATAATCTGATGCCACGGTCGATTTATATGAGCGGCCATCGGCTGTTATGGCGGCCCACACCATCACCATGGCCGGCACTTGAGTTCTGTTGGCCAACCGAAGGTACACATTTTCAGCTGACCTCTTTGGCAAGTAAATACAATCGTTGTGTTCGTTTACAAACTGCTGGACAACGAATGTTTTCCCATCGGAGAAAATCAAATTCGGCAGTTCACCACTTTCGGTCAAGCGAAGCAACTTTTTAGCTCATTTGAGTCTATTTTCTTTCTGACGCGGTTTTAATTCTTGCCCTTTTTGGAATTTCAATGGCTTTACCCTGAGCTAATTTTTCAATGTTTGCCGAATGTAATATTTTGATATGATCAGCTCACGAGCAATTTTTCGGCCACTGTGACGCTGGTTATGATCAAGTCGCTTCTTTACTTTTCGAACCATTTCTGCTGATGTTGCTATTTTCTTCGGTCCACTTCGTTGACGTCGGGCTACGCTACCAGTATCACGGTAACGAGCGATGGTACGAGACACAGAGATTTATTCACATTTAAATGCTGGAGAGCTCTAACGATAGCCACTTGTGGTTTTCTAGCCAAATATGAAGAAATCACACTATCACGCTTGAATTCCATCACGAATAACATTTTTTCTGGAAAAGTGCTTTTGTACGCTTGTAAACAATATAATGAGCTGTCACTGAAATAATTTTTGCACCTGTCGGATGAGTGGCTTAGAAATGACAGAAGTCTGAATTTGGTTGCAGTTTTTTCATCTCATATGGGAGCTATATCAAATCTGAACCGATATCAATAATATTTGGCAGAGGTATTTTCGAGCAGTGCTCATGTAAAGAGTGATTTGTTAAGATCTTGATAACTTTAAAAAAAAAAAAAAAAAAAACGCATAAAATTTGCAAAATCTAATTGGTTCTTTATTTGAAACGTTAGATTGGTCCATGACATTTACTTTTGAAGATAATTTCATTTAAATGTTGACCGCGGCTGCGTCTTAGGTGGTCCATTCGGAAAGTCCAATTTTGGGCAACTTTTTCGAGCATTTCGGCCGGAATAGCCTGAATTTCTTCGGAAATGTTGTCTTCCAAAGCTGGAATAGTTGCTGGCTTATTTCTGTAGACTTTAGACTTGACGTACCCCACAAAAAATAGTCTAAAGGCGTCAAATCGCATGATCTTGGTGGCCAACTTACCGGTCCATTTCTTGAGATGAATTGTTCTCCGAAGTTTTCCCTCAAAACGACCATAGAATCGCGAGCTGTGTGGCATGTAGCGCCATCTTGTTGAAACCACATGTCAACCAAGTTTAGTTCTTCCATTTTTGGCAACAAAAAGTTTGTTAGCATCGAACGATAGCGATCGCCATTGACCGTAACGTTGCGTCCAACAGCATCTTTGAAAAAATACGGTCCAATGATTCCACCAGCGTACAAACCACACCAAACAGTGCATTTTTCGGGATGCATGGGCAGTTCTTGAACGGCTTCTGGTTGCTCTTCACTCCAAATGCGGCAATTTTGCTTATTTACGCAGCCATTCAACCAGAAATGAGCCTCATCGCTGAACAAAATTTGTCGATAAAAAAGCGGATTTTCTGCCAACTTTTCTAGGGCCCATTCACTGAAAATTCGACGTTGTGGCAGGTGGTTCGGCTTCAGTTCTTGCACGAGCTGTATTTTATACGGTTTTACACCAAGATCTTTGCGTAAAATCTTCCATGTGGTCGAATAACACAAACCCAATTGCTGCGAACGGCGACGAATCGACATTTCACGGTCTTCAGCAACACTCTCAGAAACAGACGCAATATTCTCTCCTGTACGCACTGTACGCATTCGTGTGGTTGTTTTAATGTCCAATAAAGTAAACTGAGTGCGAAACTTGGTCACAATCGCATTTATTGTTTGCTCACTTGGTCGATTTTGTAGACCATAAATCGGACGTAAAGCGCGCAACACATTTCGAACCGAACACTGATTTTGGTAATAAAATTCAATGATTTGCAAGCGTTGCTCGTTAGTAAGTCTATTCATGATGAAATGTCAAAGCATACTGAGCATCTTTCTCTTTGACACCATGTCTGCAATCCCACGTGATCTGTCAAATACTAATGCATGAAAATCCTAACCTCAAAAAAATCACCCTCAGCTGTAGCTCTATCTGAACCGGTTTTCACCAAAATTTGAAGGAATTGTTTTTAGGCTGAGATCCTGAAGTACAAAAATGCATTCCAATTGGGCTGATATTAGCAATTTGGTGCAAAAAAAACCTGAAATCGGATAAAGAAATCCAAATCTGAACCGATATTGACAGGATTATAAACACTTATTTCTGAGCTGTATCTAATAATAGGTACTGTTAACTTCTTGATCGCCTTCACTAGAATGGCGTCTTCTTTATTCTTTCATCATCATTCGTTTTTCGTTACATTTGAATCTTATGATCTAGTTGATAGTCGGTAATCATATTCATAGTTGTATTTTGACAATGATGTCATTCTAAACAAATCTACTACAGCTCGGCCAACCTGACGGTTGTGACCGACCCGGTCACCTACTAATTATACTACTTACATTCTACTATATACAATATAATACAATACTGGTAAGAGCAGCCCTAGGTGCCCCTACCCGAGTCTTCAGATTTCCAACGCCTTATATTACAGGCTTCAATTACTCCATCATAAGGTATTTGTGTGATCTGGCAATTTTCAATATCTTTTATTACGTATCGGTCATTCGGAAGTACTTTACTCACTACATAAGCCCCTTTATATTTCGGCACTAACTTCTTATTAGTTCCTATCGTAGTATCCACATTCCGTATCACTACAAAGTCACCTGCTTTAAATGAATTTACCACAGCCCCTTTTGCCTTAGAACGTTGCTCGCTATATGCTTGCGACCTTGCAGTTGCAGCCTCTGCCTTGTCTCTTATGTCCTGAATACCCTTCCCCGGGTCCAAAAAGTTCTCCTCTAGGTATTCTGTTAACTTATCTGTTACCTCCCCTCTTTGATTTACTCCAAACAAAAACCATACTTGGCGTATCTCCAATCGATCTATTCACTGTATTATTAAATGCAAATTCCACCTTGCTTAAATGTTTGACCCAGTCCGCGTGTGTTACCGGTTCACTGAGTTTTGCTAACATTCCCACCAATGTCCTATTCACTCGTTCAACTTGACTGTTTGCCTGAGGTGAATGCACGGCTACCTTGACCTGGTCTATATTTCTTTCTGTCAGATACTCTATAAATTCTTTTGACGTGAAGCAACTTCCCCGATCCGTAATACACCTGACTGGTCTACTATAATAATCAAAATATTTCGACAGTGCTGCCTTGACTTCCTTGGTGCTTGTTGTAAGGACAGGATACAATCTTACAAATTTTGTAAACGCATCTATTACAACTAAGATATGTTTACGTTTCGACTGTAATGAAGGTAATGGGCCTAAATGATCCAAATGAATTGTATGAAAAGGTTTAGGTTCTTTTGGAATACTATGTAGTGTCCTCGCATTGGGTCTCTGGGGAGCAGAATACATAATACACTTCAAACAATTTTTCCGATATCTCTCTATCTTTTTCTTCATGTCAGGAAACCAATAATTGTCTCTCATTTTTAAATAACACTTGTCAACACCCATATGCCCTATCTTCTCGTGAACATTCCTAATTACCTCGGTCTCCATCTCCCTCGGAACGTAAAATCGTAAACCATCATTACCGCTTTTATAAACTACACCATTCACCATATCGTAACCATCCACGGTTCCCTCCTCTAATTTTAGTTTCAATTCACTAATGTCTTTATCTCTACTCTGTGTTGCACAAAGCTGGAAGTCAATGTCTTCAGCCTCAATTGTTGCGACCATATTATTAAAATCGTGATCTACTCTTGATAGGGCGTCCACATGGTTCATTCTCGATCCTGGTCTATGTACAATATTATAACTATAATTCTCAAGTTCTAGTGCCCACCTTGCAATTCGGCTGTTAACGTTCCTTTTGGCCAATGTCAGAGTAAGTGAATTGCAATCTGTGACAATTTTGAACTGGATTCACTCTAAATAGGCCCTAAACCTTCTTAAAAAATATATGATGGCTAATGTTTCTAACTCAAAACTGTGGTAAAGTGTCTCGGCTACTGTTGTCCTTTTTGAAAAATACGCAATTGGGTGAAACAGACCGTCTTCCTGTTTTTGCATTAGGATAGAACCAAAACCCGCAGCGCTTGCATCACAGTGCAGTTCTGTTTCTCTTCGAGGGCTATAAATCGCCAACACAGGGCTAGAAGTCAAATAGCCTTTAAGTATCGAAAGCTTGCCTACATTGGTTCGAAAACACATATTCCACATTTTCCTTTGTGAGATCATACAATGGCTTTGCTATTAGGGAAAATCCATTGACAAATTTTCTAAAATAAGAGCAGAGACCTACAAATGCTTGCATTTCCTTCCTATTCCTTGGCTCTGGATACGTCTTAATAGCTTCTATATGTCCTTCCGAAGGTTCAATCCCGTGATTGGATACCTTATAACCTAAGTATTCTATCTCCGAGTACGCAAATTTGCATTTTTGCATCTTAAGTTTCAATCCGTACGTGGCTAGGCGGTCTAAAATTTTTTCTAACAGTATTATGTGCTCTTCTAAGGTTTTCGACGCGACCACTATGTCATCCATGTAAATCACTATATCATTTCTGTCCAAGAAATCTCTAAAAAATCCAGCAATAAATCGCTGAAATATAGCCGGTCCATTTTTTAAGCCAAAAGGCAGTCTTAAAAACTCGTATTGTCCATTCGGAACTACAAATGAAGTGTATTTTACGGAATTCTCTTCCAGTCTGACCTGGTAAAATCCAGACTTCAGGTCCATTATTGAAAACCACGACTTTCCTTCCAAATGCTCCAAACAATCCTCTATTAGTGGAATAGGATAATTATCCCTAACTATAATCTTATTCAATGCTCTATAATCAATGCACATTCTCCTTTCTCCATTTTTCTTCTTCGTTAAAACTATAGGGGATGCATACGGAGAATTACTGTGCCGTATAATTCCCTTTTCCAGCAAATCTGAAATTATTTTATTGACTTCTTGCTTCTCTGCAAAAGATAATCTCCTAGGTGCGCAATAAGTGGTATTGCCAGAATTCACCAAAATAGATGCCTTGAAATCAGAAGATTCTGGGTTTGCTCCCAATTTTTGAAAATAATTCCTGTAAATTATTGTACGAATTTTGTCACTCATCTGCAATCCTACCCTATGGTTAATGTCCACATCTTCCCTTTCGTCTTGAACCTCAATATTACAAATTGTCTGGAACGCATCATGTATCTCTTTATTTTTCCCCTCATGTAACCCCGAATAAGCATCACACACATTTGTTTCCATTTCATACTTTATTTCTGTCGGTTCTGCGTTTAATTCATTTTTTAGATCCGAACACGAAAATAATGTACAACAATTATTACCGGCATTTTTTATCAATTCATTGGGATCCGGCTTCCCGTTTTTAAAACATAAAACTATTGAAAATAAATCTAAAAAATCTCTGCCTAGCACCAAGTCGCAAGGCGAATTAATCAAAATATTTAAATTCACTTTTTTCATTTGTCCAGCAAATTCAATATAAACAGGCATTCTGCCAAAAGTCTTCAAATTCGTCCCGTCCAGCCCTTTATATTCAGAAATTCTTCCCTCAGCAATTCTCACGTTCGGCCACAACGATTGAATAACCGCTCTCTTAACAAAGCTACACGGACTGCCAGTATCAAGTAAGGAATTTATAAAACAAAAATTAGACTCAGATAGTTGGGGACCTAGAGCTACTCTTACCTTTAAATTCCAGTTAACAGCTTGATCCGGAACGGCAGCAACTGCTCTCAGGGGGCATTGTGTCCTTAGATGCCCGAACTTTCCACATTTGAAACAGGACCCGTGTTGCCGCTTTTCTCTCGTGCAACTTGATGCATAGTGGCCATACTCCGAACAGTTATAACAGCGCACCGTGGTCAAAGTTGTCGTTTGGTTCTCGCTTGTGGTTTTATTAATTTTCCTGCCATCCAATATTTTTTCATACCTGGGAATTAAATTTTTTAGCTCGGCCACAGTCTTCGCAGGGTAAAAGATAGAAATAGCGGATGTTTTGTCCCTTAGCCCCTCAAGGATACATTCGACCAACTCCGCTTCACTTATTGGGGCGTCATCAGCAATTTGTTGCATTATTAACACATAGCTGTGTAGTTTTTCCAAATTTTTATTCCACACACGATTTTCTAATCTCTTAAAAATTTCCTTTGTGCCGATTAATTTCTTGAACTCATTACACAAATCTTGCTTAAAACTGTCCCAGTTATTTGCGTTTGAGTTGCGCATAAATAGGCATGCACTACCCGCCATCATGCGGCGTGCGAACAAAAACTTTTCTGCAGCAGTGCAGCCTACTATGTTGGTGACGCGCTCAAATTCCTTTACCCATTTTGTAACGGCATAATCGTCATCGCCTGTAAATTTGGGAAGCACACCTTCAACATCTCCAAAATTTGCTGCAGCTTTTAATTTTGGCTCCTCCAGCTCAGCTATCTGCTTTTGCAACTTCAATATTTTTAATTTTGATTCGAGTGGTCTTTCCAGTTGTTGAGTGTCGGTTTCTTCTGCTTCCGTTTGGGTCTCTGCTAGCGCTGTCGACTTACTGGCTTGAGGCGACGGCACGCTTGCCCCAACGACATCACGGAGCAACTCCCTTAGCTGTGATATGGTGGCAGTGTCTGGGAAACTAATTCCCAATTCTTGCAGCTGAGCCATAATTTCCTCCCGTACCATGTTGTCTTTTTCGTTTTTTCACAAAGCTTTTCTTTTAGGTTGAGTCTGTTTTATTTCCTTAAGCTTGTTTTATTTTCTTAAGTTTGTTTTATTTTCAAGTTATTCTTAAGTTTTAATTAATTTCGTAAGTTTTATTTTCTCAGAAATGGTTTAAGAATTAAACTTTTCTTATTAAACTTTTGTTGAGCGTCCTTTTCAAAGAGCGTTGTTCGTCCACACCTGAGTTGTTAACTTCTTGATCGCCTTCACTAGAATGGCGTCTTCTTTATTCTTTCATCATCATTCGTTTTTCGTTACATTTGAATCTTATGATCTAGTTGATAGTCGGTAATCATATTCATAGTTGTATTTTGACAATGATGTCATTCTAAACAAATCTACTACAGTACCAAAGATTGTTGTGGAGTGCAGATTACACATGAGAGGGATTTAAAACCCCAAATCTGTAGAAACATGTATATGGGAGTTATAGCCATATCTGTGCCGATTTTCAACAAAATTTGAAGTACTTGCTTCAACATTCAGTCCATTTGGGTTGATATTAACCATTTCCTGCACAAGAAAATATATGGAAGCTATATCTTAACCTGATCCGATCTCGGTAAAATTTAACAGGGGAATTTTGGAGCTCCATAAGTTATCTGGCACAAAATATCATTCTTGTGGAGTGCATATTACGCATGTGAGGGACTATATGTGAGCTGAACCGATTTTCACCAAATTTAATATACTTGCTTTTAGACTGAATTCGGTTGGATGGGCCAAAACTCAGGCCAATTGGTGCAAAATAAACCCGAAATCGGTTGAGCTATATCCAAATCTAAACCGAACCTGACAATATTAGAAACACTTATTTCCGAGCTATATCTCATATCTGGTACCAAATATCATTCTTGCATATTACGCATGGGAGGGTTTTAAAACCCCAAATCTGATGAAACATATATATGGGAGCTATAGCTATATCTGAACCGATTTGATCTACTTGCTTCTAGACTGAATTTGGTCGGTTGGGCCAAAATTGAGATCATTTGGACTGATATTGGCCATTTGGCGCACAATTAACCCAAAATCGGTTGAAGATATATATGTCAGCTACATCTATATTTGAACCGATTCTCACCAATTTCAATAGGATTCGTTCTTGGTCCAAACATACATAGTTTGGAAAATTTCATCTCAATCGGATAATAAATGCGATCTGCATTTTGTTCATAAAAATACATGGACAGGACGCACGCCATTGTTACCTTAACAAAGTTAGTGGTAAATTGTTCGAATTCTTTGTCACACCCGTCGAAATAGCTGTAATTTGTCTTCTCCGCAACAATGTGTTTCTCGTGGATGTCTCGGTGTTATTCAATAATGTATAGAAAACAAATTACTTAAGGAAAGTGGCTGTTTTTCAATGTCTCTCATGGCTGTAATTTCGCCATTGTTGTTGTTGGCATGTTAACCAGGAATTTTGGGGTTTTTAAGGTATTTTGCACTTCTTTGAAAATGTTTTCCCTTCGTGGTACTTAAATGTTCAAAAACAACACATGTTTACAATTTATTTTCGCCAAGATAAATCAATTTACCCCAACATGCACAAACACACAGACACACACACTTATAGAGAGACAAACATTTGCCACAACACCGACATTTATTTAGAATTCCAAGGCACCCCCTCCGCCTTATCAGCACATTAACCCACTCGTTGATGTAGAGTCATTAGATTCGTATTTAACCTTTAGAGGCAAAACATATTTCAATGTCTTAATTCGGGTGTTTGGGTGTTGGTACTGACGTGAGTAAATAAATTGTCACTTTTCCAAGGAATTCCTTAAGAGCTTGGCATATTTATGGGACAAGAAATTCCAAGGAATGTTGGCATTCAAAAAGGGGACTTTTATGAAATTTTTGCAAGAGTAGGCACAAATAAAGGGCAAATATTGAAATGTGCTCCTTAATCTTAAAGGGGATATTATTAATGAATAAATTTTAGCCTCTAGCCTTAACTTGAAAATGGTGAAAACGTGTCATTACATAGTTGGACAAACTACACTTAATTTTGAAAGGGTTAGCACACCAAAGTCTCCTATTTTTTTCTATTGAAAAACAAGTTAAAAAGCTGTGCAGGACCGGCCGAACTTGAACACCCTCCACCATTTGGAGTGAATTTGGCAATTTTCAAAAATATAAAATCCGTTAAAAATTCTGTTATAATCTTAAAAATACCGAAAGTAAGCGTTATATAAAGGTTTATACGAAGACGTGGACCTACATAGGAAACTTTAATCATAAGTCATAAGCCCCTTATTTGAGGGCTAATCGAAGACATGGACCTGCACAGACAATTTTCTGTCATAGGCTGTAATAACCATTGCGAAAAATTGAAACAATTCCGGTGAATAATATCGCTAAAATCATAGAAATACTGAATATCGGCAGTTACCGTTATATGAGGTCTATACGAAGACCTGGACCTGCACAGACAATTTTCTGCCATATGCTGTAGTATTCATTACGAACTTCAAATGCCAAATTTGAAACAATTTCGGTGCATAATGTCGCCAAAATCATCAAAATACCGAATATCGATAAGTACCGTTATATGAAGGCTATACGAGGACGTGGACATGCACAGACAAGTTTCTGTCTTAGGCTGTAGTATCCACTACGAACTTCAAATACTAAATTTGAAACAATTCCGGCGTATAGTGTCGCTAAAATCATAAAAATACCGAATATCGGGAGGTGCCGTTATAGGGGCTATACCAAAACGTGGACCTACATGGCCAATAGTCCTGCAGACATAATATAAATTTGAGTAAAATTTTATCAGCCTACTGAATTTCGTTTGGAACCTAGAACGATTTCCACAGACTGACAGACGTACGGACATCCACATAGAATTTTATGCTAATCAAGAATATATATTCTATGTGGGGTCTAAAATGTATATTTCGAGGTGTTACAAACGGAATGACAATCTTTATATACCCTCCATACTATAGTGGAGGGTATAAAAAATAGGACCCAGAATTTTTTTTAATAGAAAAAAGTTTAACAGTAACTCTGTTGGTTTTGCAGATAGAGCCTAGCCTTGCGTCTGATTACTCAAATTACTTGATTTTTACGGGGGAGGTTCCGATGAAGTGAGCCAATATTATCCATTTCGTATAATACCAGATTTGGGCACTTTCGACTACTTTCTTCAAGCCAATTTGTGAACATTTTAAAATATGCGTGAGGTACAACATTAGGAGACAGAAGTATTAAACTTTATCGAAAAAAGAATTCGAACATTAATTTTCAATTTTATGCGAATAAATGAAAATCAAACTATTCTACTTTTGAGAAGATGGTACCACAAGGAATTATTCACATCAGATCACTGATTGAGAGAGATATTTAGAAATATAAAGTTTTCATAAATACTGCCAATTGTGAACCTAGCAGAAAGAATGGGCCGATAACGGCAAGGTACCTTGTTAATATAAATATTAGGATGCATGGAATTTGAATAGAATCGGGTGCATACATCGCATTTTCTGAGAGATATAATTATTCAAAAGTTTGACCCGTTGCGGAGGAGGGGTACCGGAAGATGTAGTCCGATATGTATCATCTTCATACCATATCTTGTGTTGTTAAATATTGGGATGTGTGAAATTTTAAGACCATGAGATTATTAATTTTACATGTTATAAGCGAGACTATTATTCAAAATGTTGATCTTTGTGGGGGAAGTACCTGATGGAATCAACCGACATAACCCATCTCCGCACTACATCTTATATTGATAAAAAATATTGAGATATGTCAAATTTGAAGGCTATCGGATATTTATTTCACATTTTATAAGAGCTACAATTTTTCAAAATACTTACCCTTTGTATGGGAGGTACGTGATGGAGTAGCCCTATATTGTCCATTTCGCACTTGACCCAACACTGATAAAATTGTATTAAGATTTGCATAACTTACTCAAAATTTGGCGATATTTTCTTATTATATAAGGTAAATTATTTATTTTTTAACTTTTTGTGGGGTAGGTACCAGAAGAAGTGGAAATAAAATATAACTCACATTTTTCGGCGTTTTGAAAATTGACATCGCAAAGTAACATAAATAGAGGGGGCTAGTTCCGCCCTCTTCTACACTTTTAGAAATTTTTGGATTAAGATTCCTTAGATTCCATGCATTTTACGTATGTACAGGGTGAGAGGGAAAAACTGCAACCACCTTCAGACTGCTATAATTTCTAAGCCACTCGTGCGACAATTGTTAAAATTATTCCAGTGACAGTTTATTATATTGTATTATATACAAGGAATGTTTTGATCGAACATTTTAGCTGAAAATCTAAATCTAGTCAAAAAAAGGCGATTTTTGGTCCTTTTTCAAATATATGATTAAAAATAAACCATGGACCAAGAAGAAGGATAGCGGAAAGCATACTTAAAAGAACGCTAAAGCCTATTTCGTCAGTAATTCTTCGCAGAAATTGTAAACTATCGAAACAGCTGTTATTCATGTTGAAAAAAAAAAAAAAAAAACTGATAAAAAACCCCCAGTATAAGTTATCCAAAGCGTTGGGCCCAGATGAAATCTGACAAAAGTATACAACCTGTCACCCACATCCCACTAATGAAGGCAAACAAGGATGCTATTGCAGGTGAAGCATACAGGCCGATTTTTCTTTTGTCGACAGTAGCAAAGACTCTTGGGGAAGCTATTCATCAACACGAATTCCGACCACAACATAGTACAACAGCATAGCATGTCATATCCACACAAATCAGTCGAGGATAAAACCAGAACGTTCGATACAGTCAAGCACGCCACACTCTATGAGGATGTAGATATAACTACCCTACTCTATATGGAGTGCCCGAACAAGAAGTCCAAGCCTTGTGGAGGAAAACAAAGAGTTCTTCAAGGTTGAGTAATATTTCCGGAATTGTTTAAACTCTACCATCCATCGCCCTCTAGATTGGATAGTGATCATAGGGTATGCGGATTATTGCACGTTCATGGCGTTGTTGACGACATATGTGTAAGGTTTAACACCTGTCTCGCGGAGCTCACCGCCTACTTCTACGCGAGAAATATGAAAATATCCACCACTAAATCAACGGCCAAAATCTTTATCATATGGTCTGCTGGGATGAGAACAGAGCTGAATGTGCAGGTCCAAAAAATTTAATTCCAACCACAAACTGCCCCAATTTCACGCAAGTCACAGCTATCTGCGACACAATAAAAAGTAGGAACAAGGTTTTTAATGCGCTAGCCGGCAGCACTTGGCTTGCGGACAAGAAGACCTTGTTGACCTATTGTATAACTCGGTCTGTGGACATCTATGCGTCCCCAGTGTGGTCTGCGAATGTAATTTATTTGGATAACATGGATACAATTTTTATGTTATCCGGATAAGGTGGATAACATATTTATGTTTTGCGGATAACGTGAGAACCTGAGAACTGCCACAGGGTGCCTCCTCATAACACAAATAAAAGTAAGAAAATTTTTGAAACTGGAGTTAGAGCTGTATTAGCAGAATTTAAACAAATCATGTGAAGCTGCTACAACAAAAACAACTTATTGCGCAAAGGGGCTCGGTAAATATCGATGAGCAGTAGCTTGAAATTTTCAAAAAATCAACGGCATTGACAATTTTAAATAATTGAGCAACATAAAAATTCAAAGCCACTTCGACCTTTATTTCCATATTTTATACTTCCTTAATTTTAGAAAATATTACATCCCATCTTATTCCAAATAATTAGTGTATATACCCCACGAATCTGCTTTGTGGAAAAACTTGTTACATTATATCACCAATAATTTGGAAACTAAAAGAAAACAAAAAAAAAATATTTATTTTCCAAAAAATAGAATCCCTATTAATTTAAAGAAGCAAGAAAAAAAAACAATTTCCAACAAATCACAAAGCCAAACATTGTCACAAACTGCTGAAGTGTAAAACAACACAATTAATAATAAGAAAAAAGAAAAAAATGTTGAAACGAAGAATTGAGTTATAGCATCATCGTCATCATCAATTCGAAAGCCTTAAGAACCATTTGGACAATAGTGGAGAAACTTGTCGTACATCTTCTTTATTCGCAATTGTTCAAATAAATGATGAATTATTATTTCGTTGTAATCGCCAAAAGAGAGGGTTAATAAGTATGACATTCAGATGTCATTTGTAGTTTATAATTTGGCAAACTATGAAGTTATTATAATGTACGACTCACAATATCATAGAAAACGAAGGGTATTCGTTATTTAGCTGAACCCATGTTGGAATTAAGAAGATAACCCGGTGCAATCTTATATTATATATTTTTTGAAATAAATTTTTATTATTTTTTGAAATAAATGACAAAACATCGGCATTTCTTCATGTTCTCTTTTCAAAACAAAAATAATTTCGCCAATATTATATCTTGTGTAAAAATGGAATATATTGGTTCAGTCTTGTTGCACCGTCGTCTAAAAATCCTGATATTTCTTTGTAAATACGATTATGTTATAATGCGATAACCTTGTGGTACCTCGCCAAAACGCTTAAACATTTATATCATAATTGAATGGAAAACATTGAGTTTTTGTACCTCCACGACAAAATGTAAAATAATATATTTATACCATCCACCATACATAGCATGGAGGGTATATTAAGTTTGTCATTGCGTTTGTAAATGATCGAAATAATAATTTAAGACCCAACAAAGTATATATATTCTTGATCAGCGTAAGATTTTAAGACGACGTAGCCCTGTCCGCCTGTCCGTCCGTCTGTCTGTCTGTTGTAATCACGCTACAGTCAAAACGAATTAAGAAGGGAAGCTGAAATTTTGCACAAGGAGTTCCTTGTGAGTGCTTTACCCCCTCAAAGAGAATTGTCTATGTAGGCCCACGATATCGGATAGCCCCCATATAACGGTACCCTCTAATATTTGGTATTTTGATGATTTTAGCAACATTTTTTAACGAAATTGTCTGAAATTCCACACAAGGAGTTCCTTGTGAGTACTTTACCCCCTGACGGAGAATTGTCTATATAGGTCCAAAATATCGTATATCCCCCCAATAGATCGGCACCTTCCGATATTTGGTATTTTTAAGATTTTAACAATTTTTTATGGATTTTATTTGTTTGAAAATGTCCTAATTTGTTCCATATGGTGGAGGGTATCGCTGATCGGGTATCGCTGTGAATTTTCAGTAATAATATCGTAAATTTCTTGCCAATGTCGAGGAGTGTTTAAAAGACAAACGACGGATTTTAAAGAACCTATTAAAGGATACGATTTCGTATACGATATCGGATTAAAGGACACGATATCGTATAGCCCCCATATAACGGTACCCCCCGATATTCGGTATTTTTATGATTTTAACCACATTTTTCCATGGAATTGTCTGAAATTCCACACAAGGAGTTCCTTGTGAGTACTTTACCCCCTGACGGAGAATTGTCTATATAGGTCCAAAATATCGTATATCCCCCCAATAGATTGGCACCTTCCGATATTCGGTATTTTTAAGATTTTAACAAAATTTTTTTTGGATTTTATTTGTTTGAAAATGTCCTAATTCGTTCCAAATGGTGGAGGGTATCCCTGATTTTCTAAAAATATTTTTCAAATGCTTCACGGCCTGTATTATTCAATAATAATATCGTAAATTTCTTGCCAATGTCGTGGAGTGTTTAAAAGACAAACGACGGATTTTAAAGAACCTATTAAAGGAAATATTTTCAAAAGTCGTGGATTTTGAGCAAAAATTTCTAAAACTACACTTAAATGAAAATCGTTATATGGATACTATACGAAGACATGGATCTGCTTACGAAATTTTTTGTCATAGCTGTAGTACACATTTCGAACTTTAAATACGAAATTTGTTACAATTCCTGTGAGAAATCATGAAAATACCGAGTATCGGCTGGTGCCGTGGGGGCTATACGAAGACGTGGACCTGCATACCAAATTTTTTGCTACTGCTTATAGTACCCATTAATATCTTCCAATATGGAATTTTAATTGGTTACGGCGAAGAATATTGCTGAAGTCATAAAAATACTGAATATATGGAGCTACCGTTATGTGGGGTCTATACGAAGACGTGGACCTGCATAGAAATTTTTTGTGGTACCCGATTTGTGGTACGAAATTGGAAACGATTACGGAGAATAATGTTTCTGAAATCATCAAATCAGCTGCAGTTATATGTGGGCTATACCTGTGCATGTGTGCAACATTTTAGCCTTCTATCTCAAATTGTCCGAAAGATAGCGTGATTACAACAGACAGACAGAGAATCGTCGTAGAATTTTACGCTGATCCAGAATAGATATACTTTGTGGGGTCTATTGTGAATATTTCGAGGAGTTACAAACTGAATGACAAAATTATTATACCCTCCATAGAATGGTGGAGGGTATAAAAACAATATTTAAAATGACGACTCTAAATTTAGCAGTCATCATTTCGCTCAGCAATCGTTTGAAAACGTTTCCCGGCGATTCGTTCGCTAACAATACTGCTTGGCAAATCACAGTCGAAGGCAATCGTATGTTTTTGTATATCTGGCATTGAAATGTTTGTGGTATTGTTTTTTTTTGAAGTACAAAACAATTGAAAATAATTTTAAAGTTTGTGACTTTGTGTGAGCAGTACGTTATTCGTTTCATTTGGCTTCGTTCGCTGTCCACAAGATTGCTCTTTAGCTTTGTGAAGAACATTAAAACAATTTCAAATATCCAAATATAGAATCGGAAGTTTATTTCGAATTTAAAAAAATATATAATTATTCAAAAATTTGACATGGTACTACAAGGTTTTCTAACATATTCCATCTTCACACCTGATTATGTGTCGATAGAAATATTGGGATAATCCAAGATAATCTCATGCTAATTTTGCGTTTTACGAGCATCATAGTTATTCAAAATGTGGATAGGTGTCAATATTTGGGGAAGGTAACTTATGGAGTGGACCGATATATCCAATCTTCATACCAGACAGATACGATATTAAGAATTTTGGGATGTGTGTTATTTGAAGAGAATCGTATTCTTATTTCACAGTTTATAAAAATTATAATAATTCAAAATTTTGACTCTTTGTGTGGGAGGTACATTATGGAGTGGGTCGATATTGTCAATTTTCTCACCTAACATAGCACTGACTCAAATGTTTGGATTCCTAAAAATTTAACAAAATTTCATGATCCTTTCTTATTCTATACAGAATGAATGAGTCCCATTTCGGACTCACATTTTATAAGAGTTATAATTATTCAAAATTTTGACCCTTTGTGGGGGAAGCACTTGAAGGAGTTGACCGATATTATCCATTTTTGCTGCGCGCCAGCCAGCCAGCCAGACGGACAGACATCGTTAGATCGACTCCAAAAACCGTTATTTCGATGAGGCACGTTTTGGCTGATCAAATGATATATACCCTCTGTAGCCATATGGCTGAGGGTATAAAAAAGATATATTTCCTGTGCAGACAGAGAAGCAATAATCCGATTTTGCTGCAAATCCTAATATTTGCGCCAGTGCTAGGTCAGGTGCGAAAATGGATAATGTCGGTCCACTCTATCAAGTGCCTCCCACAAAGGATGGTCATTTTAAATAATTACAACTAAAATAATATGTGAGGTTAGAATCCGATTGTTTTCAAATTTCACACATCCCATTATTTCTATTAACACAAGATCTTTTTATGAAGATGAGATATATCGATGCACTCCTTCCTGTACCTCCCCACACAGAGGCTTAAAATTTTGAATATCCATGAAGCTCATAACACGCGAAATTAACGTCCGATTCCATTTCAGACTTGGTATATCTCAATATTTCCATCAACACAAGATCTGTTATAATGATGGGAGAGATCGGGCCCTTTCTTTTGATACCTGCGTCACACAGGTTTCAAGATTTTTAAAAACAAAACGCTGAAAGAAAACGAAATAAGCATTCAACTCCCTTCATATTTCATACACACAAATTTTTTGCTAACACAAGATCTGATGTGAAGATGATATATATCTACGAACCCCTTCGGGTACTTCACCACAAAGGGTAAACATTTTCAATACTTTTATCTATCAAAACTTGCGAAACGATTTTTTATAACTTAAAATATATTTAAATAATCGAACATTTGCTGAGGGTATACATCTGTCGGCAAAACCGACTGATACTTTTTAACTTGTTTGTTGAAATTTTCGACTCTTTATGGGGGATGTACCAGAAAGAGTTGACCGATATTGCCCATCTCTGAACTCGATCTAAGTTTGACAAAAATATTACGATACTCTCTTCGAGAGTTATCGTGCGAATCAGCCAGCCAGAAAGATGGACGGACAGACGGATCGCTAGATCGACTCCAAATGTTCTGAAACGGATTTTTTCCAAAGAGATAGGGTCTAAGACCGTTATTTACCTTTTTTAAACTATGCTTGATATTCTATACTAAATTTACTTTTTACCTTCGTTAATTTTCATTTTTCGAAAAATAATTAATCTTAAGTACCAGCTCTATAACCCCATTCAAGCAACTTTTAAATCCTATTCAGTGCATTGTTTGAGCTGATACCAGAGACAATCCTGATATATATTTCACTACTTTTTATAGTCTCCCTTCGTCTATGGTCCAAAGATTTTCACCGAGAATAATGGCAGTTTTATACCCCATGCTTTGTGTTTTGTATGGAGCTCTGTGCAGTTCATTATTCGGGATGTTATTGCTAGTTTTGGGAGAGTTGTAATAGTGAATGGCTGTGGATGTTGATAATTGTGAGTGAGGGACTATCTCCCTTCAACGCCAAAAAAAAACCTAAAGCTCTTAACTTTATTATTTTTCATAATACACAAACATTTTTATGAAGCAAATGCTACAACTACTGCTCGTAATGACAATAATGTTAATCATTGTTGTCGTTGTCATTGTTCTGATTGTGCTGATGTTGTTGTTGTTGCCGAAGCATTTCTGAATTCAGTCAACATCCTCATCATCAACAACTTGTTCAGCGGCACTGGAGTGAACAGCATCCTTTATGGCATTATTCGTTGCTTCTCAAACAACATCAGAATAACTACTCAATTTAGAATCAACATGGCTTAAGAAAGGCAGGCATACAGCAAATTAAACTTTTCTCTTCCCCCACTCTCTCTCACTCTCGCTCTCAACCTATTACTGCATTATGTTTCTCTTGCACCTCCCATTTTGTGTTAGTTTTGTATTCATCATTTTGATTGCATTGCCTTTGCCGTGAATCAATTTAATGGATCCCCTTTTTGAATGCTAGGCCCAAAAAAAAGCAGCTGAATAAGTAGTTCTTCAAGTAGAGAGGAAAAGAGCGAGAGTGGGGGAGAGAAAGGCTGACAAAACTATGGCGATTACCAAAATTGGTAAATGTTTTGTTACAAACGCAACGAAACTCTGGCATTTTACTGATGATGTAGCAACAATGGCTGGCAGTCAAGCAATAGAAGAGGTCCACGATTTGTTTGCCATTTGTAAATCAGTTACGTGATGCGAATTCCAAATCGAGTCAATCTGCACAGGGAGTCAGTCGATTGTCTGTGGCTGGCTTGTGGTTGGTTGGTTGCTTATTTATTAAGTGACATCATAACATTTACCATAACTATAATGTGTGTGTGGCCATTAAACTAAATGGTGAGTTTAAAAAGGCGCCGAAAAGGCCAAAGCAATCTATGCAAATGAGATGTCATGAAATAAAAATAAAAACATACCATCATAATGACATAAAGTTCGATTATAACTAATTTATTTATAGCATTGTAGTTCATAGTTTTGTTGACGACACCAGAAATTCTTTTCGATACCGTTGCACAAGTGGCCAAAAGTTTAGTTGAGAAAGTTTTTAAATAATCTTAAATATGAGAACGACTTCAAAATAGTTTTAAAACCTAAAAATTCGGAATATCCCGTTTATTATTTATTTTATACTATTATAGTAACATGGACCAGATACGATTTTTATACTTTCCACCATAGTATGGAGGGTATATTATCTAAAATATACATTTTAGACCCCATAAAGTATATATACTCTTGATCAGCATAAAATTCTATGTTGATTTAGCGATGTCCGTCTGTGGAAATCACTCTAGCTTCCGAACGAATTGAAGTAGATTGATAAAATTTCACACAAATGTATATTATGTCTGCAGGACTTTTGGTAAGGGCCATGTAGGTACACGTTTTGGTATAGCCCCCATATAACGGTACATCCCTTAATTCGGTATTTTGATGATTTTAGCGACATTATTAACAGGAATTGTTTAAAATTTGGTATTTGAAGTACGAAATGGATACTACAGCCTAAGACTAAAAACTGTCTGTGCAGGCTCACGTCTTCGTATAGCCCCCATATAACGGTACCTCTCGATATTCAGTATTTTGATGATTTTAGAGACATTATTCACCGGAATTGTTTCAAATTTGGTATTTGAAGTTCGTAATGGAAAATACAGCCTAAGACTGAAAATTTTCTGTGCACGTCCACGTCTTCGTATAGCCCCCATATTTTGGCACCTCCCGATATTCGACATTTTACCGACATTATTCACCGGAATTGTTTTAAATTTGGGATTCGATGTTCGTAATGGATACTACAACGTAAGACAGAAAATTGTCTGTGCAGGTCTACGTCTTCGCATAGCCCCCATATAACGGTACCTCTTGATATTCGGTAGTTTAATGATTTTAGCGACATTATTCACCGGAATTGTTTCAAATTTGGTATTTGAAGTTCGTAGTGGATGCCACAGCCTAAGACAGAAAATTGTCTGCGCAGGTCCACGTCTTCGTATAGCCCCCATATAAAGGTACCTCCCCGATATTCGGTATTTTGCTGACTTTATAAATATTTTTCGCCGGAATTGTTTCAAATTTGGTATTTGAAGTTCGAAATGGATACTACAGTCTGTGACAGAAAACTGTCTATGCAGGTCCAGGTCTTCGTATGGCCCCATATAACGGTACCTCCTGATATTCGGAATTAGGGTGATTTTAGCGACATTATTAACCGGAATTGTTTCAAATTTGGTATTTGAAGTTCGTAATGTATACTACAGCCTAAGACAGAAAATTTTCTGTGCAGGTCCACGTCTTCATATAGGCTCCATATACCAGTACCCCCTATATTCGGTATTTTGACGAGTTTAGATACAATATCTATCGAAATTGTTTGAGATGTGGTATTTGAAGTTCGTAATGGATGCTGCAGTCTATGACAGAAAATTATCTATGCTGGTCCAGGTCTTCGCACAGCTCCGATATAACGGTACCTCCCTATATACGATATTTTGATGATTTCAACTACATTATTAACCGTTTATTTCAAGTTTCGAATTTAAATAGGGTAATGACTTATGACAAGCAGTGAATATGTAGGTCCACGTCGTATAGACTCCAATATAACGGCTATATTCGGTATTGTTAAAAATTTAACAGAATTTTTTGAGGATTTTATTTTTTTAAAATTTCCAAATTCGTTCCAAATGGTGGAGGGTACTCAAAGATCGGCCCGGCCGAACTTACTGCTTTTTAACTTGTTTTAATTTAATTTTATGGAATGATAGCAGAAAATGTCGGAAATAGCATCTAATTTTAAATTAAGTTTATATTTGTTCGATTTGGTCATCTTTGACACGAATTATGGCCTTCAAACGGCCAATGAAAGCGTCGCGCGCTGCCCGAATGTGGTATTTTGGCCCATTCTCGGCAAAGCGATTGCTTGAGGTGATCGACACTTGGGAATTTTTTAGTGTCAACCTTGCTTTCCAAAATACTCCAGACACACTAGTCAAACGGATTGGTATCCGGAGATTTTGGTGGCCTTTTTGCGCTGGAAATGAAGCGAGAAACCTAATTTTGTAGCCTTTCGTGGGTGGCGCGTGCTGAGTCCGATGGTGATGAGTCCTGTAGGAATGTAAAAGGTCTGCGGCCGAAATGTTTGCATCCACTCCGACGCGGGTTTCGATCAAGCCGCTTCTTTATTTTTCGAACCATTTCTGCTGATGTTGCTGTTTTCTTCCGTTCACTTCCTTGACGTCGGACTATGCTACCAGTATTACGGAAACGAGCGATGGTATAAGACACAAAAGATTTATTCACATTTGAATGCTGGAGAGCTTAACGATAGCCACTTATGGTTTTCCAGCTAAATATAAAGAAATTGCACTATCACGCCGGAATTCCATCACGAATAACTTATTTTCTAGAAAATTCTCACCAAATGATTTTGTACGCTTGTAAACAATATAATGAGCTGTCACTAGAATTATTTTAACAGCTGTCGGACGAGTGGCTTAGCAATGACAGCAGTCTGAAGTTGGTTGCAGATTTTCATCTCACCCTCTTAATCAGCATAAAACTCTACGTCGATTTAGGGATGTTCGGCTGTGGAACATTTTGCTTTCGAACAAAATGAAGTAGGTTGATAAAATAAAATTAATATAAATTAAAATAAAATTTAACTTAAATGTATATTATGTCTGGTATTGAAGATGGGTCTTTTAGGTCAACCTTTTGGTATAACCCCATATAATGGTACCTCTCGGTATTTTGGCGATTTTAGCGACATTATTAACAGGAATTGTTTTAAATTTGGTATTTAAAGTTAGAAATGGATACTACAGCCTAAGACATAAAATTGTCTGTGCAGGTCCACGTCTTCGTATAGCTCTTATACAATGGTACCTCCCCATATTCGGTATTTTGATGATTGTAGCGACATTATTCACCGGAATTGTTTCAAATTACGCATTCAAAGGAACTACAGTCTGTGACAGAAAATTGTCTGTGCAAGTCCATGTCTTCGTATAAGCCCCATATAACGGTACTTCCTGATATTCGGTAGTTTAATTATTTTAGCGACATTATTCACCAGAATTATTTCAAATTTGGTATTTGAAGTTCGTAATGGATACTACAGCCTAAGACAGAAAATTATCTTTGCAGGTACACGTCTTCGTATAACCCCCATATAACGGTCCTCCCGATATTCGTTATTTTGATGATTTTAGTTACATTGTTACCGATTTTTTAGGTTTCGCACTTGAATATTGTAATGGCTTATGACAAATGTTGCCTATGCAGATGCATGTCGTTGTATAAACGCTAATATAGCAGCTACATTCGGTATTTTTAAGATTTTAACAAAATTTTTAAAGGATTTTATTGTTTTGAGAATTGCCAAATTCGTTCCAAATGGCGGAGGGTATTAAAAGTTCAGCCCGTCCGAACTTACAGCTTTTTTACTTGTTTTGTGTTACTATGGTAAGGAGTTCGACGAAGTTCCCCTAGTCGGGGTGATATCTCCGAAACTATTTAACCACACCCTTTCCGCAATTTTCCCCTGTCATAGAGATCGTTACGTATGCAGATGATTGTACGGTCATGGCATCGGTCCCCGATGCTGATGATTTATGTGTAAGGTCCAACACCTGTATCGCGGAGCTTGTTCCCGCGAGGGAATATCTGCTACAAAATCAACGGCCACATTCTTTATCACATTGCATTCGGGAATGAGAACAGAGCTTAATGTACTGGTCGAGGGAAATACAATTCCGACTATTATATACAACAAGATTCGACAGCATGTTCATGCGGCCTGCGCAAATCACAGCTATCTGCGATAAAATTAAAAGTAGGGACAAGGTGCCAAGATCTTGAGCACTTGGGATGCGGACAAGGAGGTTTTGTTGACCTCTTACAACGCAATAAGTGCTATGCAGTGGAGGAATGTGCAGAGCTGCCAGTATGCTGCCCTGAAAACTGAGACAGGGTGCCACCTCATGACATTAGCGGGTCATTGACATAAGAAGGCAACGTTCCTTCCCGAATGTCAGCATAATCATATGCTTTCGTTGCAGTATCTGCTTGGGCTTTATCGAGGGTGTGACCCAAACCATCATATGATGGATAAAACTCCTCTACCCAGACGTGTCAGGAAGGATTTCGAGATAGAGACCTAACGCTATAAGAGAGGCTCTAGATGAAGAAACCTATACACCAGGTCATCTACAATTATAGGATGAATACGGAGCCCAAAAGATGCAATGGTGGCAGCCCCCGTTTTTAACCTGGAAGCTGCATTTTTGAACATGGAGTTAGGACAGGATTAGCAGAATTCGAAAAAATCTGTATGTCTGTTACAATAACAACAACAGCCAAGATTATTATGTATAAACACTATATTGAACACTGCATTTATTTCGGAGAATGTATAGTGTAAATATTCAAGTCAATGTTGGTGTGTATGAGTGGGATAAGATACGACTTTTAGAAATACGAGCTATGGGTCTGTCAAACTACCTTTTTTGAAAATCAAGAGTGCCGTCTTGTTGAAACTATATTCAGTATTTTGACGATTTTTGCGATATTGTTCACAGGGATTGTTTCAAATTTTGTACTTGTAGTTCGTTGTGGGTACTAAAGTCTGTGATGGTTAATTGTATGTTCTGTTCCATGTTCTCGCATAACTCCCACATAACTGTACCTCCCTATATTCGGTATTTTGATGATTTTAGCGACATTATTCAATTTTGTGTTTGAATATTGTAGTGGCCTCTGACAAAACATTCCACGTCTTCGTATAGACCCTAATATAACTCCCTATATTCCGTATTTTAATGATATTAGCAGTATTTTTCAATGTTTTTTATTTTTGAAAATTTCCAAGTTAATTCCAAACGGTGGAGGGCATTTAAAGTTGGACCCAGCCGCACTTATTGCTTTTTTTACTTTTTTTTGGATATCTAAGTAAATATTAGTGTACTAAAAGTACTAAGAAATTACTAAAAGTCATTCTAAAACAGCACGAAAAATACTAAATGGTATTCAACTTTGGCAAGGGATAGATCTAAAATTGAAAAATGTAATTTGGAATGATGATCGCTGATGGGGTGTATAATATATATATACCTAAAGTTTTGTGATGTGTACTTAATTTAGTACATTTAGTACACTAAATTTGGTATCATTTTTTATTATGTGAACATATAAGGCAAACATCTTGACATTCGCTATAAGAATTATATTTGGGATATGGGGTTGATAAAAGGACTGTTCACTGAAAAGTAAACATTATATCTGATGTAAAGTCGATATTTAGGTCAATCCATTGGTTCGTCTAACAAAAAGGATGTATACAAACAAGTGGTCAAATGTTTTGGATATACGTCTGACTAACGTTTTTAAATATATTATTTTTCAATTTTAAGCGATCTCTGATTTTATTCACCTTGGTTACATATTTATCTGAAATTTATTAGAATTTATTATTTTTTATACCCTCCCCCCACAAAGTTCATATAGTCTTGACCAATTGTTTGTATCAAATTTCGTATTTGAAGTTGTTAATGGGTACTAGTGTCTATGACAGAAAATTGCTCATACAAGTCCACATCTTCGTATAGATCCCATATAACGCTACCTCCCTATATTCGATATTATGATGAATTTAACATCTTTATTTGAGTATGGTAATAACCTATGACATAAATTGCATATACAGGCCCATGTCTTCGAAAATGCCCCAGTTATAAAATGAATCGAATTCCTGATATATTTCAAGATTGATCGGTAGATATATTTATTTCAAACTTAGGTCAGGAGCGATCATAAAAGGTAAACAACATATTTAATACAATAACTTAGCAATTTCTGATTTTCTTCAAAATTTACGTATCCCATTAAACAGCATTAGATCTCAAATGAATAACTCAAACTTTGCACATGGATTTAACTCAAACTTTGTACATCGTAATATTATTTTTAAACTTAGACTTAGTTCGAAGATGGACAATATCGGTGCCCTCCTTCTGGTACCTCCCCCACAAAAGGTCAATATTATCAATGATAACAAACTTTTGCAAACTTTGGAAATCCTAATTCGTAAGTCAGGTGCGAAAATGGATAATATCACTCCATTCCTTCTTGTACCTCCACCACAAAGGGACAAAGTTTCGAATAACAAAAACGATTATAAAATCCGAAATAAGCATCCGCTTCTCCTCATATTTCACACATCCCATAATTTCTACTAATGATCATCCAATTCCTTTCAAACTCCACAACTGGGATCAATAATTTTATAGACATGACGTCTATCGTTGATGAACGTTTGTAAGACGGCGAATTTATTTAGTAAAAATATTTCTTAAGAACTACTTATGATAAAGTCATACTAGGGCAAGTGTACCAGTAGTCGGCACTTTTAGGATTTTCACGTTTTTAATCTCTCACCATTCTGAGTGGAATTTTTCAATTATTACAAAGTTAATCTATTCAGATTCGAAATTTTGTATAGTTTTTGCAATAATAAATAAAGTTTTTATATATTTTTATTAAATTTCATAAATTTTTAGTTTTATTAAAACAATGCTTTTTTGCCAGTAGTCGGCACCACTTGCCAATTGTCGGTATGGCATTTTCCAACAGTCAGCATACCAATTTTTTTGTAAGAATAATTAATAATAATAATAAATTAATTCATTAAAATATAATATTTTTGTTTAGTTAAACTGATTCGACGTCTTTATTGTACTTTTCTTAAGAATATGGATTGTTGAGGACCTTCAGAGACAAAAATTTAATTTTTATTAGAATAAATCATCTTTTCTTAGCGAAATTATACACAAAGATAGCTGACAATATATTTTTATTTCTAACTCGAAGGTCGGCTCACCGCATTTTCCAATCTTATTTAAATTGGACTGTATTAAGAAGATCCCTGTTTAGCAAATCCCTCTCATCTACACTATATAGCCCCGCTATTCTCTTTTATTATGAAAACATGTTCACTTATCAGTGAACAGGTGTGAAGATGGGATACATCGGTCCACTCCTCCTGGTACCTTCCACAAAAAGTTCAACGTTTATATTATTATTTAAATTTATAGAAAAAGAAAGGATAATCCGATTTACCTTTTTCAAATCCTAATGTGCAATATCGGTTTACCTCCACCATAAAGAACTAAAATTTTGAATATCCATGAAGTTCGTAAAATGGGAAAAAAATTCACAAAATACAACAAAATCTATATTAACATCATTACAGGCATCTTTTTATGTGATTTTTTTAGATTTTATACTTTTATGTTAAGAGGGCATTCTGAATTGACAAAATTTGTCGAAATCGGTCTAGCCATTCTTGAGATATAAGCATTCTAGCTAACATCCACTTCCTTTCCTTATATACATTGTATATATTTCGCTATATATATCCGATATATTTACTATCGGCATCTACGTAACGGTCAGAATTGACCTGTTCGTCTATTTGTAATTTCGCCGGCATTCAAAATATTCGCGGTTTAATAGAAAATTTGACTTTTATATAACACAAATGTTGTGGTCTATTTCACCCACTAAATGTTACCCGATGACCATCTGCCCAGCCGTAAACTCTAACTCCATGCAAATTTCCGCGTCGATTGGTTCATAATTGTGGCTTATAGAGCAACTGCAAAATCATGAAATTTTTCTGTTTTTGGTCCATTTCAACCCCTAAATATTGCGCAATCATCTCCAAAAACAATAGGGTTCTATTCTGACCATAACCCAACCTCCAACAATTTCGTGAGAATCGGGCCATAATTGCGACCTGTAGCTTGATTACAAATTAATATGGACAGACGGACGGACGGATATACATAGCTAGATCGACTCAGATCGGCGAGCTAGGAAGATCCATATGTACTTTCCTATGTGGGAAACCAATATTTCGAGGTGTTACATAATTTTTGGCCCAATCAAACTTATAATACCCTCAACACATAGTGTTGTAGGGTATAAAAACCGAAAAAATAAAAATATTTGTCATTCCTGACCTATTTTCCCCCTTATAGGTCAACATTTTGAATTAACATAACACATGTACGGACTTTGGGTATACATCTGTAGGTAAAACCGACTTATAATTTTTAACTTGTTTTCTCAATATTGGTCATTTGAGTTTCCAGTGTCCAAAAGAGATAAATCATTACGCTGATGTTATTACCCATTCCTAAAAAATATACCATTTAGACGACCCATAAAAACCATAAAATTTTTGAAGATGTAATAGCCTCAAAGTCTACCTCATGTTCCACATTCATTATATTTGAATGTATATGTTAAGAGTCCCTATCCACAAATGATTGAAATATTCATAAGAAAATATGCAACTGTATAGGCTGTACGTACCATCATCACGTTAAGCACTCAGACATTCTCGTATTTGATTTTATTGTAAGTGTCTCGTAAATATCAAAATATAAGACAAATAAAATAAAACCCACACATATACTCCTCACACATATGCACGCACACACACACATTTCCATTCAACTATTGTGGGCTGAGTACAGTGAGAGTACATTCAACAACGAACTAAAAGCTAGACGATGACTAAATGTCTGTCAAGTCATGTCATCTACATTTGAATGGATGGCTGAATGGTTGGTTGGTTGGTGTTCGGACATTAAACAAATGTTGGAAATAACCAGTTGTTGTTACTGTTGTTGTCCTGTGTATTCGGAAATGTTTGATCAATACGAGTATGTTGTCATTGTTAAGTAAAAACCACAAAGGAAGAGTGATAGAGTTGAGGAATAAACTAAATATTTGTGTCCATGTGAGATGTGATTGTGTGTGTGTTCCTGTATTTGAAATGCTATGTCTAGCTAAGTATCTATCTGTGTGTTTGTGTGTGTGTACATGTTCCATTTGCTGGGACAACATTTGCTTCCCTATAATGGTCAGACAAATACTCATAGACAACATTCTAACCAACTGACAAATATCCTTAACAACTCATAAACCAACATTCATTCTAGCACAATGTATACCGGTACTTGGGCTTGTAAGTGTGTGCGTGGGTGTGTGTGTGTGTGTTTGGTGTTCTCATTCATTCATTCATTTGTGCAGTTGCAATCTATTGCAACTGACTGCATCGAGTTTTTGAAACCTTCCTTATTTACACATGAATAAATTGTTCAGTTCCATAGACATTAGGAAAAATTATCGGAAATATTTTGAAATGATATTCGCAAAGACTATTCAGGAAGTCAACTAAACTTTGTGTTGACAAGTAGTTTGGCAACAACGTAAGTCAGTTCGAGTGCATACCTGACACAATTAAGGGGAGAGGGTATTATGAGTTTTTATATAGCCCAAAAATGAGCTAGTCGTTCACACAATCGTTCTAAAGTGTTTCAGTTCAGCAAGGCTGAAATTTTAATACCCTCCACCATTTGAAAGGAACTTAAAACTATAAAAACAATTTAAAAAATATCAGTCGGGTTTGGCGCAAATGTATACCCTCAGCAAATGTTCGATTATTATACCCTACAACACTATGTGTTGGGGGTATTATAAGTTTGATTGGGCCAAAAATTATGTAACACCTCGAAATATTGATTTCCCACATAGGTAAGTATATATGGATCTTCCTAGCTCGCCGAGCTGAGTCGATCTAGCTATGTATGTCCGTCTGTCCATGTTAATTTGTAATCACTCTACAGGTCGCAATTATGGCCCGATCTTCACGAAATTTAGAATGGAGGTGGGGTTAAGGTCAGAATAGAACCCTATTTCTTTTGGAGATGATCGCCAAATGTTTAGGGTTTGAAATGGACCAAATACTGAAAAAATGTCGGATTTTGCAGTAGCTTTACAGGTCGCAATTATAGACCAATCGACGCGGAATTTCGCATGTAGCTAGAGTTTAGGGCGGGGAAGAAGCCTACCAATTTGGGTGGTCATCGGTTAATATTTAGCGGGTAAAATAGGCCATATCTTTTTTGTTGAAAAAATTCAAAATTTTTCATTAAACCGCGAATATTTTAAATCCCGGCGAAATCACAAAGCCATGACAAGGTTACTTCTGATCTTTACATTGATGTTAACATCCATCAAATCGGATATATAGCCAAATATGTGCGATATATATGTCTATCAAAGAAGATATGCTTGAAAGATCCCTTATATGTCGGGAACGGCTGAACTGATTTCGACAGTTCTCATTAATTCAGAATGGCCTCTTGGCAGGAAAGAAAAAACGTCTAAAAAAATCGCATAAAAATATCTATCTAAAGATGAAAATATTGATTTTGTAAAATTTTCTCATATTTTTTTTTCAATTTTGTCATATTTTTGGCATATTTTCATTTTGAATTAAATATTTCTACAGCTAACAAAACTAAGTAGTTGGGATATCCGGATATCATATACAGATCGCATTTATGGCCCGATCCTTACGAAATTTTGCATGGGGATAAGACGAGGGTCAGAATAGAAGCCTACTCTTTTTGGAGATGATCGCCATATATTTAGGGGTTGAAATGGACCAAAAAACTGCAAAATCGTCAGCAGGTCGTAATTATCGCCCGATCCTCAAGCACATTTGAATGGGGGTTACCGGAGATTGCAAAAGCCAAACAGTTTTGGATGGCCATCCAAAAATATTCAATGTGTGAAATAGTTTGCCAACTTTTGTCGACAAAATACGAAAATGTCCATAACGGTGACTTCTTGGAGAATTCACAAATACAGGAAAGACGCACTTCTGACTATGTCGTTAACGCTGATTTCGTTGAAGAATATAGTCAAATGTCTGTATCTCATATAGATGCGTTTCAGTCAAAAACCAATAATAAATGTTAATCTTTTGCCACTTCTGAGAGATTATAGGTGTTTGGGAAATATTGGTTCCCGATCTAGGAAGACCATTTACGTGCAAAATCTACCAATTAATTGGAAATGAGCAAATTAGTTAAAGTTGCTATTATTCGAAAATTAGAGAACGAAACCTGATGGTTTTCTTTTATTTTTTGTCACAATATCTTGTGGAATTCTTTCGAGTATCTCGCCTATATAAACTGTATCGTTTATTGTAGTGTTGTAGGGTATTCAACGGTCGGCCCCGCTCGACTGTAGCCTTTGCTTACTTGTTTAAATATGTTTTGACTTCTTCTTGACTTCAAAATCTCTTTATAAATTTGTTATAAATATTGCTACGTGTCAGGCTTGGACTATATCGACTACTTCCTTCACTTTATATAAGATATGTATTAATAGTTAGAATATGTTTAAATGTGCCTGAGGTACCCCAGACATACTCGGATTTCGGATTTGTTGATCTTTTTGGTTATTCAAAATGTTGACCCTTAGTGGGGAGGTACCAGAAGGAATGATCGGATCTCTACCATCTTTATAACATATATTGAGATATTGGAATAGGGTGTTAATTTTTTGTTTTATGAGCTAAATGGATATTCAAAATTTTTTGGGGGAAGTACCAGAAGGAGTGGACCAATATATACCATCTTCACAGCAGATCTCGTGTTAGTAGAAATAATGGGATGTTGGAAATGAAAAGAGAACCTGATGCTTATTTCGGAGTTTTTAACCTTTTTTGTTAATCAAAATGTTGACTCTTAGTGGGGGAGGTACCAGAAAAAATGGTCCCATCTAATACATATAAAATATATTGGCATGGGAAAAATTACAAGAAAATCGAACATTTATATCCAATTTATACCAAATCCTAAATTTCATATTTATCTCAGGTTTTTTGATTAAAAGAAATTTTAGATAGGTCAAGTTGTAAAGAATCGCTGATTTGTTTCGCAAGTTATGACATACAAAAGTATTCTAAATTGTGACCCTTTGTGTGGGAGGTACCAGAAGAAATAATCCCATCTCTACCATTATTATAACAGATTTTATGTTAATGGAAATATTGAGATGTGCCACTTACATTACATGGGTATTCAAAATGTTGTCCCTCTGTGGGGGAAGTACTAGAAGGAGTGTACCTATATATACCATCTTCAATGCAGATCCTGCGTTAGTAAAAATAATAGGCTGTTGGAAATGAGAAGAGAACCGGATGCTTATTTCGGATTTTTTGATCGTTTTGGTTATTCAAAACATTGACCTTTAGTGGGGGAGGTACCAAAATCTCTTTATAACATATATTGATATATTGGAATCTGATGTTAATTGTTCGTTTTATAAGCTACATGAATATAGGAGTGACAGATATATCCCCTCTTCACAGCAAATCTTGCGTTAGTAGAAATAATGGGATATTTAAAATGAGAAGAGAACCGGATGCTTGTTTCGGATTTTAACATTGTTTTGGTTATTCAAAATGTTGACTCTTTGTGGGGGAGGTACCAGAAGGAATGGTCCCATCTCCATCATCTTTATAACAGATCTTATGTTCATGGAAATATTGAGATATGCCAAGTCTGAATAAAATCGGATGCCAATTTCAATTATTTCACATTTTATGAGAGCTATAATTATTAAAATTTTTGACCCTTTGTACATGTACATCCCACACAAGACGGAGTGAACCGATATCGTCTATTTTCGCATCTGATATGGTATTGATAAAAGGATTTGCAAAATTTGAACAAAATTGAGTGATCCTTTCTGGTTCTATGAGGTAAATTGTTTCCAGTGCATATTGACCTTTTGATAAAGGGTCCTTAATAGTTTAGACTTCTGCATCTCCAGTAATGAGAGATCATCTGGGCAATAATTTGTAAATATAAGTCCACATTTTACAGCAATATTCATTAATGCACTATTATCGTATCGGGTGAGATAAAAAACTGCAACAAAGTCAAACGCCAGAATTTTTACATTTTTTTTAATTTTATTGAATGAGAGCTAAAAATATCGGAAACAGCTTCAAATTTTGGAATAAATAAGATTTGTTCGAATTGGTCAACTTTGGCACGAATTATGGCCTTCAAACGGCCAATGAAACCACGGAATCGTATAGCCCACATAAAACAGTACCCATCCGATATTCGAAATTTTTATAATTTTAGGAACATTATTCACCGGTGTTGTTTCTAATTAGGTGTTTAGAGTTCGGAGTAGGAACTATAGTCTGTGACAAAAAATTTTCTATGCAGGTTCAGGTCTTCGTGTAGGCCCTATATATCAGTACCTCCCTGTATTCGGTATTTCGACGATTTTAGGTATTCCGTATTTGTACTTAGAAACGAGTACTAAAACCTGTGACAGAAAATTGCCTATGTTTTCGTATAGCCCCCGACATCGCCGCCTCCCTAAAGTTGCCTATGCAGGTCCACGTCTCTGTATAGACCACAATATATCGGTTATATTCGGTCTTTTTAAGATTTTAATAGAAATTTTAACTGATTTTATTTATTTATTTATTTTTTTTTTTTTTGGAAATTTTCAAATTCGTTTCAATTTTCAACCCGGCCGAACTTACCACTTTTTACTTGTTTACTTTCAGGCGATGCTGTAGTATATTTGGAAATTTGCAGGAAAATATGTTTAGTAGTTTTTGAGTCCATTAAATACAAATACAGACACACAATCAAACGTAAAAGTATTTTTTTTCTAGTGGACCCCCAAATAAAAATAAATAAAATAAATTGTACCTAATATTTTTATACCCTACACCACAAGGTGGTCAGGGTATATCTTCGTCCGATTTGCCTTGCACCAAACGTGTGATATCAGCCCTAATAGTATGGAATTTTGCACATACAACCAAACTAGGCTTGAAAATAAGTATGCCAAATTTGATCGAAATCCGTTCAGATATAGATATAGCTCCCATATATATTGTTCATCCGAGTTGTTATTTTTGTCCTTCGCAGCCGTAATATGCACTCTGTAACAACAATATTTGCTAAATTTTATCGAGATCGGTTCAGATTTGGATATAGCTCCCATATATAACTTCGTCCGATTTACATTTTATTGTGCACCAAACGTCTAATATTTGTCCAAATGGGATGGAATTTGGCACTTACGACCGAATTGAGTCTAGAAGCTATTATGTCAAATTTGGTGAAGATCGGTTCAAATATAGCTATTGCTCCCATATATACCCTTCATCCAATTTGTTATATTTTTTTTACCGCTGTAATATGCACTCCGTAACGACGATTTTCAGGGAAATATATCAAATACAGCTCAGAAATATCTTTGCCAAATTTTTGTCGAGATCGGTTCCGATTTGGATATAGCTCCCATATATATATGTTATCCGATTTCAAATTAATTGTGCACCAAATGGGTAATACAAGTCCGAATATAAAAGATACAAATGCTTCGGCATATTCAGTCCTTTTAACTTTAAATTATAATCATAGCGTGTATGAACTTTTAATTGTTATACGGAGCTCTACTAAATTAGCAAAGTGGTGTAGGGTATCATAAAGTCGGCCCCGCCCGACTTTAAGACTTTCTTTACTTGTTGTAGATATATGATTATTTAAACCGTTTTTGGGGTTAGAAATACCACTGTGGTATGCTTAATTCTGTATCTACATCGGATCTACTACTGATGGATAAAATTTGATGTACAATTTTTAAGGAAACTCGGCGATATATTATGATGTTTAAAAAATATCTCTTATATCTATCTTTCTGGGTAGGTACCAGATGGTACGATAAACAAATATTACTATGGGGATGTTTAAAATCTAATCGAATACTCCTTCCGATTGGAAATATTTTATTATTATTTTTAATTTTTAGGAGTAGGCATAAGAAAAAGATGACCGATTATGCAGAAATGATTACTTTCAATTCAATGAAAAAATCTAGAATGTCAAAAAATATACATTTTCTTTAGACTTTCCAAGTGTTTCTCTATCTCAATAGAAGAAAGCATTAGCTCTTTTCTTAGAACAAGTGGAGCCTATATCTCACAATCAAAAGGTTAAGTAGTTTCATCCAGACCTTGTCAATGTCTGAACTTTACCCTCTGTGGCCTTTTCAAAAATGTCTTACATTCAACAAATTCCAAAGAAATTGATATCATATGCATATTTGATGATAATCGAATCATCAACTCAAACATTGCATGAATTGTGATTGAAACCAGTTACCAAATAAGCTTAACCTAAATCTTTTTTATAATGTTTTTTTCTTTCCATCAAAAAGATTTTCAAAGAAATGTCTGCAAATGATATTAGTCTAATATAAATTTCATATTTTTTTTTACCATAAATTAAAGTTAAACAAAACTCAATTGTTTATGAAAAAAAAAAAAAAATAACAACAAAGGGAAAACAAGCACAGATAAATTTGACATGAACAATAAAAACAACAGACAATAAAACTAAAACTAAAAAGAAAAAAACTTATAAACTTCAAAAACACAAGAAGCAAACCTTTAAAAAAGTAATGAATCCTGTAATTTAATTTTTCAATACGAACCGACATAATGGCAAGAACAGCAACAGCAACAGAGACAGAAACACCAGCAAAAACAACGTGAAAAGCAATTTTTCACTCTTTTAAACAAAGCCTTTGATCTTGGTCATTATTTTGTTTTTTTCATTTTTCTACCAGCGTTAAATATTGCCGAGATTTTTGTTGTTGTCGTCGTTGCTGTTGCTGTTATTGTCTCTGGTTGTGCTACTGGCATTCAACAACAATAACTGCCAAGTTGCAAATTGTTTTCCAACATTTATTATGAACACATACCGACATTCTTCCACGTTGTTATTTCTCTTTAATTTCGTTGTTGTTGTTGTTGCAATAGGCCACATGCACGCACATGATACCCAGTAGGAATTGGAGACTAAGAGCAACTAGTTTTTGCAGCTAGAATTAAAAGCTAAGTTATATTAGCAATATTACCTATCTAGGTATATAAAAGTGTAGTGAAATAGCTGACTAGGGTGAAGGAATGATGATGGACTTTTGAAATTTGTACTACAAGTGTACGAAAAGTACTATATTTGGTACAATTTGACACCGGGTAAACAGAATGAAAATATAAATCTGGTATTTGGGTCCCTAAACCACCTCCATATGTCCAGCTTATACATGAAGGCTGGACATATGGAGGTGGTTTTGGTAATGTATACTATAATTGTACGAAGAGTACTGAATTTGGGATTGGGTGAAGGGATAGAGATATAATTATGAAATTTGATATTTAGGTTTCCAATGGCATCTTTGTTTGTGTTTTAAAGGTGGCTTGGAAATGCGTCCCAATTTTGAACGAACAGTTTGGTATTGGGTGAAGCGATAGAGCTTAAATCGCGCAATTTGATATTGAGGTCTCAGTGGGTATATGGGATTGAGATAAAGAGGAGATTTTGGAAATATTTATGTATGAAAAGTACTAAACCTGGTATTGAATTCGCTGCTCCTGTGTAGCCTGCACATATGGATGAGATTTTAAAAATATATACAATAATCGTATGAAAAGTACTGAATGGTACTATATTTAGTATTGAGTGAAGGGTACATATACAATTCTGAATATTGATACGAAGAATGTATAGAGATGATGTTGAGATAGGGTGGTGGTTTTGCAAATGCGTTTTGAATTGTTCAAAAAGTACTAAATGATACTCATTTTGGATCACATTGTTAAAGGTTACTAAACTTTTTTCTATTCTTTTTTTAGAACAGAAAATTCTTGAATGTCTGAAGAAAGTCTTCCGACGGACTAGCGGTCACTTGCTAATATAAGATATGTGTCTCCATTCTTACAGGAGCCAAGATACTACACAAAAATTTTTGGAAATTGCCATATATATCAATATCAAAACCCTTTTTAAAACTTTCACAAAGCAAATCTTTTCTGACGCTGACCCCTAATGTTAACAAGTTAAGTTTTGAGCGTACTCACATTTTCTCTTATCGATTCTTTTAAAGGAGTTTTGAAGTAAGCCTCCTATTAGTAATAAACTAAATATAAGGCTCCATCATTATGTATAACCCGCTTAACTATATAACGGTCCCAGGTCTGCTAAAAATCACTATTTTTGATTAATAATTAATAGAGACTTCAGCTATGGCTCACATATATATGCCTCACCCTCTGACCCTCTATGGAGTAGGTTCTGAAAGAATGTCTATTTCGTAACGTACCTAAATAAATATGATGTAAATTTTGAGACGTGCCACTTTTGGACTATGTTGGTAACTTTCTTCAGTTTACAGGGTGAGATGAAAAAACTGCAACCAAGTTCAGACTGCTGTCATTTCTAAGCCACTCGTTCGACAGGTGTTAAAATTCTTCCAGTGA
This sequence comes from Musca domestica, assembly GCF_030504385.1. NCBI lineage: Eukaryota > Metazoa > Arthropoda > Insecta > Diptera > Muscidae > Musca > Musca domestica. Next base: position 1,082,260 of record NW_026712234.1, read on the forward strand.
CAGTTCATTATATTGTTTACAAGCGTACAAAAGCATTTTGGTGAGAATTTTGAAGAAAAAAGTTATTCGTGATAAAATTCAAGCGTGATAGTATTTAGCATTAAATGTGAAAAAATTTTTGTTTATCGTACCATCGCTTACCGTTACAGTTATACTGATAGCGTAGTCCGACGTCAAGGAAGTGAACGGAAGAAAACAGCAACACCAGCTGAATGGTTCGAAAGTAAAGAAGCGACTTGAAGGTGGTGAACTGTCGAATTTGGTATTCTCCGTTGAGAAACATTCGTTGTTCAGCAGTTTATAAATAAACAAAATGGTCGTGTTTACTTTCTAAAGAGGTCAACTGAAAATGCGCACCTTCGGTTGGCCACAAGAACCCAAGCGCCGGCCATGGTGATGGTGTGGGCCACCATAACAGCCGATGGTCGATCTCCGCTCGTATTAATCGACCGTGGCATCAGAATAAGTGCCGAATATTATTGCGGAAATATTCTGGAGTGTGTATTAAAGCCTTGGGCACGCAAACATCTTGGCCGCAGACTTTGGACATTCCAACAGGACTTAGCACTATCGCACTCATCACGCGCTTCATTTCCAGCGTACAATGGCCACCAAAATCTTCGGATACCAATCCGTTGGACTATTGTGTCTGGAGTATTTTGGAAGCAAGGTTGGAACTAAAAAATACCAAAGTGTCGAACAACTCAAGCAAGCGCTTCGCCTGGAATGGGCCAAAATACCGCAGAGGAACATTTGGGTAGCGCGTGACGGTTTCATTGGCCGTTTGAAGGCCATAATTCGTGCCAAAGGTGACAAATTTGAACAAATCTAAACTTATTCTAAAATTTGATGCAATTTCCCACATTTTTTGCTTTCATTCAATAACATTTAAAAAAAAAACAAGTAAGCAAAGGGTATAGTCGTGCGAGGCCGACCATGTGATACCCTACAACACTACAATATTTTAGACGCCCCTTATGTCCAAATCCATTTTGCAAGATTTCGCTTTTAAAATTATGTCATGGAACACTGCCGAGATATTACCCTTAGCATTTTGACCAGGGACATTTGGCCAATATTTACGCACTCCGTCGTGCTGTTAGTTACAGCTAAATATAATCCAATGGTCATCCAAAATGCTAGAATTCTTCCATGTCCTTAACTCTCTTCTCAGTGTCGATTGGCTTCAATTGTGTGATCAGTTAATTTTTTATTTTGTGGTTCATTTAAACCCCTAAATATTTTGCGATCATCTCCGAGGGGCAAGAGGTCTCTCTGTATCTCCATACTTAGACTCATCTATATGATTTGCTCGTCTACGATATTTGACTATATTCGTCAACGAATTCAGCGTAAAAAAGCCAGAGGTTCGCCTTTTGTGTGTTTCGGATATAGCCTGTAAGTAATGCTGGTACTTTTTCACACAAAAGTTAACTTCATGATTTCGTGTCCTCTGGTTTCTACTTGTGACGTTTATAACGGCTGCAAAATCAAGAACATTTTCAGTTGTTGGTCCATTTTAACCCCTAAATATATTGCGGACACCTTTAAAACCCAAAGGCCTAGCCCTTCTGAGCCCAACCTTACCCTTGTGAACATTTTCGTTAGGATCGGACGATATTTGCAATACTTATATAATTCCCCAACCTGTGTTGTAAAGTGAAAAAATATTACAAAATATTATAATTCAAATTAAAAAAATTGCATGCGATAAAAAATATGAAAAAATAAAAAATATGTCACAAAATACTACAAGATCTATATTAACATCATTATTGGCATCTTTTTATGCGATTTTTTTAGATTTTATTCTTAAATATCAAGAGGGCATTCTGAATTGACAAAATTTCTCAAAATCGGTCCAGCCATTCTTGAGATATAAGCATTCTAGCTAACATCCCCGCTTTTTGTATTTATATATTGTATATATTTCGCTATATATCCGATATATTTACTATCGGCAACTACGTAACGGTCAGAGTTGACCTGATCGTCTATTTGTGATTTCGCCAGGATTAAAAATATTCTCGGTTTAATGGAAAATTTGACTTTTGACTTTAACAAATGTTGTGGCCTATTTCATCCACTAAATATTACCCGATGACCATCAAAACTGCAAGGCTTCTGCCCAGCCCTAAGTCCTAGCCCCATGCTACTTCGCTTTGATTGGTCTATTATTGCGACCTGTAGAGCAACTGCAAAATCAGGTCCATTTCAACCCTTATATATTATGCGATCATCTCCAAAAGAAATAGAGTTCTATTCTGACCCTAGTCCCACCTCCATTCTAAATTTCGTGAAGATCGGGCCATAATTGCGACCTGTAGAGTGATTACAAATTAACATAGACAGACGGACGGACGGACATACATAGCTAGATCGACTTATCTCGGCGAGATAGGAAGATCTATATATACTTTCCCATATGGGAAACCAATATTTCGTGATGTTACATAATTCTTGGCCCAATCAAACTTCTAATACCCCCAACACATAGTGTTGTAGGGTATAACAATGTAAAAATTATGCCATTTTACTTTGTTGCAGTTTTTTTTTATCTCACCCTGTATATTGTCTTAAATATATACAAAAAAATAACATTTTTTAATGTATCAATAATAAAAATCAGGGCTCGATTGACAATTGATGATTTGCCCTTGTACCTTCTCATTAACACAGAATTAATGATCATACATTTAAGCACTGGATTACTTTGGAAAACTTCAAAACTGATAACCTTGAATAAAATATTCGTATAGCTCTTGCAATATATGTACATTATGCTACATAGCATATCACATATTCCGAATATATCTGGATTACCCTGAAATCTACTTAGCAACAGATAAGTATTATGCTGCCATCGCTACGGGCTGTATGGGCTCAAATAATGTATTGCTTTCTTTTCCCAGAAATAATAAATAAAAAAAACATAATATTTAAAACATTAACGAATTTTTCCAAGAATTAACCACACACATCTCTTAAGATTTTCCCATGGGGAATATGTACAAGACGTTGTCTTACACAAATACAAAAAAAAAAAACAACAACAACACAAAAACTTCGTTGCACATTCATTTACATATAGACACTTTATTTGTTTATGTACATGTGCATACATACAGACAGCCGTGCAAACATACTACGTCGTATATCTTTTCTGGTGTGTTTGTATGCAGCTGTGTGTGTGTTTGAATGTGTGTGTTCTTCTGTATGTTTTTCTTTCTTGTTAGCCTTGTACATCTTAAGTTGTATTTAATTTCTTTATTTATGACTGAAGCGAGAATACAAACCAAACAAGGCCAACGCTGGGCCCTCCTACCGGAAGTTGGGCTTAACTTTTAAGATGCGGTACGGGGTGGTTGTCGTACACCGTTGCGCCGCTGATGATGCATTCATTCATTTATTCATTGTAAACCCATAGCTTGTGCATAGCGTTCGATGTAAAAAGGAATAGTGAGCCATATTCAAAACGCCGTATCTCATGTTGTAAGGAAAAATAATAATAATATTTTTATAAAGGAGGAAGTAGAAATTAGTTCATGGTAAATAAGAAATTTCCGTACACCCTATGGAAGAATGTAGTATGGTTGGCAACAATTTGTAACAGACACGGAATAACTGTTGCAATCAGATCCGAAATAAATATATTACTCTCTTTTGAAGCAACAAAACCAACTGAAATCCTATGTTGCGTATACGTTATGATGAAATTCATCATACGCACCGAAGTACAGTTGCCTTTTCTGAATATAAATTATTTATAGGAATATATAAATGCATTCGATGCAATGGCTATAATAATTTTTGGGAATAAAAAAATTGTCATATCTTTCAAATGTATCTGAAAAATCAGTTATTATACCCTCAGCCATATGGCTACAGAGGGTATATATCATATGATACAGTCAAAACGTGCCTAATCGAAATAACGGTTTACACCCTAGGTCTCTTTGGACCAAATCCGTTTCAGAACATTTGGAGTCGATCTAGCGATGTCCTTCCGTCCGTCCGTCCGTCCGCCTGTCTGGCTGGTGCATCTGATAACTCTCGAAAGGATTATCTGATTTGGTCCAAACTTGGTACATCGCAATATTTTTGTCAAACTTAGATCGAGTTCGGAGATGGGCAATATCGGTCCACTCCTTCTGATACCTCCCCCACAAAAGATCGACATTTTCAAAAAATATATTTTTTGCACAGAAAGAGAAACGATAATCTGATTTTGCTCCAACTTTGCACATCCTAGTATTTGCGTCAATTGTAGGTCTGGTGTGAAAATGGACAATATCGGTCCACTCCTTCTGGTACCTCCCCCACAAATGGTCAAAATGTTGAATAATTACAACTCTCATAAAATGCGATGTAAGAGTCCGATTGTCTTGAAATTTCACACATCCCAGTATTTATATTAACCCAATGTCTGGTGTTAAGATGGTTCACTCCTTCTGGTACATCCCTCACAAAAGGTCGAAATTTTGAAAAAAAAAATATATTTTTTGCACAGATAGAGAAACGATAACCCGATTTTGCTCCAATTTTGCTAATTCTAATATTTGCGGCACTGCAAGGTCAGGTGTGAAAATGGAAAATATCAGCCCACTCCATCAAGTACCTCCCCCACAAATGTTCAAAATTTTGAATAATTATAACTCTCATAAAATGCGATGTAAGAGTCCGATTGTCTTGAAATTTCACACATCCCAATAATTATATTAACCCATGGTCTGGTGTAAAGATGGGATATATCGGTCCACTCCTTCTGGTGGTCGAAATTTTCAAAAAAATATATTTTTTGCACAGATAGAGAAACGATCTAATATTTGCGGCACTGCAAGGTCAGGTGTGAAAATGGAAAATATCAGCCCACTCCATCAAGTACCTCCCCCACAAATGTTCAAAATTTTGAATAATTATAACTCTCATAAATTGCGATGTAAGAGTCCGATTGTCTTGAAATTTCACACATCCCAATAATTATATTAACCCAAGGTCTGGTGTTAAGATGGAATATATCGGTGCGCCTATTCTGGTACCTCCCCTACAAAAGGTTAAAATTTTCAAAAAAATATATTTTTTGCACAGAAAGAAAAACGATAATCTGATTTTTCTCCAACTTTGCAAAGCCTAATATGTGCGTCAGTGCTATTTCAGGTGTGAAAATGGACAATATCAGTCCACTCCATCGAGTACCTCCCCAAGGGTCAAAATTTTGAATAACTCTTATAAAATGTGATGTAAGAGTCCGATTGTCTTCAAATTTCACACGTTCCAATATTTTTATAAACCCAAGATTTGGTGATAAAATGGAATATATCGGTCTCCTCCTGCTAGTACCTTCCCTACAAAAGATCAAAATTTTTAATATCCATAAAGCTCATAAAACGCGAAATTAACATCAGATTCCACTTAGACTTGGCACGTCTGAGTATTTCTATCAACACATGATCTGTTATAAAGAAGGTACAGATCGTTCCATTCCTTCGGGTACTTTCTCATATTAATCATAACACAAGTAAAAATATATTTAAATAATCGAACATAGGCTGAGGGTATACATCCGTCGGCAAAGCCGACCGGTATTTTTTTTACTTGTTTTATGAAATAATCTACGCATTTCCCTTCCCTAGAGACCTATCTCGCTGGATCTTTATTGACAAATATTACCTTTTTTTTAGAAAAATTATTTTCAAAGCTTTTTCTTGAACTCTTTCCGATCACAGTATTTGACCACTTAAGAAATGTGTATACCCTCCACAATAGTATGGAAGGCATATAAAGATTGTCATTCCGTTTGTAACACCTCAAATAATACATTTTAGACTCCACAAAGTAAATATTTTATTGATCAGCATAATATTCTTTATCGATTTAGCGATGTCTGTCCGCCTGTCTGTCTTCGCCTGTGGAAAGCATTGTAGCTTCCCCACGAAATTAAGTAGGTTGACAAAATTCTACTCAAATGTTCAAAAATGCTTTAGTTCTGAATATGGTATAGAATATGGGCTATGAAGATCTTCGCTTTGGTATATCCCCCATATAACTATACCGACAGACAAAAGGTATTTTGGGTGTTTAGTATACAATTCAAACCGATTTTGCTGTAAGTTGGCAGAATATGTTCCCATTATCTAAGAAATATCCTTGCATAGAGTTGTCAATATTGGAAACAAATTTTAGTACAGTCCCATTATAACTGTACCTCCAGATATTTGGTATTTTGATGATTTTTTTGTCACACTTTTCACCAGACATAGCTAAAATTAGGAATTCAAAGTTTGTAATAGGTACTACATTCTAAGGCAGAAAATTGCTTAGGCAGGCCAACGTCTTTGTATAGCCCCCAAATAACGGTACCTCTCTTTATTCGTTATTTTGACGATTTTAGCCACATTATTCACGAAAATCGTTTCAAATTTCGTACCTGAAGATCCTAATGGGTACTACAGCTTATGACAGGATATTGCATAGGCAGGTCCAGGTCTTCGCAAAACCCCCATATAGTAAATCTTCCCTATATTCGGTATTTCAATGATTTTAGCGAAACGTTGGTTTTTTACTAGCTTTTGTTAAAAAAATGACTTCATAGGTTTTTATTCTTAAAATATATCCGATTTATAATTTGAACCACTTCGATCATAACTCTGAATGTTTGACCACATAAGTAATTTTTTTTTTATTTAATTGTTGCGTGTTTAATCACATAATGTGTAATAAATTTAAAAGTTTGAACCAAATAGTGAATTAGGTTCGCTTTATGCATGATTTATAATTATCAAAAGAAGTGAAATACTTACCCAATACTCATTCTGATTTCTATATTTATACGTGTGGAATTTGAAGAAAATCGTTAAATAAACTTAAATTTGATTATTATGGCATTTTTCTTTACTTTGGTCAAAACTTCCGGTGATAGGTCTTTACATTCTTGACGGATATTGTCTTTAAGAGCTGAAGGAATCTTAGTCTTTTCGACATAAATCCGCGACTTAAAAAAGTCCCACAAAAAAGTCTGGAGCGGTCAGATCTGGCGATCTTGCTGGCCAGTGCAATTGCCAAACGGGCGATTAGGTACCAGGGAAATGAATCCTTCAGCATAACGACTGTGGAACGTGCAGTGTGTGCTGTTGCACTTCATGTTGGAACCACACGTTTTCCAAGCCCAACTCATCAAGTTGCGGCTTTCATTTTTTTTCCACCAAATGGTTAATGCCAGCCTGAATGACTTGGATTTTGACACATACAACTGAATTCAACCAAGAAGCAAGTACTTTAAATTTGTTTGAAATCGGTTGAAGTATGGCTATAGCTCCCATACATATGTTACATCCGAGTTGGTGTTTATTATTATATTTGTGACCAGACATCAGATGCAGTTCAGAAATACCTTTGCCAAATTTTGTAAAAATCGGTTAAGATTTGTATATACAGGGTTGCCCATATTCGACGGACCCATCTGGCAACGCCATAACTTTTGACAGAGATGTCACATCGCTTAATGACATACCGCGTTTGAAGCGTCAGTCCAAGCAGATTCTTACCATGAACCAATACACGCCACGCGAGCGCTCTGAAATTTACATTCAACAGAAGAAGTCAATTGTGAAAACTCAACGTGCTTTTAAAACATTAAAAAATGTGAGAAGTGCGCCTTCTAAGAACACCATTAAGCGTTTATACGGAAAATTTTCGACTGGTAAGGCTCTTTCTAATCCGAAGAGGCCATATAAAAGTCGACCAAGGCGATCGGCCGAGAATATCGCTGCCGTACGAGCCAGTGTTGAGAGGTCCCCAAGAACATCCCAAAAACGCCGTTCTCAGCAGTTGGGCATGGCTCGGTCCACTTTACAACGGATTATTCGCATTGATTTGCATTTTTCCCGTACAAAATTCGATTGACGCAAAGAATGTTGCCTGCGGACAAGCCTCGTCGATTGGAATGGGCCCAAAGAGTCATCGAAATGGCCGAAAAAAAAACATGGGTCCGTCGAATATGGGCAACCCTGTAGCTTCCATATATATTTTTATGCGATCTCAGGGTTATTATGCACCAAATATATTATATCAACCCAAATAGGATGAATTTTTGCACATTCAATCGAATTTTTCCATTTGGAGAGGCTCGGTTCCCATATATCCATTGCTCGGATATATATTTTTTAGTACAATCCTTCTCGAAGTCATATGCTGCACTCTATAGCTATGTTAGTTGATACGAGAGGTACAAATGCCTTTGAAAATAAATTCAGAGTTGGATGTATCTCCCATATAAAAGTTCCCTCCAAATTCCTAATATAAACGTGTATTTGTTATGAGTAGCTCTAGTAAAAATGCATGTGGTTTAGAAAATCATATAGTCGACCTCACCCGATGATTGACCTTTTTCTACTGGTTTCTAAGCCGCTTGTTATAATTTGCATGCCGTCAAAATATGCTAATATTTTGATGATCATATTTTTGTTTTGTTTTTTGATTGGAAAGTCAAATTTTAGGTAAATGTGAGCATGCTGTATCCTTAGCATTCTTGCTGAAAAAATGTCGTCGGATGGAAGGAAGGACATAATGGACTGGGATTTGATTCTGGTCTGTGAAAGCATATTAGCATCTATTTAGTGTATGGATATCAAAAATGTACTCTCGGCTGAGTTTCCAGGCAAAAATTACAGATTTTGAAATTTGTAAAATAAGTGGAAATTAAAAGTTGCTCTTGACGAGATTCTTGATCTGTTCACAATGTGTTCTGAACGTTTTGTCTTCGGGGGAGTTTTTTGAATATTTTTTTTTTTAGTTTTATTAAATCGACTAATATAAGAATTTTCTTAAATTTTTGAGAGTTCGCTCTATAACGTGGTATAAACCTTATAATTGCATTTTAAGTAAAATTTGCTAGTAAATAAATAAAAAAAATAGTAAGGAAAGGTCAAAAGTCGGAAGGTATATCGTACCCAACACCGCTATGCGTATTTAGTAGAGCTTCCGTTACAAAAAAGTTCATATTGAGAATTCATGTGAATAAGATCATGCCAACTATGAACAAAATAACATTGTTGTATAGTGCATGCTATGACTTCGATAAGAATTAAATTTAAAAATATTTTTTGGAGCAATAGATATTCAGAACCGAGTTTCACAAGAGGGTAAAATTCGGTTGAATATAAAGAAATATATTCAATTTGAGCTGATTTTACATATGAGGTGAACAATAACCGTAAAATCGGATAAAGATGTATATCGAAGGTATATAAAGATATGAACCCATCTCGATAAAATACAACAGGGTATTTTCGAGCTGTATCTGATGTCCCGTATCAAATACCATTGTTGTGGAGTGCATATTACGCATGTGTGGAAATTTAACACCAAATCGGATGAAACATGTATTTGGGAGCTATAGCTATATCTAAACCGATTTCCACCAAATTTGAAGTACTTGTTTCCAGGATGATTTCATTCGGAATTGCCAAGATTCAGTTAGTTTGGGCTGATATTAGGTATTTAGTGAACAATAAACCTGATATTGGATAAGTATATGTATGGGGGCTATATCCAAATCAACATTTTAGACACTTATTTCTAAGCTGTATTTGATATCTGGTACAAAAAATCATTGTTGCGTTGTTCATATTACACATGTGAGGAACTTAAAACCCCAAACCGGTCGAAACATATATATGGGAGTTATAACTACATGGTTGCCCATATTCGACGGACCTTTGGGGCCTTTGGGCCCATTCCAATCGACGAGGCTTGTCCGCAGGCAACATTCTTTGCGTCAATTGAATTTTGTACGGGAACAAATGCAAATCAATGCGAATAATCCGTTGTAAGGTGGACCGAGCCATGCCCAACTGCTGAGAACGGCGTTTTTGGGATGTTCTTGGGGACCTCTCAACACTGGCTCTTACGGCAGCAATATTCTCGGCCGATCGCCTTGGTCGACTTTTATATGGCCTCTTGGGATTAGAAAGAGCCTTACCAGTCGAAAATTTTTCGTATAAACGCTTAATGGTGTTCTTAGAAGGCGCACTTCTCACATTTTTTAATGTTTTAAAAGCACGTTGAGTTTTCACAATTACTTCTTCTGTTGAATGTAAATTTCAACTATTTTAGAGCGCTCGCGTGGCGTGTATTGGTTCATGGTAAAAATCTGCTTGGACTGACGCTTCAAACGCGGTTTGTCATTAAGCGATGTAACATATCTGTCAAAAGTTATGGCGTTGCCAGATGGGTCCGTCGAATATGGGCAACCCTGTATATCTGAACCGATTTTCACCAAATTTGATGTAATTGTTTCAAAACTGTATTCCTTCGGATATTCCAAAATTCAGGTAACTTGGACCAATATTGGACACAATTAACCCGAAATCGGTCGAATATATGTATGGAAGCTATATCAAAATTTAAACAGATTCTTACCAGTTCCAAAAGGGTTCGTCCTTGGGCCAAACAATTATTGTTTGGAAAATTTCAATTTAATCGAATAGAAAACGCGGCCTCTATTTTTTTCACAAAATTACAACCGAAATCGGTTGAAGATATATTTGGGATCTATAGCTAAATATTATTATAAATATTTTTGAAAAACTCCATCTCAATCGGTTAATAAACGCGACCTGCATTTTGTTCACACAAATACATTGGCAGACGGATAGACATATATACATACATACGTCGACTCAGAAAGTAATTCCGTGAAGATCCTCAAAAATATCTAAGGATCTATCTCGCTTCCTTCTCAATGTTACACTATGTGGTGTAGAGTATAAACACTTTAAAAAAAATTCTGAAAAGTATATTTTTTATTTTTTGTCATGATTTCATAAAACTTTAAAGCATCTCTAAAAAATATTTAAAGTATATTATATTATTAATAACTTTGCTATGAACAAAACCTTAACAAATATGCTGCTTTCCTATTTCAATTTAGTAAAATACTTATTTTTATGATCCCCACAGGAATATTTATTTTAAAAATTGTCACATTATTACCATAAAATATTTTTATAAAGAACTTTAAAATACATAAAAAATAAAAATATTTATTTTCATCTTAAATTAAGTTTTTTTTTATTTTGATATTTTATTTCGAATAATGTGTCCATTGTTCCACCTTCTTTTGTCATTTTATTTCCGTCATATTGAGACATGAAAACATTATTGGCCACAGACCACCGGACACAAAAACTACATTTACACCCGAAATGTAAAACACTTTATTTTATATACCTTGGTAATGTCAACTCCATTTATTTTGAAACGAAAGAAAAACACATCATCTGATGTGACAGATGGTTCATTTATTTACTGCTCTCTTGAAAATGGATTTTCATTTCCAACAACACAGCCTATTATGCATAGCCTTTAGAAAGGACTTAATGACACTCATATATAATAACAACAAACATAACAACCTCCTCTTAAAAAAAGAAAATATTTTCATTTTACTTGATTGAAAAAGAAATTCAGTTTGTATGCCTAGTACTCGGTAGGTAGGACAGTGGAACATGAGTAAAACGAACACAGATATGATTCGAATTCAAGTCAAGTTTGCAATCACTTTTTTCAAAATTTAATACCTACACATTATCTAATGAAATCGCACATGACTACTGTCGTATTGATCTCCACTTATACTCCCTGTTGGTCTAGTAGTGTTTAACTGTAATTTTCTCCTTCCCTCTCCCTCAGCTTTTTTCTTCAATTCTCAAATCCCAAAAAGTGTTTTTGGTGTTTGTCCAAATAGCCTCGGTACACACACAAAGCCGACATCATTCAATAGAGACCATTAAAGGCAATAAAACATTTTGTTTATTCGGACATTTAGCTGCCAAGTTTGTCAAAGACCCTAAGATGTTAAGTTTTTTTTCTTCTTTTTTGTGTCAATGTTTTTCGTTTGCTATTCATTTCATTTCATTCATTCATGTGTCAGAAAATAACATTTCAATTGCCTTCATTGGGCGCCCTTGATATCCATAATCTTATATAATGCCAATTGGAGTTTTTTTCTTCTATTCGTTCGAAAAGTTTTTTAGATGTCACAAACACTAAGTGTTTATGTTGCGAAAAATATCAAAGACATAGATATTTTTCCAAGAAAAGAGAAGCAATAAACTCCTAAGTAATTTTCAAAAGGAATATTTTTGAAACGGTTTATTTTTGATAGACACTAAAATAGTAGACTTCCGCATCAATGGGATTACCCTTAGGAGAGAGAGAGAGAGAGAGAGAGAAAAAGAAATTCAGAGCTCAGATCCAGTGCTCACCTATCAGCCTCAGTCCTTAGGCCTTGCAGAGCCTAAAGTAGAGTATATGTTTTATCACCTCCTCTATAGAACTTCATCCTGCTATGAACTGTTGTAACGACAACCAAATTACTTCCAAGAATTCATAATTGGAGAGTACGAATTTATTATATTCCGACCCCTATGATTCGAAATCTGACCTAGGACCTTTAGATGTAGTCCTCCCTGTCCGACTCTCTCACTGGCGAACGATCCAAACGAAGTATATCAAATGTACAAAATTGCAAAAATCCATCAAATATGGGTTGTTATTACATATATACTACCCAATAAAACCTCAAAATAGGGTCAAGATATAGGATGTAAGCTATATCCGATCTCTGAACCGATCTCAATAGAATTTGGCAGAGGTTTTTCTGAGCTATATGAGACATCTTGTACCAAATATCATTTTTTGGAGTGCATATTGCGTATGTGAAGGACTGAAACACGAAATCGGAAACATATATAAGGAAAACATATATATGAGAGTTATAGGTATATCGGCTTCTAGGCCGAATTCGGTCGGAGATGCCAAAATCCACTCCATTTGGGATGATATTAAACATTTGCTGCTCAAAACCCTGAAATCGGATTAAGGTTATATATGTGAGTTATATACAAATCTGAATCGATCTTGATAAAATTTGGTAAATATATTTCCGAGCTCTTTAAGATATCTGGTACCAAATATCATTGTTGTCGAATGCATGTTACGAATGTGAGGAACTTAAACACCAAATCGGATGAAACATATATATGGGAGCTATAGTTATATCTAAGCAGATTTTTACCAATTTAATGTACTTGCTGACTGAATTCGTACGGATATGCCAAAATTCAAGTCATTTGGATTGATATTGGCTATTTGGTGCACAATTAACACGAAATCGGTTGACGGTATATGTGGGAGCTATATCGAAACCGATCTTGACAAAATTTGACACACTTATTTCAAATCTGTATCTGATAGCTGGTACCAAAGATCATTGTTGTGGAATACATATTACGCTTCTGAGGGACTTTAAACCCCAAATCGGATAAAACATATATGTGGGAGCGAGCTATGGGTATATCTGAACCGATTTTCACCAAATTTAATGTACTTGCTTCTAGGCGGAATTCAGTCGGAGGTCCCAAAATACACTCCATTTAGGCTGATATTATCCCATTTGGAAAGAATTTGCACATTTTCAAAAAAAAAAAATCTGCTAAAAGACGAAGACGTGGACCTACACAGGCAACTTTGTCATAAGCTATTAAAATATTCAAATACGTACCGTGGAAAAAAAATCTGTTTCTAATGTAGCTAATATCATCAAATATAGGGAAGTACCATGGGGGTTATAAAACGTGGACATGCACAGATAATTTTCTGTCATAGGCTGTAGTATCCATTGCAAATTTCAAATACAAAATTTGAAATAATTTCGGTAAATAATATCGCTAAAATACCGAATATCGAGGGGTACCGTTATATAGGGGCTATACGAAGACGTGGACCTACACAGACAATTTTCTGTCATAGGATGTAGCATCTATTACGAACTTCAAATGCCAAATTTGAAACAATTCCGGTAAATAATGTCGTTAAAAACATCAAAATACCGAATATCGGGAGGTACCGTTGCATGGGGGCTATACGAAGACGTGGACCTACATGGCCCATTTTCAATACCAAAAGTCCTGCAGACATAATACACATTTGAGTAAAATTTTATCAACCTACTTTATTTCGTTCGCAAGCTAGAGTGATTTCCACAGACGGACATACAGACGGACTTTTATAAATCGACATAGAATTTTATGCTGATCAAGAATATATATATACTTTGTGGGGTCTAAAATGTATATTTCAAGGTGTTACAAACGGAATGACAAACATAATGTACCCTCCATGCTATGTTGGAGGGTAGAAAAAATAACAAAAATATATTGAAATATCATCATATCGATGCTATACCAAGACCTGAACCTGCATGGTCACATTACCTATTACGAACTTCAAATACAAAATTTCAAACAATTTTATGGAATATTGCACCTAAAATCGTCAAAATACCAATTATGTGGAGGTACTGATATATGGGGCCAGTGCGAAGACCAGGACCTGCATAGACAATTTCCTGTTATCAAAATACTGAGTATTAGGATTTCTGTTATATGGAGGCTATACGAAGATTTGGACCTGTACAGACATTTCTCTTCCTGGGAGTAAAGTGCTTGAAAAGAACTTCTAGTATGAATTTTTAAACAATTCCATTGAAAAATGTAGCTAAAATCATAAAAATATCGAATATATATGGGGGACATACGATATCGTAGACCTATATAGACAATACTCTTCCAGGTGGTAAAGTACTCAGAACGAACTCCTTTTGTGTATTTTCCGACAATTTCATTGAAAAATTGGCTACAATCATTAAAATACCGAATATCGGGGGTACCGTTATATGGAGGCAAAACTATATCGCGGACCGATATAGCCCATGTTCGGACTTGACCTGCCTGCAGACAAAATATTGATATGGGCAAAATTTTAGCTTCCTATCTTTATTCGTATGATTGCAACAGACGGACGGATGGACACGGCTATATTGTCTTAGAAGTATATTTTTTATGTCTAAACTTATTATTTCGATGAGATGAAAACTGTCCATATAGACCCAAGTTAAGCTATAGCCCCCTATGACAGTACCTGCGATATTCGGTGTTTCGAAAATATGTGTTACATTTTTTCATCGGAATTGTATCCAATTTGGTATTTGGAGCTGTAAAGAATACTCTGACTTTAAAATGTCCACGACTTCGTGATATAGAATAATAATAGGGTCAGTTATAATAAAAACGATTCTGAATAAATGTATGCTGGCTTGGCGTGCCAAATGGAGTGAAGAATTGAACTTAACCTCCATGGTATAGTGGTCTACTTCTTATACTCTACCCCACAGTGTGGTCAGGGTATCATGTTTTGTGCATTTGTTAGTAACATAGAGAAGGAAGTGAGGAAGGATTGATGATCTGCATAGAATCATATTCTGAGTCGATTTATGAATTTTTCTGAGTAGAATGAAGGTCGCATTTATTATCTGATTGAGAATGAAATTTTCAAACAATATTTGTTAGGCACAAGGACAAACTCTTTGGTGAGAATCGGTTATAGTTCCCATATATATCAGTATCCGACTTTAGGTTTATTGTGCACCAAATGGCTAATATCAGCCCAAATGGACTGAATTTGGCACTTCCGAAGAAATTCTTCCCACAAGCAAGTACTTCGAATTTTGGTGAAAACCGATTCAGATATAGCTAGACCTCCCACACATATATTTCATCCGACTTGCTGTTAAAATCCCTCACTTGCGTAATATGCACTCCACAACAAGGACATTTAATAACGGTCATCAGATACTGCTCCAAAATACCTCTGCCATATTTTATCGAAATAGCTTCAGATTTTTATATACCTTCGATCCGATTTTAAGGTCATCGTCCACCAAATATGTAGTATCAGCCCAAATTGGAGGGAGAGGTTTTCATATGCAACCAAATTTTTCCATTTGGTACAACTCGGTCCGATAAATCTATTGCCCCAAAAAATAGTTTTTAATTAGTTATTAATATAATCTTTATCGAAGTCAAGTCAGTCAGTGCATGATGCGCTATACAGCAATATCTCTGTTAATTTTGTTGAAAATCTATTTGGAATTGGAAATGGTTCTCAAATTGTGACTACTCTAAAGTCATGGTACGCATTTAAATAAGGGTCATATTGGTATGATCTACTTCAAATAAATTCCCAATATAATTATTTTGTTATGGAAGCTTTATTGAAAAGGGTAGGGTATCATATAGTCGGCCCCATGCCACTTCTGATCTTCTTACTTACTGTTTTTAAGCTGTGACTTTTTCTGCCCATTCAGCCCATTGATGATTTTAGTGTGTAAAACGAAATAAAATATTTTGCATCGAAGTAAATGAGAATTTTTTCCATACCTATTTGAACATAGCCATTCTTTAGTGTATAAATATATGTATGGAAGTTTGTGGAGGAAAAAGTAAAGTTTACCACGTTCAACTAACTTCTTTACTATAAAGTTAATATTTCAACTTCCTCGAAGAGACGACCATTGCTTCCCATAGAGTAACTATTATTGCGAGATGGCAGCAGCAATAGTTTGCACATATCTTAATATTCCTTAAGAGGGCGTTAACAAGCTGTATTCCTTCTTCTTGGAAATATTTTATGTTCTGCTTTCAAGAATAAGTTTTTGGTTTTGGTCGCTGTTCTTACGTTTCATGATTTATAGTTTTAATTTTATGTAAACACGAGCTTTAAATTGCGTTTTGTTTCTCAGGCGCTCTCTCGCTGGTCGGTAAACGTCGTTTCTATAGCAAGCGATTGGGCAAAAAGTTACAAGTGTGCCGTAAATAATTAAAGAGCAATATAATGCAATGGACACTTAAATGCCAACACTATAACTATGATGATGGTGGTTGTGGTGGTGGTAATCTTTAAATATATAAGTTGGAGAAGAAGAATTTTTTGCAGTTTGACTTTAAAAAAAAGAAGCCTTAATAATTGTTTTTATGGTAACAGCTTGAAAATATGCAATTGTGACCGATACTTCTTTCTATACCCTCAGCCATATGGGTACAGAGGGCATATATCATTTGATACGGCCAAAACTTGCCTCATCAAAATGACGAGCTTCGACCCTAGGTCTCTTTGGACCAAATTGGTTTCAGGATATTTGGAGTCGATCTAGCGATATCCGTCCGTCCGACCATCTGTCTGTCTGGCTTGTGTCTGGAGTTTTCGATTTGGTTCAAACTTGGTTCATCGTAATACTTTTGTCAAACTTATATCGAGTTCGGAGATGGGCAATATCGGTCCTCTACTTCTGGCACCTCCCCCAGAAAAGGTAGACATTTTCAAAAATATATTTTCTGCACAGAAATAGAAAGTATAATCCGATTTTGCTCCAACTTTGCAAATCTTAATATTTGAGTTTCATTCCATCAAGTACCTCCCCCACAAAGAGTCAAAATTTTGAATAATTGTAGCTCTTATAAAATGTGATGTAAGCGTCTAATTTTTTTTAAAATATCACTCCTTCTGGTACCTCTCCCACTAAGGGTCAACATATTGCATAACCAAAACGATCATAAAATCTGAAATATGCATCCGGTTCTGGTATAGATCGGACCATTCTTCTGGCCCCCACAAAGTGTCCAAATTTTGAATAACCAAAGCGATAATAAAATCCGAAATAAGCATCGGGTTCTCTTCAAATAGAACGCAACCCATTATTTCTACTAACAAAAGATCTACTGTAAAGATAGGATACATCGGCGCACTCCTTTTGGTACCTTCCCCACAAACGGTCAAAATTTTGAATATTCAAGAAACTTAAAAAAGGCGAAATTAATATCCGATTCCATTCAAACTAACCACATCCCAATATTTCTTTCAAGACAAGATCTGTTATTAAGACACACATTGGTAAGGGTATTATGTCTTTGTGCATTTTTTGTAACATGGAGAAGGAAGCGAAATAGACCCATAGTTACTCTTGAAGATCTTCATAGAATCACTTTCTGAGTCGATTTATGCATGCCAGTCCATCCGTCTGTCCATGTATTTTTGTGAACAAACGGAAAGTCGCATATTTTATCCTGTTGAGATGACATTTTCCAAACAATATTTGCTTGGCCCCAGGACGAATTCTATTGAAATTGGTAAGAGTCTGTTCAAATTTAGATATAGCTCCCATATATATCTTCAACCGATTTCGGATTAATTGTGCACCAAATGGCCAATATAAGTCCAAATTACCTGTATCTTGGCACATCCAACCAAATTCAGTTTAGAAGCAAGTATATAAAGTTTGGAGAAAATCGGTTCAGATATAGCTACAGCTCCCATATATATGATTTGGGGTTTTAAGTCCATCACATGCGTAATATGCATTCGAAAACAATTAAATTTTTGGTACCGGACATCAGATACCGCTCGAACATACCTCTGTCAAAGGATATAGCTCCCATGAATATCTTTGTCCGATATTATTATTATTGTGCATCAAATGGCTAATATCTACCCAAATGGATTGAATTTTGGAATTTACGGCTGAATTCTTCCTATAAACCAGTACTTCAACTTGGTGTAAATCTGTTCAGATAAAGCTATAGCTCCCATATATATGTTTTATTCGATTGGGGGTTAAAGTCCCTCACATGCATGATATGCATCCGACAACAATGATATTTGGTACCAGCTTATAAAACTCGAAAATATCGAGAACGGCTAAGATTTGGATACAGCTCCTATATATATCCCTATTCGGATTTCAGGTTTATTGAGCAAATAATGGCTAATATCTGCCCAAATGGAGACGTATGTTTCCATTTTGTGGAACTTGCCTTCGCGAAGTGATATCATGCACTCTATAGCAATGTTATTTGGTATAAAAGATTAAAATGTCTCCGTAAAATTTAGTGAAAATCGATTCAGAATTGGATATGCCTCCACCATATTAGTTACCTTTGAAACCAAACTATAACTGCACTAAATCCAAATGTTGATAGTTGGTATGATCTACTTCAAATAAATTCATTTGTTACGGAAGCTCTACTAAATATGCATATTGTTGTAGGGTATCATATAGTCGGTCCCGCCCGACTTTTGACTTTTCCTTACTGGTTTTATCTGTATTAGATTAAATGATCCGCTCTCCACATGTTCCAAAATTTGT
Organism: Musca domestica; assembly: GCF_030504385.1. Taxonomy (NCBI): domain Eukaryota; kingdom Metazoa; phylum Arthropoda; class Insecta; order Diptera; family Muscidae; genus Musca; species Musca domestica. Next base: position 1,101,302 of record NW_026712234.1, read on the forward strand.
AGATATCTCATATAAACTTTAGGAAGTAGAAGATATAGTCAAAATATGGCACGTTGTAATACTTATATCAGACTTAGGTCAAACACGAATTGGACAATATTGGCCAACTGCTTCGGAATCTTCCCCGTAAAGGGTCAAAAGTTAGAATAATCATAACTCAACGATCGGGGTATACACCTGTCGGAAAAATCGACTGATGCTATTTAACTTGTTCTTAAATAATATACTTGTATTTAATGAAAACTCTCTGATATTAAAATTTCTTGGTCAACATAATTTTTTAAATCTATGTACAAAACAAAAATTCGCAATATTTTGTTTTGTTGTTGAAATTTATTCGGCAGCCAAATAAAGAAGAAAATAATTAATAACAAAACAGAACTGCCTCAAGACTACCATCAACAAAGGCCAGCTAACAAAGAAGTGGCAGTTGTAGTAGTTGATAACAAATTCATTTTTCTCTCGAGTCACATTTTGAACAGGTGGTTACGTCTAACTTTTTTTGTTTCACTCCTCCCCAAAACAAAACAAAACAAAACAACAACAACAACAAAATATTGTGGTTTTGCTTTGGGGAAAACGCATAATTTCCATGACTGACATCTGTTTTTGAAAACAGTTGGCAAAGACAGGACTGCCTTGGCCAGTATTAAAATTTGTTAGCTTGCAATGCTAGATATGGGGGAGGAGGTAGGGGGAAGTAGTTGAGGGGCGGGAATTGTTATTGGTGTTGTTTGTTTATATCCTAAGGATGAAATAAATTTCAATTTTGTGACAATGGGCGTGCGTGCCAAAGATGAAGTGCTGCAAGTCCTGTCCACCAGAGTATTTCTATGGAAAATGAATATTTTTATACATTTGTGTGTGTGTGTGAGTGTGAGCGCGTGTGCGTGCGTGCGTGTGTTTAACTTGGCTACCGGACGAATGTTCATTTGTCATACTAAAAGAAAGTTAATCAACGTGTCACGAAACACTTAAAATGTCAACTGATGTGTTGTTGTTGTTGTTGCTGCTGCTGCTGCTGCTTCTGCTTTTGTTATGGCCATTGTTAGTGGGGGGAAATATAAATTTCCGCATAAAGTAGTAGTATTTACTGTTATTATGCGTGGGTATGTAGGCAATTTATTGATAAGTAAAGAACAAATACCGTAAAAACTAGTTAAACACTTCAACCCTCCTCATATGAATTCCTTAGAGATGGGAAGAGGTTTATCTATCGAAAACATTTTTTTTTTATCAAAAAGTGCAAGTTTCGATATTTTTATTTGGGATCGAGGTTTATTTTTATAAGTTTGATTTGATTTATTTTTATAAGTTTGATTTGGCCAACAATTATGTAACACCTCGAAATATTGGTCCCCGACATAGGAAACTCTATATAGGGTCAGAATAGCAGCCTATTGTTTTTGGGGTTAAAATTGACCAAAAACTTAAAAATTTCCTTCTGTTGCTCTACAGAAGTCTACCACATTGGAAGGTCAACAAAAAAATTTTACGGGTAAAAAAACTATAACTTGTATGTCAAAAAATTTCCACTAAATCGCGAATATTTTTTAACCCGAACTAAATCACAAATCAGTCGGATTTCTCAAGCAAAAATAGATTTGTGTTAACCGATGGGACTGGAATCCTGAATTTTGGAATTATTTTTAACAAGTAAGAAAAGGCTATAGTCGTGCGGGGCCGACTACGTTATACCCTACAACACTACAATATGTTAGAAGCCCCCTTATGTCCAAATCCATTTTGGAAGATTTCGCTTTTGAAATTAGGATTTTGACCAACATTTATGCATGCCGTCGGGCTGCTAGTTGTTGTAGTCCATTTTACAGATAAATATAATCCAATGGTCATCCAAAATGCTAGAATTCTACCCTGTCCTTAACTCTCTTCACAGGCGTGTCGATTGGCTTCAATTGTGTGATCGGAAAAACATTTCTGTTTTTGGTTGATTTGAACCCCTAAATATTTTGCAATCATCTCAAAAAACAAGAAGCCCCTCTGTATCTCCAAATTTAGACTCATCTATATGATTTGCTTGTGTACGATATTTGGCCATATTCGTCAACGAAATCAGCATAAAAAGCCAGAAATTCGCCTTTTGAGTATTCCGGATATCGCCTGTAAGTAATTCTTTTATATTTTTCACACAAAATTAGTCGTCCATTCTATAACGCTGTCCTAAACTCTAACTTCATGCGAGATTTCGTGTCCTTTGGTTTCTATTTGTGACCTTTATAACGGCTGCAAAATCAGGAAAATTTTTTGTTGTTGGTCCATTTCAACCCCCTAATATATTGCGGACATCTTTGAAAACAATAGGCCTAGCCCTTCGCTATATATGTCCGATATATTTACTATCGGCATCTACGTAACGGTCAGAATTGACCTGTTCGTCTATTTGTAATTTCGCCGGGATTAAAAATATTCGCGGTTTGATGGAAAACTTTACTTTTATTTAGCACAAATGTTGTGGCTTAAGCTCTAGCCGCATGCTAACTTCCGCTTTGATTGGTCCATAATTGCGACCTGTAGAGCAACTGCAAAATCAGGATTTTTTCAGTTGTTGGTCCATTTCAACCCCTAAATATTATGCGATCATCTCCAAAAAAGGAGGGTTCTATTCTGACCCTATCCCCACCTCCATTCTAAATTTCGTGAAGATCGGGCCATAATTGCGACCTGTAGAGTGATTACAAATTAACATGGACAGACGGACGGACGGACATACATAGCTAGATTGACTTAGCTCGGCGAAATAGGAAGATCCATATATACTTTCCTATGTGGGAAACCAATATTTCAAGGTGTTACATAAATTTTGGCCCAATCAAACTTATAATACCCCCAACACATAGTGTTGTAGGGTATAAAAATAAGTATAAGAATACAAAAGGTTACAAATAGAAAACATTTCAATTCAATTCAAGACGATACGACTGAAGCTTGAATTTCAAATTTTACACGAGGGTCAGTCTTTGCATGTAGGCGTGTAATAAGGCTGCGTTCTTGGAAATGCGCACTAAGTGGGTACGCAAACTACTTAAATGTAGTAAAAATGTAATAATCTGTATTGGACAAACAGCTAGAGTTCTGAAAATTGGGATAAGAATCACCGATGGAGTGCAGGAGAGGTGTACGGAAAGTTCTAAAATGGTACTAAACTTCTTAAGTGGCACCATTTGATATTATGTGAACGGATAAAGCTTAAATTTTGAAAATTGGTATGAGAATCAATGTTGTAAAGGTAGTTTGATATAAGAGCGCGGTTTTGGAAATACGTACGAAGTATGCCAAAAAGTTTACGTTAGGATGAACGTGTGAAGCTGGAATTTTGAAATTTTGGTATTGGGTTCCCCGTAGCTGGTAGGCTTGCGAAAAGAAGTCGTTTTGGACATGTGTAGCACAAGTTCACGAAAAATATTAAATAGTACTATATTTGGTACAATTTGGTATTGAGTGAACATGTAGGCCTTGCATGTTCAAATGTTGTATTAAAGTCGCTGTTCTTGTGTAGCCTTTAATTGTACGAAAAATACTAAATGGTACTGAATATGGTCTTGGTTGAAGGAATAGAAATAAAATTCTGAAATTTGATATTTAGATAACTCGTGGTATCTCTGTTTAAAATTTGGAGGTGGTTTTAAAAATTTGTACTATAATTGTATGAAAAGAACTAAGTAAATATCCTTTAAAAAACATTTAAAACATCCACGTTTATAGTCCTTTAAAAATTCTTTAAAAAATCTTTAAAAAATCCGCGTTTATAGTCCTATAAAAATCCTTTAAAAAACATTTAAAAAATCCACGTTTATAGTCCTTTTAAAAAATTCTTTAAAAAATCTTTAAAAAATCAACGTTTATAGTCCTTTAAATATCCTTTAAAAAAATCCACGTTTATAGTCCTTTAAATATCCTTTAAAAAAATCCACGTTTATAGTCCTTTAAATATCCTTTAAAAAATCCACGTTTATAGTCCTTTAAATATCCTTTAAAAAAATTCCACGTTTATAGTCCTTTAAATATCCTTTAAAAAATCTTTAAAAAATTCCACGTTTATAGTCCTTTAAATATCCTTTAAAAAATCTTTAAAAAAATTCCACGTTTATAGTCCTTTAAATATCCTTTAAAAAATCTTTAAAAAAATTCCACGTTTATAGACCTTTAAATATCCTTTAAAAAATCTTTAAAAAAATTCCACGTTTATGTCCTTTAAATATCCTTTAAAAAATCTTTAAAAAAATCCACGTTTATAGTCCATTATATATCCTTTAAAAAATCTTTAAAAAATTCACGTTTATAGTCCTTTAAGTATCATTTAACAAATGTTTAAAAAATCCACGTTTATAGTCCTGTAAGTATTCTTTAAAAAATCTTTAAAAAATCCACGTTTATAGTCCTATAAATATCCTTTAAAAATTCTTTAAAAAATCCACGTTTATAGTCCTTTAAAAATTCGTTAAAAATTCTTTAAAAAAAAATCCACGTTTATAGTCCTTTAAAAATTCGTTAAAAATTCTTTAAAAAAAAATCCACGTTTATAGTCCTTTAAAAATTCTTTAAAAAATCCACGTTTATAGTCCTTTAAAAATTCGTTAAAATTCTTTAAAAAAACAACGTTTATAGTCCTTTAAAAATTCTTTAAAAAAATCCACGTTTATGGTCCTTTAAATATTCGTTAAAAATTCTTTAAAAAAACAACGTTTATAGTCCTTTAAAAATTCTTTAAAAAATCCACGTTTATGGTCCTTTAAATATTTTTTAAAAATTCTTTAAAAAAATCCACGTTTATAGTCCTTTAAAAATTCTTTAAAAAAATCCACGTTTATAGTCCTTTAAAAATTCTTTAAAAAAATCCAAGTTTATAGTCCTTTAAAAATTCTTTAAAAAATCCACGTTTATAGTCCTTTAAAATTTCTTTAAAAAAATCCACGTTTATAGTCCTTTAAAAATTCTTTAAAAAATCCACGTTTATAGTCCTTTAAAAATTCTTTAAAAAAATCCACATTTATAGTCCTTTAAAAATTCTTTAAAAAAATCCACGTTTATAGCCCTTTAAAAATTCTTTAAAAATATCCACGTTTATAGTCCTTTAAAAATTCTTTAAAAAATCCACGTTTATAGTCCTTTAAAAATTCGTTAAAAATTCTTTAAAAAAACAACGTTTATAGTCCTTTAAAAATTCTTTAAAAAATCCACGTTTATGGTCCTTTAAATATTCGTTAAAAATTCTTTAAAAACAACGTTTATAGTCTTTAAAAATTCTTAAAAAAATCCACGTTTATGGTCCTTTAAATATTTTTTAAAAATTCTTTAAAAAAATCCACGTTTATAGTCCTTTAAAAATTCTTTAAAAAAATCCAAGTTTATAGTCCTTTAAAAATTCTTTAAAAAATCCACGTTTATAGTCCTTTAAAAATTCTTTAAAAAAATCCACGTTTATAGTCCTTTAAAAATTCTTTAAAAAAATCCACGTTTATAGTCCTTTAAAAATTCTTTAAAAAAATCCACGTTTATAGTCCTTTAAAAATTCTTTAAAAAAATCCACGTTTATGGTCCTTTAAATATCTTTTAAAAATTCTTTAAAAAAATCCACGTTTATGGTCCTTTAAATATCTTTTAAAAATTCTTTAAAAAAATCCACGTTTATGGTCCTTTAAATATTTTTTAAAAATTCTTTAAAAAATCCACGTTTATGGTCCTTCAAATATTTTTTAAAAATTCTTTAAAAAAATCCACATTTATAGTCCTTTAAAAATTCTTTAAAAAATCCATGTTTATGGTCCTTTAAATATTTTTTAAAAATTCTTTAAAAAATCCATGTTTATGGTCCTTTAAATATTTTTTAAAAATTCTTTAAAAAATCCACGTTTATGGTCCTTTAAATATTTTTTTAAAATTCTTTAAAAAATCCACGTTTATAGTAATTTAAGAATTCTTTAAAAAATCCAAGTTTCTATTCCTTTAAAAATTGTTTAAAAAAACCACATTTTTAATCCTTTGAATATCCTTTAAAAATTGTTTAAAAAATCCAAATTTTTAGTCCTTTGAATTTCCTTTAAAAATTGTTTAAAAAATCCAAAGCAAATGAAAAGTGACAGCTCTAAGCAACTTGGTTTATTTCCAATAACATTGGCTTCTATGACAACCAAAACCGATAAAATTCTAATTCGAAAATAAAACCGATAACATTGATTTTCATGACACCAAATCATTTTTTCTTGTCGTTTTTAAAACCAATAGTCACAAAATTGGTTTCTATGACAGCCCTGTATATCTTAATTTGTACCGATTTTCAACAACTTCAAAAGGATTCGTCCTTGACCCAAACAGATATTGTTAGAAAAGTTTCATTTCAATCGGATGATAAATGCGACCTGCATTTTGTTCACAAAAATACAGGGACAGACGGACTGACATGCATAAATCGACACAGAAATTGAATCTATGAGGATCTTCAAAAACGACTATCTCGCTTCCTCTCCCATGTTACAAACAAATGGACAAAGACATAATACCCTTACCACTTTACGGTGTAGGGTAAAAACAGCATTGATAATAATGGAGCAATAGTCCGGAACAAAAATGTCTAAGCTTGTATTTTTACAAGATAACATTTGGCCAGCAGTTGTAGCATTTTTGCTGTATTTATATAATTTTCAGGTTATATAATTTTTAGTTTTCAACCTATAATATTGAATCAATATATGATATAACCTCCCCATAACTTTTGACCACACCCACGTTGCCGTAATACAAATTACCACAATTTTATGGTCGTACAATACAAACGACCATTATTAATGTTGGAAAATAAAGACATTTCATTTTTTAAACTACGAAACAAGGCTCACACAACACACAAAGTTTCCTATACAACAAAAGGAGAAACAACACCAACAAAAAACATATGACCCCCATGTCCTTACATTCATCACTCACTCACTCGCTCTCACGCCATTGAAGACATGAAAAAGCAACCAGAGGCCCAAACACGTTTCAGTGTTGCTTTTAATTTGTAAATCAAAGTGACTTCAAATCAAATACGTGTCATTTTATTGAACAGCCTGAAGCTGTGCGGCAATTTACGAAGGCATTGCATTGATTGGGAAGCTAGGACGGTTGGTTCGGATTGGCCAGAAGGTTTTCACCAAATTTAGCTGCCAATAACATTCAACATTGTAACATCATTAATTTGTGACAAAACGTTCGGCATCGTTCTCGTTTTATTTTTGCGGCTTTGCTTTATTAACATTTTTGTAATATTCTCCATTCATCTTCTCACTCCCCTCCTTGGTGGGCCTGGGGATAAAAGAAAACTCTGTTCCCTTATCTGCTCTATTTTTAGAGAGCATCCAAATCCTGAAGTAGAATTGACGATGGTTATCTTCTTGGTCATGTTTTGAGATTTGACAAACGTGTCGTATGTCTTGCACTAATTCGTCCATTTAATCAGAGGGTATGACGTAGCCAAGGGAGTAGGGGGTGGCTATGTATGCGAGCTTCTGACACACACACCACCACAACAGATGAACAATGCAAAGAAAAAGTGAACAAAATATGAATGCAAAAGACAAGATTCATCCATTCCCAATGCACGCTGGACCGTCGGTCGGTCACTCATGCACATTTCATATCTTTGATGGACATTTGCATGCATGAATCTAGTTTATGATGGAAGCGGCGACTACGTCAAAAAATGAACACGCATGTAAAACAACAAGAACCAGAACATCCACAACAACAACAATGTAATGTGGAAATCTACGTAAAAAGGGGGGATATGCATATCTAACGCTACATTAATTTTCATCTGCAGATTAGATATGGGCCTCCCAAAAGCGGAAAACAACCGCGTTGGTGATTAATGTGCGCGTGTATGAGTGTGAGCGCTGGTGTGTGGGTGTGCTGCATGTGTTACAACATAATCGCCAAACGACAACAACAACATCATCATCATCATCGTTGAGCTGAAATATGACTAGTGCGAGCAGCGGAACAACGTTTTGAATTTCTGTTTCCCTTTCCTGTTTTTTGTGTTTGACAATATCGCGCACGCTTAGGCGGATACCTTGCTGAAGTTTTCAAATGCGAGATAAGAGGATAGTCGGAAATTCCTTTCCAAAAATTTGGAACATTGCCCGATTTTGAAAATAACTATATTTGGCGATATAAAGAAGACACTGTCTTCTTATGGTAGTCAAGAAGGTCCTCTTACAGACGACAAGGAAGTCATATTAAAAGAATACCAGAAGATCTTCTTCTAGAATTCGAGAAGGTTTTCTTCTAGAAGACCACAAGGCATTCCTCTAGAAGACCAGAAGGTCTTCTTTTTAGAGAAGTCCTAGAAGTTCTTCTCATAGTCGACCAGAAGCGAAGATCTTCTCATAGAAGGCCAGACGGTATTCTTCTCATAGAAAAGCAGAATGTCTTAATTTAAGAGAGTAGCAGAAACTCTTCTTTTAAGAGAAAGGCAGAAACTCTTCCTTACGAGAAGAGAAAAAGATCTTCTTCTCAGAGAAGAACAGAAGGTCTTCTTCTCAGAGAAGAGCAGAAGACTTCCCCTCAGAGAAGACCAGAAGGTCTTCTTCTCAGAGAAGAGCAAAAGGTTTTCTTCTCACAGAAGAGTAGAAGGTATTTTTTTCTGAGAAGACCGGAAGGTCCTCTTCTTCTTTATCCTTTTTTTCTGAGAAGACTGGAAAGTCTTTTTCTTCTCTGAAAACAACGGAAGGTCCCCTTCTTCTCTGAGAAGAAAGGTCTTCTTATAGAAGACCGAATGGTCTTGTCATAAAAACCAGAGGGTCTTCTCATAGAAGATCAGAGGGTCTTCTCATAGACGACCAGAGGATCTTTTCATAGAAGACCAGGGGGTCTTCTCATAGAAGACCAGAGGGTCTTCTCATAGAAAACCAGAGGGTCTTCTCATAGAAGACCAGAGGGTCTTCTCATAGAAGACAAGAGCGTCTTCTTCATAGAAGACAAGAGCGTCTTCTTCATAGAAGACCAGAAGAGGTCTTCTCATCGAAGACCAGAAGAGGTCTTCTCATCGAAGACCAGAAGAGGTCTTCTCATCGAAGACCAGAAGAGGTCTTCTCATAGAAGACCAGAGGATCTTCTCATAGCAGACCAGAGGATCTTCTCATAGAAGACCAGAGGGTCTTCTCATAGAAGACTAGAGGGTCTTGTCATAGAAGACCAGAGGGTGTTCTCATAGAACACCAGAGGGACTTTTCATAGAAGACCAGAAGGTCTTCTTATAGAAGACCAGAGGGTCTTCTCATAGAAGACCTGAGGGTCTTCTCATAGAAGACCAGAAGGTCTTCGTCATAGAAGACCAGAAGGTCTTCGTCATAGAAGACCAGAAGGTCTTCGTCATAGAAGACCAGAAGGTCTTCGTCATAGAAGACCAGAAGGTCTTCGTCATAGAAGACCAGAAGGTCTTCGTCATAGAAGACCAGAAGGTCTTCGTCATAGAAGACCAGAAGGTCTTCGTCATAGAAGACCAGAAGGTCTTCGTCATAGAAGACCAGAAGGTCTTCGTCATAGAAGACCAGAAGGTCTTCGTCATAGAAGACCAGAAGGTCTTCGTCATAGAAGACCAGAAGGTCTTCGTCATAGAAGACCAGAAGGTCTTCGTCATAGAAGACCAGAAGGTCTTCGTCATGCAGACCAGAAGGTCTTCTTCATAGAAGACCAGAAGGTCTTCTTCACAGAAGACCAGAAGGTCTTCTTCATAGAAGACCAGAAGGTCTTCTTCACAGAAGACCAGAAGGTCTTCTTCACAGAAGACCAGAAGGTCTTCTTCACAGAAGACCAGAAGGTCTTCTTCACAGAAGACCAGAAGGTCTTCTTCACAGAAGACCAGAAGGTCTCTTCACAGAAGACCAGAAGGTCTTCTTCACAGAAGACCAGAAGGTCTTCTTCACAGAAGACCAGAAGGTCTTCTCACAGAAGACCAGAAGGTCTTCTTCATAGAAGACCAGAAGGTCTTCTTCGTAGAAGACCGGAAGTTCTTCTTCATAGAAGACCGGAAGTTCTTCTTCATAGAAGACCGGAAGTTCTTCTTCATAGAAGACCAGAGGGTCCTCTTATAGAAGACCAGAGGGTCCTCTTATAGAAGACCAGAGGGTCTTCTTATAGAAGACCAGAGGATCTTCTCATAGAAGACCAGAGGGTCTTCTCATAGAAGACCAGAGGATCTTCTCATAGAAGACCAGAGGATCTTCTCATAGAAGACCAGAGGATCTTCTCATAGAAGACCAGAAGGTCTTCTCATATAAGACCAGAGGGTTTTCTCAAAGAAGACAAGATGGTCTTCTCTTCTTTCTACTTGCTTCCATAATCCCCACCTTTTGTAATTTTTCCAAATGACGAAACACTTCCGTCAACCACCTCGTTCCATTCATTATAAATTAAACATCAGCGTGAGCGAGGAGTGAGTGTTCGAATGTTTGTGTCGGATGGCAAACAAGTTTTGGCGGATAAGACGAGTATGATTTGTTACTGACAGCATCTCTGCGGCAAGTGTGATTTATTTCTTTGTTTAACAATTTGGCCAAAGATAAAAGAAACGAACCATCGGAGAACAACAAATGTATCTATCTACAAAATCGTGTGTGGAAAGAAATCTTTTCATTGCCAACCATTCACCAGTGGTACAACACTAACGCAGTAATCCTTCAGTGTAAATAATCCTTCTTGGCCTCTAAGGAAACTATTTTTGGCAATGAAGTGTTATGATTATCGTCAAACATTCAATGGGTTACTGATATCCGGCAGAAAAAGCAAAAAACGGAAAATAGAAACAAAGTAATATTTATGCTTATCGTTACTGTTCTTGACAAGCATAAGCCTATTAAGAAGATATATGTGTGTGTATGTATGTATATGTATGTAAGACTTGTTGTTGTTGACGTTATGGACCAATCCTGCAGTAAACGTTTTATGTATTCCAAATATGGAATACATAAATAAGGATTATACTGGGGTTATACATATTGTAACCATGTCTTGTTGTTGTTGCCATTGCATAATTTATATTACCCCAACCCGCAGTTCATTCTACGTGACCTTAGACACATTATAAATTATTTTGATGTCTGTGTTTCGCTTGGGTTACAAGGACTCTTTGCTCGTTGGAGATTACTCAGCGTAACCGTTATGATAATCAATCAATTTTTGGACATTTAATGATTTTGTCATAGATGCCATTTAAATACTAATGGTTGCTTCCTAGAATTGGAATCGTAGGTGGAAAAGTTGCCACATGGCATTGAACGGGAGTAATTAGTTCTGGTAATCATATTTTAACGATTGCTGGAATTTGATATATCAGCACCTTAAAGGTGTTTTCTATTTGATATTTGCAGTATAAGTCTTTAAGAACAAAGGAAACATTTTTAATACTCATTGAGCAAGTAAAAAAGACTTTCGATTTAGTAATGTCCTACAACAGTTCATCTATCAAAAATATCCTACATAATGAAAGATTGAACCAAATAGGGAACGTATTACCCAATTTTGGAGCATTTTGGATTTTTGCGAATAAAATCAGATTCACACCTGTTTCCTATTTACAAAAAAAAAAATGTTTTAATATTTCAGGGAAGTTTTAAAAAAATTCAATATTATTGTCCTAAGAAACCTTTAAATATCCAAAAAAATTGGAAATTTAAACAGATAATCCCTTACATTTTTTCTTGAAAAAAACTGGATTTGTTCTAAAAAAAAATAAGTCGGACAGGACCGACTATATGATACCCTACACCACTATGCATATTTAGTAGAGCTCTCATGAAAGAAACATTTATATTGGGCATTTCTGAGCACTATGAGATATCTGGTACAAAATATGATTATGGTAGAGTGCATATTCCGAAAGTTGGAGATTTAAACACCAAATCGGGTGAAGCATATACATGGGAGCTATAGCTATATCTGAACCGATTTCCACCAAATTTTGGTCGAAAGTACCAAAATTCACACCATTTGGACTATTAGCCATTTAGTGCACATGAAACCTAAAATCGGATGAAGATATATATGGAGTTATATCCAAATCTGAACCGAACTTTAAAAATTTGATCTATGAATTGCTAGGCTGTATCTGATATCTGGTGCTAAATATCAGTCATGTGGAGTGCATATAACGAATGTAAGGGACTTATTCACCAAAATCGTATGAAACAAATATATGGGAGCTATAGCTATAACAGAACCGATTTTCACCAAATTTGAAACACATGCTTATACGGACGGACATGCATAAATCGACTCAAACTGTGATTCTATGCTGATCACCAAAAGGAACTATGGGTCTATCTCGTTTCCTTCTCCATGTTACAAACAAATGCACAAAGAAATAATACCCTTACCACTATGTTGTGTAGGGTATAAAAACAACAACAAAAAGTTTCGACTACATCCACTAAATGTGTGTGTAACTGAAATGTGTGTCAGATTCCGTTTCACAAGAGATCTTGCATTACTAAAAATATTGGTATGTGTGAAGCTTGAAGATAATCGGATGTTTATTTCGCCCTTTTTGGCAGTTTTGTTCTCTAAAATTATCACCCTTTTTATGGTGGAGGTACCAGATGGAGTTGACTGATTTAAATTAATAAAAATATTTGTTTGGAAAGTTTGAAAGAAATCAGAGGATTATTTTGCATTTCATTAACCTTTATGGGAGAGGTATCGGCAGGAGTGCTCCGATATATTCAACAGTTATTGTATTGATAAAAACATTAGGATATGACAAGTTTCAATGGAATCGGGTGTTCATTTCGCATTTGTATTAGCTTCTTACCTATTCAAAATGTTGACCCGTTGTGGGGGAGGTACTTGATGAAGTGACCTAGCATTGATGCTAATATTGGGATTTATAAGGTTCAAACGAAACAGGATAATCCTTTCTTGTTCTATGGGGTAAAAAATTCTTTTTGAAAGGAGGAACCAGAATGACCAGAACTTGATCTAAGTTTGACAATAACATTACGATGTACCAAGTTTGGACCGAAACGAATACTCCTTCCAGAGTTATTGTGCGTACCGGCCAGGCCGACGGACTGACGGACGAATACCTCTAGATCGACTCCAACTGTTCTGAAACATATTTTGGTCCGAAAAGACCTAGGTTCTAAGGGCGTTATTTCGATGAGACGCATCATGGTCATGTCAAATGATACAAACCCTCTGCAGCCTGACTGAGGGCATAACAAATTTAAAAAGTGGCCGATGTAATCAAATTACCAAATATTGAACTCAATAATTATATGAGAATTTAGCTTATAAGTAAGTATGTTAAATTTGATGAAATTCTATCTATAGCTTCCCCCACTTTCGTAATATACAGGGTTGCCCATATTCGACGGACCCATCTGGCAACGCCATAACTTTTGACAGAGATGTCACATCGCTTAATGACATATCGCGTTTGAAGCGTCAGTCCAAGCAGATTTTTAACATGAACCAATACACGCCACGCGAGCGCTCAGAAATAGTTGAAATTTACATTCAACAGAAGAAGTCAATTGTGAAAAAAATGTGAGAAGTGCGCCTTCTAAGAACACCATTAGGCGTTTATACGAAAAATTTTCGACTGGTAAGGCTCTTTCTAATCCGAAGAGGCCATATAAAAGTCGACCAAGGCGATCGGCCGAGAATATCGCTGCAGTACGAGCCAGTGTTGAGAGGTCTACAAGAACATCCCAAAAACGCCTTTCTCAGCAGTTGGGCATGGCTCGGTCCACTTTACAACGGATTATTCGCATTGATTTGCATTTGTTCCCATACAAAATTCAATTGATGCAAAGAATGTTGCCTGCGGACAAGCCTCGCCAATTGGAATGGGCCCAAAGGGCCCAAAGATCCGTCGAATATGGGCAACCCTGTACACACCACTCCAATGATATTTTTGGCACCAGATATCAGACACAGCTCAGAAATACCTCTTCCAAATTTTACCGAGATCGGTTCAGATTTCTATATACCTTCGACATACAGGGTGAGATAAAAAACTGCAACAAATTCAAACGCCATAATTTTTACATTATTTTTAAATTTTATTGAATGAAAGCAAAACATATCTGAAATAGCATCAAATTTTAGAATAAGTTTGGATTTGTTCAAATTGGCCACCTTTGGCAAGAATTATGGCCCTCAAACGGGCAAAGAAAACATCTCACGCTGCCCGAATATTGCTCTACGGTATTTTAGCCCATTCCCGGCGAAGAGTTTGCTTGACATGATCGATACTTTGGTATTTTTAGTGCCAACTTTGCTTTCCGAAAAATACTCCAAACACAATAGTCCAACGGATTGGTATCCGGAAATTTTGGTGGCCATTGTGCTCTGGAAATGAAACAAGGAACCTCATTTTGTAATTTTCGCGATAATATTCTGCATTTATTCTGATGCCACGGTCGATTAATACGAGCAGAGAGCGATCATCGGCTGTTATGGCGGCCCAAACCATCATTATGGCCGGCGCTTGAGTTCTGGTGGCCAACCGAAGATGCACATTTTCAGCTGGCCTCTTTGGCAAGTGACCACGATCATGTTGTTTGTTTACAAACTGCTGGACAACGAATGTTTTCTCATCGGAGAAAACCATATTCGGTAGTTCACCACTTTCGGCCAAGCGAAGCAATATTTAGCTTTCTGTTGCGGTGTAAGTTCTTGCACTTTTTGGAATTTCAATGGCTTTACCCCGAGCTCATTTTTTAATATTTGCCGAAGGGAATATTGCGATATGTTCAGCTCACGAGCCATTTTCGACGCGGTTTCCGAGCAAGTCATTTCTTATTTTTGTGTTTGATCTCATCCTTCAAAAATTATATTTTTTGGAGATTTTTACACAAAACTCACAAAAAGTACGACTTAAAACCTAAAATGTCTGTTTAATATATATGAATTCCTGGTGTTTAGATAAGATTTAGACTTTTGACGTCCTTTAGTAGAATTTTATGACAAATAATTTTGTAGACTATTTTGACTTGATACGATTTCGTTGAAAGTAATTTTTTAAGCATATCTTTTAGAAAAGGACCAAAAAGACCCCTTTGTCATAGAATTAAAATCTTCTTACGAAATATTTCTCGTATTTATATCTGCAACATTGCCGAAGACACTATATACCTTAAATGCACGGATTCCGCAGAATCTTAATCGGAAATTTTCCAAAAGTGTTGAAAAAAGGGGAACTTGAACTGTTACATGTGGGTTGCGTTTCGATATAAAAAAAAAACCCGAAACACTTAGTTCTACATGCATAATCTATGGAGTTTCTCAGTAATTATTAAAAAAAAAGTAAAAAGCTGTAAGTTCAGCCGGGCCGAATTTTGAATGCCCTCCACTATTTGGCAATTCTCAAAAACAATCAAATCCGTTAAAAATTCTGTTAAAATCTTGGAAATACCGAACGTAGCTGTTATATTTGGGTCAATACGACGACATAGATCTGCTTAGGTAACTTTTGTCATAAGACATTACAATATTCAAATGAGAGACTTAGGAAAAAATCGGTGAATAAGGCAGCTAAAGTCATCAAAGTACCGAATATCGGTAGGAATACCTGCACAGACCATTTTCTGTCATAGTCTTCAAATACTTCAAATTCTAAAGTTGAAACAATTCCGGTGTATAATGTCGCTAAAATCATAAAAATACCAAATATCGGTAGGTATCCTTATATGGGGGCTATACGAAGACGTGTATCTGCACAGAAAATTTTCAGTCTTATCTGAGGCATCTGTTTATTAATATTAATTAAAGCAGATATACACAACACTTGAATTGTGTAACCTTGGTATGTTTACAATTTCTTGTAATCTACCAAGAATATTTATTTTTGCTTTCTATTTATACATTTTTGAATTCATTAAAACTAGCATTTAAAGTTAACTAAGCAATAAATTACTTCAGCCAATAACCCATGCAATGTGAAACCAATCGAGGTGTTTCTTTATTTAGGCTATTGGCCTGCATAAGGCAAACAATAATTATATAGGTCAGTTATATGCTGACATAGAATAAAATAATAATAAAAACAAAATTAAAAAATGTGTTAGTAAAATATGTTCTTTTGAACATTCTCCCCCACGTTGAACGAGGAACGTTCAAGAAACTGTCTGGTCAATGACGTATGATGATGAGACTGACTGCCGAGGGGTAGGTGTTGGGTTCATGTTATTGTTGGAAGTTCTGTGGTGGCGAAACTTGACAATGACGTATATGGCTACTCCAATTCCAATGCAAAGAGCTAGATAGCTGATGGTATGATGGTGAATGGCCGTCGATTTCATTAATTGTGGAAGGCGTCCGATTTCAATAGTTTTTAGCTGTTGGTGTAAGGTGACGAGTTCAGCAGCATGTGTTTCATAGGTGCTGTTTAATGTTTTGTTGAGCAAGACAAGCTTACTGCTTGAGATTATGGAATCCAGTGGCTTAAGTCTCAGATATGATGTGTGCACTGTTGTTTTGTTTTCGTAGTGACCGTATATTGTAAATGTGTTGTCTTTGAAAATGCAGCCTGGCCCAATTTCTAAAGTTCCAGCTCCTTGCACCTCCAGGTGTGTCATTTTTGTACCACAAACAAAGGACAATTCTGTTACATTGGCTAGAGTAAACATCCATTTATTCTTTTGTTCCATTTGTCTCCAAGTTTGGTGGTGCATGGTCGATTGCAAGTCGCACGCTTCTGACGATTTGTTCAATAAGAAAATCACCTCGCATAAATGTGATCGATCGCCTTTGCTAAATTTCGCTTGGTTGTCGCAAATAAAAACGTCATTTGTGGTATGTATGCAGCTGTTCATTTCTTCTGCGGTTAGCGATATGAACTCATCCCGATGGACGTTAGCTGCCAATAATGTTGATTTCAAAGCTATTGAAATAAATCGACCGGATCGTAGCATAGGTACGGGGATCATTTTGAATAAATCATACTGCTGGAGATCCACTAATGGAAGGCGAATCTCGAATATGATATGGTTCTTAATAACCCTTCCCTTACTCTTCATTAATTTGAAGAAATCCGAAACATTATCTTCGCGAACGGGTAGAGCACGAGATGGAGGAATGTGAGCCTTGATGGTTTGGAGCTCTTGTAGCAATTGATGTGGCGTAAGTAGCAACGGACTTATCCGACCATGATGAGCATCCGTTAAAACGTCGATTAAGTTATCTTCTATATGTTTCAACCTTGATGAAAGTAGCATGAGCTGTGAAGTGAGAAACATAATTGATTGTGTTGTTTTTACAACATCTTCTTTCTTTCTTCACCTTATTTGCCAAAAGGTTCATCTCCACTTGCATGTTGCCGAAGTTCCTTTGGCTCGTATCTTCGTCCTTTCTAATTATGTTGATTGTTGAATCAATAATAGATGTCTGATTTTTTAGAAGATCCAACAAATGTTGCTTATCTTCATTTGCCTTCTCAATTGTCACAGTCATTTGCTCCGCATATTCCGAATCCAAGACACCAAATAACGAGTGTGCGAGGTTCCCGACTATGTTTAGAGCTCCTCTCCTGATGCGCCTGGGGAATATGTTCAGTGTATTTGATTCCAACTGCCTTTGTACTTGAATAAGATTTTCTGAAAGTATCTCACAGCTTCTGTTCTCAACTGCTATCTTACACAACCTTTGAAGGGTTCCTATCCCGGTAGAAAAGCCATCCATATCTGCCCAAAATGGGGAAAGATCATAATAAGTGATCAGTTTCCACTCTGCTGTTACTACTTTTGTGATTCCAATTCCTTCAAAATAGATGCCGGGCTTATTCTCAAACTTGTGTATGTTGAACGAATGACACAAGCATAGAGGTAAAAATAGTAAAGCCACAAGCATCATCGATACTAGCATGCTGCTTGACGTCTTCAATCGCTTTGGAGATGGCTCTTCACTCCTACTCTTGGTCTCTATAGGCGGAAGAGGTTCCTTTTCCTTTTTCCATAAAGGAGCTAATCTGGTTATAGCTCTTTTAATTTCGCCGTTTTGTGTCTTTACGTCGACTACACGAACGGCTCCATCGTTGCCCTTATATGTTCGGGTTATTCTGCCTAGCGGCCACTGCATTACAGGCATGTTATCTTCCTTAATAATGACCAATTGACCAGGTTCCACGTTTGGAGATGGTGTACTCCATTTCCTTCTTTCTTGCAGAGTATTTAAGTACTCCGTGGACCAACGTTTCCAGAACTCATGCCTAATTTGAGATACGACCTTCCATCTGCTTGTCAATGATGTTGACCATTGGTTCGCTGATGGGTCAACCTGTGCCGTTAACGGTTCTCCCACAAGAAAATGACCAGGTGTTAATGCAGCTAGATCATTTGGATCGTCAGAAATAGGAGTCAACGGTCTGGAATTCAGGATTGCTTCTATTTCAATAACAACTGTTTCCAACTCTTCGTGGGTTAATGATGCACTATTAGTGGTGCGAAGCAACAGTTGCTTGGCTGACTTCACCGCGGCTTCCCATAAGCCACCAAAATGTGGTGCTCTTGGGGGAATAAACTGGAAATCGATCCCTTCTCTTGAACACGTCTCCGCTATTATTTTTTTGCCTTTCTCCCCAAAGACAGCCTTATTGAATTCATCGAGCTGATTTTTAGCACCTACAAAGTTAGTCGCGTTGTCTGAATATAGGGTTTGACATTTTCCTCGCCGAGAGATAAATCTCTTCAATGCTCCAATGAATGCTTCCGTTGTTAGGTCTGTAACTACTTCCAAATGTACAGCCTTTGTTGCGAAGCAGACAAAGACAGCGATGTAAACCTTGTGTGGTCTCTTGCCTCGTATTTTGTAGTGGACCCATAACGGTCCGCAATAGTCAACGCCGGAGACAATAAACGGCCTTGCTGGTGTGACTCTGCTCGGTGGGAGATTTCCCATGATTTGGTTGTATAACCTTGGCTTCGCCCGGGTGCACCTTACGCAATTTTGCACAATGTTGCGAGCCATAGCCTTCCCCTTGATTATCCAATATTTTTGTCTTGATGTTGCCAGTAATAGTTGTGAGCCACAGTGGCTATTCTCTAAATGGATCATGCTAAGAATGAGTTTCACAATTGGATCGTTGTATGGTAACAACATCGGGTGTTTTGTGTCGTATGCTAAGGTTGCCTCTTCCAACCTGCCACCGACTCTAAGTATTCCTCTGTCATCAAGAAACGGAGTTAAACTATGTATGGAGCTTGATTTGTCCAATGCTCCATGTTTCCTCAATTGCTGAATTTCTTTCGCAAAATCTGCCACCTGTACGGTCTTGACTATTAGTTGCATCGCCTGATTCAACTCCATAGGTGTCAATACATCTGTCGAACTTCCATGCTTGCGTCCCTTTATCCTTTCTGAAAATCGCAGGACATAACCGACAATACGTTGTAATCGTGTAAATGAACCCTTGTGGTTGATTCCATAGATCATATCCTGTAACCCACTCTGTGAGGCAATTGCTGATACTGTAGATTTTGTCTTGAATTCAAGATCGGATTGATTTTCTCTATTCTTTGAGAAGGGCCCCGGCCAGAGAGATTCATTTCCATGTAGATACGTGGGTCCATAAAACCACATCAGACATCCCGACAGACGATCTGGTTTCATACCTCTGGATATATAATCGGCAGGATTATCCTTCGTCCCCACATGTCGCCATTGAGTGTTTATCGATCTGCCTTGTATATTTTTTACTTTGTTGGCAACGAACGTCTTTAGAGCTGATGGTTCTGAATTGATCCAGTACAATGTAATCTCTGAGTCTGACCAATAAATAGTCCTTAGATCTTCGTAACCCAATTCGGCTTTGACCTTAGCAGTAAGTTTTGTTCCCAATTCAGCGGCACAAAGCTCTAACCGTGGCAGCGTGATCTCCTTTATTGGTGCTATTTTTGATTTTGAACAAAGAAGTCTGACTATATGCCTGCCGTCTGGCAGCATAGCTCGAAGATACACCACAGCACCATATGCCTTTTCTGACGCGTCCACGAAAGTATGTATCTCAATTTTTGTTGGTTTCTCTCCATCAAACATGTGTCTGGGTAACCTGAAATCATTTAACATCTTCAGACCTTCTCGGAACGATAGCCAATATGCTGCCCTTTCTGCTGGCAGTTCCTCGTCCCAGCCAAGTTTATTCTTCCACAGTTGCTGAATAAAGATCTTAGCTGCTGACACCACAGGACCCGCAATTCCTAAGGGGTCAAACAATCTTGCCAAATCAGATGTGACCTTCCGCTTGGTGACCTTGGTGCATTCGTTCACATCACTCTTCAAACAAAATCGGTCTGCTTGAGGAATCCATGTTAATCCCAAAACCTTGGTTGATGATTTGTCAAAATTGAGATCTACTTCTCTATCTTCTGGAGGAATTCCATGCAGCAGTTTTAAGTGGTTAGCACACCATTTTCGTAGTCTAAATCCAGCTTCCAGTAGTAACATATTAACTTGTTTCTGCATCTCAATTGCCGTTGTTAAACTGTCAGACCCGCACATGCAATCGTCAACGTAAAAATTCTTTTGCAATACCATCGCCCCCAATGGATATCTTTGTATGTTCGTATCTGCTAGCCTTTTCAGACATCTTGTAGCAAGATATGGGGCACACGTCGTACCATATGTTAACGTATTCAACATGTAATGTTCGAGTTCCTTGTCTGGAGTGTTTCTCCATACGATTAGTTGATATTTGCGATCTCTTTTGTCGACTAGCACTTGTCTGTACATCTTTTCAATGTCTGTTGTAAACACAAATCTCGGCAGTCTAAATCGCAACAGCATTCCGAACAGATCTCCTTGAACCCTGGGACCTGAATGCAAAATATCATTGAGTGACCATCCAGATGATGACTTGCAAGACGCATCGAACACAACCCTCAGTTTTGTTGTGCTGCTATTTGGGCGTAGGACACAATGATGCGGGATATAGTAATGATTACCACGCACCTCTCTTGATTGTATTTTCGTCATATGTCCCAGATCCTCATACTCCTTCATAAATTTAGCATACTGCTCGTGAAGACTTGCATCCTTAGATAAGCGACGTTCCAACGCAAAGAATCTTGATGCTGCAATATTCAAGGATTCAGAAATTTTCTCAGGGCCGTCTGCAAACGGTAATCGCACCACAAACCGACCATTCTCATTCACTGTTGTATTTTGGTTGAAGTGATTTTCACACTGTTCCTCTGCTATTGTCAACTTCTGGTCTTCACAAACATCGTCTTGTTCCCAGAACATCTTTAATAACTCTTCTAAAGCATGTTCATCTTCTCCGAAAACGGCGCATGTCACAGTTTCTGATTCAGCCTGAACTCTTCCACTAGCAATCCATCCTAGTTTTGAGTTCTTCAACATAGGAAGCTCTTTGGACATTCGAAGTTCTTGTGAGAGAATCAGGTTGAAGTAGAACTCTGCTCCAAGTAGTACGTCAATCCTGGTCGTTTGATAAAAATAGGGATCTGCTAGTTTTATGTTTTCTGGAATAGGCCATGATGTGATGTCGATCTCAGTGCTTGGTTGGGGTGGCACTATATTTGGTAACACAAAGGCTTCTAGGCGTGTTCTGAATTTGCTGGTGAGTGACTTAAGCTCCACGTTGACCCTGTGGTTTGCGGTTCTTGATCTACCTCCAACACCTTCGATACAGAGAGATGTTTGAATGGGTTCGATACCCAACCTCTGCACTAGTCGCTCTGACACCAGATTAATTTGTGAACCGGAATCCAGAATCGCCTTAAACTCATAGCTTCTTCCATTATTTGCCTTGATCGCAACACGTGCGGTTGCAAGAAGTACGTATGATTGGGATCTATTCGCCGATGCTACTGTTGGCGGCTGTTGAACCGACAAATCTGCTGACTTGTTCTCTACTTGTGGCCTCGTTGAAAAATGCAAAAGTGTATTGTGGTTTTGTTGACACTTCCTGCACTTCCCACTTGTACACGTTTTTGCCTGATGGTCATCCTTGAAGCAATTTAGACACATCTTGTGTCTAGCAACCCATTTCTGTCTTTCGGGCACTGTCATTGCCAAGAACTGTTTGCAGTAATATAGGGGGTGGTCACCTTTGCACATGTGACATCTACGGATCGTGGTGGAAGCAGTCGTTGCTGACGGTTTGCTCTTCTGAATCCCATTGACAGCTTCTAATGATTCGAAACGACTCCTCAAACATTTCATGAAATGATCCATCGTTTGGAGTTCTTTCGAATCTACAATCGACTGCTCATACAACACATGAGTAGTCTTGTCCATCCTCTTTGTTAGGATGTGGATTAAGAGTGGATCCCATTCCTTTGGCCTTACTCCAAGACCCTCCAATGCCAATAACGATTCATGAAGACTATCATGAAAGTCCTTCACTGATCTGCTATCGCCAGACATGTTGGGCAGGTTTAGCATTCTCTCAAGTATAGTTGACACTTGAGCTCTCTTGTTATTGTACCTGTCTTGGAGTGTCTTCCAGGCAATGTCGTAATTCGCCTCGGTCAACTCGAGGTGCCTTATGAGTTTCTCGGCTTCCCCAGTCACGTTGGCCTTGAGATACCACATTTTTTGCACTTGTGGCAAGGCTTGCTCGTTGATCATTTTCCCAAAAATGTCAGCAAACGTCTGCCACTTCGAATAATCCCCATTAAATTGAGGGATTGTAATTTTTGGCAGATTAACTTGATTTGCCAAGTTCCGCCTGATCTCTGCTGAGACGACGAATGATCGACCTGTGTTAGCGTCGATATTTTTTCTTTGAACTTTAACGTCTCTTCCTCTAAGAGAACGTAGGCTGATGCATCGTACCCCACCAACGTTGGGTCATCAAAGTCCTCGAACATTTTGAAGTGGATATCTTCCACGTGTGTCCACAGTTTTTCAATTGCAGCCACTGTCTGACAGGGAGCAGCTTGGCCTGAATTGCCCCTTATTAACGTTTGTATGGACTGCATTAGAGCCCTCTGACGTCTCACTAATGCAGTCACGCTGCTGGTTGCAGTAAACTGGCCTGATTGTTTTTGCACCCCCTCCCTTGTTGCGGGAAGCGGTTTCTGAGGCATTTGTTCTTTGCCCCTTTTGATGTCTGCCTCTATGTTGTCGATTGCAGCTCTGTACTCTTCACCAATGACTTGGTATTCGTTATTGGTGATATGGAGATGTGACTCTGCCGCAGGATCTGCACGAATTTTGTTTTCATTGCGATCGATCTCTGCCCAGAGTGCTTCCATTTCCTTGAGCTTTTTGCTGTAGAACTCCACCGTTCTTCTTTCCAATGGAGCCTTTTTTACGTTCGCAATTGCCTTCCTCAACTCGGCAATTGCTGCTTGTTGTTGCTCGATTACTGTAGCTAGATCCATACTGTATCCGCCTTACGGTGATTAGCTATCAGTTGATTCAGATTCTTGACGTAGGTACTGGCTTCTTCTCCAGATGTTTCTGGCTCTTAGATGGTGCTACTAGTTGTACGTAACTAGCTCCTTTCACAAATAAATATTTCAAATTCCTTACCACTGGTGGGGGGAAATTCGAAATTTATGAGTGAATCAAGTAATCCTTGTCAGGATCACGTCGGGGTCACCAAAAAATGTTTATTAATATTAATTAAAGCAGATATACACAACACTTGAATTGTGTAACCTTGGTATGTTTACAATTTCTTGTAATCTACCAAGAATATTTATTTTTGCTTTCTATTTATACATTTTTGAATTCATTAAAACTAGCATTTAAAGTTAACTAAGCAATAAATTACTTCAGCCAATAACCCATGCAATGTGAAACCAATCGAGGTGTTTCTTTATTTAGGCTATTGGCCTGCATAAGGCAAACAATAATTATATAGGTCAGTTATATGCTGACATAGAATAAAATAATAATAAAAACAAAATTAAAAAATGTGTTAGTAAAATATGTTCTTTTGAACAGCATCCATTACGAACTTCAAATACCAAATTTGAAACAATTCGGTTGAATAATGTCGCTGAAATGAATTTCAAATACCAAATTTGAAACAATTCCTGTATCTAATGTCGCTAAAATCATAAAAATACCGAATATCGGGAGGTACCGTTATATAGGGGATAAACGAAGACGTTGAGCTGCACAGACAATCTCCTGTCATAGGCTGTAGCGTCCATTACGAACATCAAATACCAAATTTGAAAGATTTCTGATGAATATTGTCGCTAAAATCATAAAAATACCGAATATCAGGAGGTACCGTTACATGGGGGCTATACAAAGCCGTGGACCATTGTCAATACAAAAAGTCCTACAGACATAATATACATTTGAGTAAAATGTTATTAACCTACTTCATATCGTTCGGAAGCTAGAGTGATTTCCACTGATAGATAGACGGACAGACGGACGGATATCTCTAAATCGTTGAAAAAGTATATGTACACTTTGTGGGGTATAAAATGTAAATTCTGGGGGTATTACAAACGGAATGACAGACTTAAAATACTCTCCATACTATAGTGGAGGGTATAAAAATAATATAGAATTTTCAATTGCTACATGTGGTATGTTAGCGTTAGATTACGGTATGTAATGTTTACTCAGACTGATAAGCATGTCCGTCAGTCCGTCTGTCCATGTATTTTTGTAAACAAAGTACAGTTCGCATTTATTGCCCTATCCAGATGAAGTTTTGCACAAATCAAGGACGAACCCTATTGAAATTGGAGATAATCGGTCAAAATTTAGATATAGCTACCATATATATCTTCGTCCGATTTGCCTTTTATTATGCACCAAACGTGTAATATCAGTCCGAATAATATGGAATTTTGCACACACTTTTGTTCATCCGATTTGTTGTATTTGTTACCCAAAGACGTAATATGCACTCCGTAACAACGATATTCAAGGAAATATATCAAATAAAGCTCAGAAATATCTTTGCCAAATTTTATCGAGATCGGTTCCGATTAGGATATAGCTCCCATATATATCTTTATCCGATTTCAAATTAGTTGTGCACCAAATGGGTAATACAAGTCCGAATTTAAAAGATACAAATGCTTCGGCATATTTAGTTCTTTGAACTTTAAATTATAATTATAATCATAGCGTGTATGATTGAATTCTCCCATAAAAACTTTTAATTGTTATGCGGAGCTCTACTAAATTAGCAAAGTGGTGTAGGGTATCATTAAGTCGGCCCCGACCGACTTTAAGACTTTCTTTACTGGTTTTTTTGTGGGCTTCAGCGTGATTCAACAGGTAGACGGGCGGATATCGTTAAATCGACTTAGAATTTTATGCTCATCATGAATATATGTACTTTGCAGGGTCTACAACGATTATTTGGAGATGCTACAATTTTTTTTTAAATTTTCGAGGTGGAGGGTATCAAAATCGTTATATCTGTTTAGTTTGCTCTATTCCGCTTTATACCTGTTGGCGGATACTTTTGTTGCTATTAGTCATTATTCACAAAAATATTATGTGGTCACCTGTGAACAACAGCACCACCCTACTAATCTTTTAAACGTGATTAGTTGGTGTTAGTGACAAAAAGTCCTTCCACAGGAATGTTACAAGTCAGTAAAGAAGTTCAATGACTGCAGTAAAACAGAAATTGTGAAAAAAAAAATATATATAATTAAAATGTCTGGGGAGTCGTGTAACAATAATTTCTCAATATATTAAATTATTGTTGAATATTGAGATAAGAATCTATTTCTTAAAACCAAAATATATTTGCCATAGACGGTATAACCAGCGAATTGCTATTAAATTGCTGAGATTTTGAGTTTAAATTTTGCACGCTGTAATTTATATTAAAATTAGTTTGGAATTTTAATTTGGTCATAAAAATAGTGAAGGGTACCTACAATTTCCACCCTACCAAACCTAACACCACTTTAAAATATTTTCATTTTATATTTTCATGTTTATAAATCTCATTATACAAAGTACACATGGAGGCAGGCATTGGCAAACAATTTTTGCAATTCGTATGACACAACAAAAACAATGTGCATATTTAAATGAAGGATAGTGAAAAAAATTAACAAGCCACTGAATGAGTAAAAATCTTTTTTGAATTTAAATAGAATATTTCATTAGCGATCATTTGTCACAATCAATTAGTCGGAATATATCATGAACTTTTTATTTTCGCTTGCCGTCATCACTCTGCTTCTCAAATGTCAAAGTACGAATGAGTGAATATTGTCGGCTATTGACATATTAAACAGATGCAAATGTTTCTACGGTTGCATTGAAATCAGTAATCAGATTATTCAATATTGTGATATATTAAATTTCATACATGCATACTTATTTGCTTCGCTTCTATTTTTATAATTCTTTAGGAATTTTAATGTGTTTACCGTAGCTTTTTTTGTCTGTGTTTGCGTGTGTTTGATGTGCGAGACGTGAATGTACGAATGTGAATTGAAACGTATGTCAGTAGAATGAAATATAATATTATTTTTTAAATTTAAATAAATTAAATTTGAATTTGAAAAAAAGTGTGTACACTGAAGCTACGTTAAAACATTTACAAATGATTTGAAAAAAGTTTAAATTTGTATAGCAATGTGCGATATGGGAGGAAAAAAGATGGTAGTAATTCTTCATATATGTAGTATAAAGCAATTGACTGACTGGATGATTCACCGATTAATCAACGCCCAGAGAAAACGGCTGAAATGGAACCTTGAAATTTTGGGTAAGACTCACTCTTAGTTCAAAGGGGTCAGATAAGGTTGCGTTTTTGGAAATTCATACTAGAAATGTACAAAACATATTAAAATGTACTAAATATTGTACCCTTTGCATTTGACGAACCAGTAGAGCTAGGACTCTTAAATTTGGAATGAGGGATACTGGTGAAGGAAATTATAGATGTTCCAAAGGCTTTTTGAAAACTAGCATCAAAGGCGTACGAAAATTACAAAAATTTACTATACAGTGTGAAATGAAACAAGTAAAAAAACATTAAGTTTGGCCGAGCCCTCCACTACCCTCCACCTTAGGGCAATGGAAACACTAGAACCAATTATGACCCACAAATACCAATTATTAGACATATCCGTGGGAAAATGTGGCAAAAATCATCAAAATACCGAATATCGGGAGGTACCATTATATAGGGCTATACAAAAACGTGGACCTATAGATACAATGTTTCGACAACGGAGCTAGAACCTACTATGACCAACTAATTCCAATTTTAGACAACTCCGTGAACAAATATAACAAAAATCATCAAAATACCGAATACCGGGAGATACCGTAATATGGGGGCTATACCAAAACGTGGATCTATACATGCAATGTTTCGCCACCGGAGCTAGAATCAATTATGACCAACAAATACTAATTTTTAGACAAATCCATGAAAAAAATGTGGCAAAAAGCACCAAAATACCGAATATCGGGAGGTATCGTTATACGGGGACTATACCAAAACGTGGACCGATATATCTCATTTTCAATACCAACCATCCTGGACACAATACAAATAATTCTGCTAAATTTTGACGCTCTACGTCAAATAATGTGGCCTGTACCGTGATTTCAACAGACAGACAGACAGACAGACATCGTTAAATCGACTTAGAATTTTATGCTGATTATGAGTATATATATACATTATGGGGTCTACGACGAATATTTAATAGGGTATATTACCACCTTTCCAAAGTGGAGGGTATAAAAACTGCAGCCAATTTCAGACTGCTGTCATTTCTAAGCCACTCGTCCGACAGCTATTAAAATTTTTCTAGTAACAGCTCAATACATTGTATACAAGCGTAAAAGCACTTTGGTGAGAATTTTCCAGAAAAAAAGTTAGTCGTGATGGAATTCAAGCGTGATAGTGTGATTTCTTTATATTTGGCTGGAAAACCACAAGTGGCTATCGTTAGAGCTCTCCAGCATTTAAATGTGAATAATTCTTTTGTTTCTCGTACCATCGGTCGTTACCGTGATACTGGTAGCGTAGCCAAGTGGACGGAAGAATGCAGCAACATCTGCAGAAATGGTTCGAAAAGTAAAAAGCGACTTGGTCGAAACTCGCGTCGCAGTGACTCGCCGGAAAATGGCTCGTGAGCTGAACATAACGCATTATTTAATTCGGCAAATATTGAAAATTGAGCTCGGGGTAAAGCCATTAAAATTTCAAAAAGTGCAAGAACTTACACCCCAACAGAAAGAAAATAGACTCAAAAGTACTAAAGAGTTGCTTCGCTTGGCCGAGATTGGTGAAATGCCGAAATGATCGTGTTTACTTCCCACTTTCGGTTGGCCACCAGAACTCCGCTGGTTTAAAATGCCGAATATTATCACAAAAATATTCTGGAGGGTGTATTAAAGCCTTGGGCACCCAAACACTTGGCCGCAGACCTTGCACATTCCAAGAGGAATCAGCACGCGCCACCCAAAAATGATTACAAAATTAGGTTCCTCGCTTCATTTCCAGCGCACAATGGCCACCAAAGTCTCCGGATACAAATCTGTTGGACTATTGTGTCTGGAGTATTTTGGAAAGTAAGGTTGGCACTACCAAATACCAAAGTGTCGATCACCTCAAGCAAGCGCTTCTCCGGGAATGGGAATGGGCCAAAATACCGCAAAGCAACATTCGGGCAGCATGTGACGGTTTCATTGGCCGTTTGAAGACCATAACTCGTGCCAAAGGTGACCAATTCAAACAAATCTAAAGTTATTCAAAAGTTTGGTGCTATTTCCAACATTTTCAATAACATTAAAAAAAAAAATAAAAATTATGGCGTTTGAGTTTGTTGCACTTTTTTCTTTTTATCTCACCCTGTATGTAAGGCTGAGATTTTCAACGTGGCTTTGGAAACACGTAGTAAAAAGTAGCAAATGGTACTAAACTTAAATTTTGGGTAGGAGATTGACTTATAAGTCTACAATTTGGCATTAGGATCACTTTTGTACTGAAATTTGTAGTGAGAATCTTTAATGTTGTGTGGGATAGACAAACTAAAGGGTTTTTCGAAATTTAAAAACCGATGTACCAAATGTACCAAAATGCACCAAGTACCCTTAGTACCCTTAATGTAAATATCTGAACAGATAGTATTAATATCTTGAAATTCAGTAAGGGAATTAATTCTTGGAAATGGAATTGATATAAGGAAGTGATTTTGAATATGTGTAATCCATTTTTAAGTGAACGGAAGAAGCGGAATTGATGGTTGTTGTTAGTGGTGGGTTGGTGATAAAGGGGCAATTTGGGAAATGTATACAACAAGTGCACAAAAGGTGCTAAATAGGACTATGTTTGGTGCAATTTGATATTGGGTGAACAAATGCTAGAAATCTGAAATGTGGTATTATGATCGCTGTTCATGCTTAGCCCAGACAAATGGAGGTGGTTTCTGAAATGTGAACGATAATTGCACAAAAGTACTGAATATTTGGTGGTTGGTTGAAGGGAAAGAGATAAAATTGTGAAATTTGATATTTAGATAATTGTTAGTATTTGACGTTTAGATTTGGAGGTGGATTCAGATTTTAGGAAATATTATTATTTTTGGGATATGTACTAAATGGTTCTAAGTTTTGGTATTGGGTGAAGGGAAAGAGCTGGAATCCCGAAATTTGATATTGAGGTCTCTGTTGTTATCTGCGATTGAAATATGGAGAAGGTTTGAGAAAAGTGTACTATAATTATTCGAAATGTACTAAGTGGTACTGTATTGGATATTGAGTGAAGGGATATAACTGGAATCCCGAAATTTGATATTCAGGTCTCTGTTGGTATCTGAAGTGGAGATATGGAGGTGTATTTGGAAATTTCGAATTGTACGAAAAGTACTTAATTTGGTATTGAGAGAATATCTAAAACTGGAATTCAAAAATTTGACATTGAAGTCTCTGTTGCTATCTGGAATTGAGATATGGAGGTGGTTTCGGAAATGTGTACTATAATTATTCGAAAAGTACTAAATGGCACTATATATGGGTTGGGTGAAGGGCTAGAGATAAAATGTTGATATGGATGTCACTGTTGGTGTCTGTGGCTAAATTTGGTAATGAGTGAAACTACATAGCTGAAATCCTGAAATCGGTCTTCGTTAGTATCGGGAATTGAAATAGGGAGGTGGTTTTGGAAATATGTATTTTAATTGTACGAAAAGTACAAGCTGAGGGAACGTTCAGAGCTGGTATCCCGAAATTTTATATTGAGATCACTGCTGGTGTCTGGTGTTAATATACGGAGGTGGTTTCGGAAACATGTGCTACAATCGTTTGAAAAGTATAACGGATTGAGAAACGGGAAGATAATTGATGTTGAGAATAGAAACACGACCGTTTCGTCTGTGTGTTATTTAAATTCTAGTTTTATTTCAAAAATATTTTCCTTACGTACTACTGAAACTAATCTAACTTAACCTAGTCGCAGCCACACAATTGTTCTTATCTATTCTAATATTGAATGGAGAACATTGCAGGGCTGCTTGACATTTCATTCAAGTGGTCTTGTGCATCTACTGAGCGCATCGATATCTGTGCGTGTGGGTCATAACCTTTATTATCTGACACATTATCGTATGCGTCAGCGCACAAGATCACCGAATTGTTCACATGTGATATTTTATGGCGGCTGGAAAATATTTAATTTTAGAACATTTATATTTTATTGCTACATTTTCCCAGCGCCTCAATCGCACTCAAAAGTATGTACAAAGTATTTTGTACAATTGAGGACATTAAAGAGCAGAAAGATTTGGAGGTGATTTTGGAAATATGTACTATAACTGTACCAAAAGTATTAAATAGTACAAAATTTAGTATTGGTTGAATGAATAGAGCTCAAAACACTGAAATTTGATATGAATGTGACTGTAAATTTCTGTGTTTGAGATTAGCTGGTTTTGGATATTCGTACTACAATTGTACTGAATTTGGTAATTGAGGACACTAAAGAGTTAAAATCTGAGGTTGATATATTGAATAAGTGTATAGAGCTGGAATTCCGAAATTTGATAAATATTTTGTGGGGTCTTAAATGTATATTTCGAGGTGTTACAAACGGAATGGCAAACTTAATATACCCTTCATATTATGGTGGTGGGTATAAGAAGGCCTGAGGAAGTAGTGGGCACTTGCTAATATATTATATATTGCTTAAATATTTATATTAAAATAAAACAAAGGAACTTGTTATACCCTTCAACACTATGTGTTGGGGGTATTATAAGTTTGATTAGGTCAACAATTATGTAACACCTCGAAATATTGGTTTCCCCATAGGAAAGTATATATGGATCTTCCTATCTCGCCGAGCTGAGTCGATCTAGCTATGTATGTCCGTCCGTCCATGTTAATTTGTAATCACTCTACAGGTCGCAATTATGGCCCGATCTTCACGAAATTTAGAATGGAGGTAGGGAAAGTGCCAGAATAGAACCCTATTGCTTTTGGAGATGATCGCATAATATTTAGGGGTTGAAATGGACCAAAAACTGAAAAATTTCCTGATTTTGCAGTTGCTCTACAGGACGCAATTATGGACAATCGACGCGGAAGTTAGTATGGTGCTAGAGCTTCGGGCTGGGCAGAAGCCTTCCAATTTTGGTGGTCATCGGGTAATATTAAGTGGGTGAAATACACCATAACATTTCTGTTAAATAAAAGTCAAATTTTATATTAAACCGTGAATATTTTTAATCACAGCGAAATCACAAATAGGCGAACAGGTTAATTCTGACCGTAACGTAGATGCCGATAGTAAATATATCGGATATATATAGCGAAATATATACAATGTGTATAGAAAAAAGGAGGGGATGTTAGCTAGAATGCTTATATTTCAAGAATGGCTGGACCGATTTTGACAAATTTTGTCAATTCTGAATGCCCTCTTGGCATAAAACTATATAATCGCATAAAAAGATGCTAATAATGATGCTAATATAGATTTTGTATTATTTTGTGACATATTTTTATTAATTTTTATACCCTACAACACTATGTGTTGGGGGTATTATAAGTTTGATTGGGCCAGAATTTATGTAACACCTCGAAATATTGGTTTCCCATATAGGAAAGTATATATGGATCTTCCTAGCTCGCCGAGCTGAGTCGATCTAGCTATGTATGTCCGTCCGTCCGTCTGTCCGTCTGTCCGTCTGTCCATGTTAATTTGTAATCACTCTACAGGTCGCAATTATGGCCCGATCCTTACGAAATTTTGCACGATGGTGGGGTTAGGGTCAGAATAGAAGCCTATTTCTTTTGGAGATGATCGCCAAATGTTTAGGGGTTCAAATGGACCAAATACTGAAAAAATGTCGGATTTTGCAGTAGCTATGCAGGTCGCAATTATAGACCAATTGACGCGGTATTTCGCATGTAGCTAGAGTTTAGGGCGGGGAAGAAGCCTACCAATTTGGGTGGTCATCGGATAATATTTAGCGGGTAAAATAGACCATATCATTTGTGTTGAAAAAATTCAAAATTTTTCATTAAACCGCGAATATTTTAAATCCCGGCGAAATCACAAAGCCATGACAAGGTTACTTCTGATCTTTACATTGATGTTAACATCCAACAAAACGGATATATAGCAAAATATGTGCGATATATATGTTTATCAAAGACAATATGCTTGAAAAATCTCTTATATGTCGAAAACGGCTGAACTGATTTCGACATATCTCATTAATTCAGAATGGCCTCTTGGCAGGAAAGAAAAAACGTCTAAAAAAATTGCATAAAAATATCTCTCTAAAGATGAAAATATTGATATTGATATTGATTTTGTAAAATTTTCTCATATTTTTTCAATTTTGTCATATTTTTGGCATATTTTCATTTTGAATTAAACATTTGGTAATATTTCTACAGCTAACAAAACTAAGTAGTTAGGATATCAGGATATCATATACAGATCGCATTTATGGCCCGATCCTTACGAAATTTTGCATGGAGATAAGATGAGTGTCAGAATAGAAGCCTACTTTTTTTGAAGATGATCGGCATATATTTAGGGGTTGAAATGGACCAAAAAACGACAAAATTGTCAGCAGGTCGTAATTATCGCCCGATCCTAACGCACATTTGAATAAGGGTTACGGGACATTGCAAAAGCCAAGCAGTTTTGGATGGCCATCCAAAAATATTCAATGTGTGAAATAGTTTGCCATCTTTTGTAGACAAAATACGAAAATGTCCATTCCAGAGATTTTTTGGAGAATTCACAAATACAGCAAAGACGCACTTCTGACTATTTCGTTAACGCTGATTCCGTTGAAGAATATAGTCAAATGTCTGTATCTCATATAGATGCGATTCAGTCAAAAACCAACAATAAATGTTAATCTTTGGCCACTTCTGAGAGATTATAGGTCTTTGGGAAATATTGGTTCCAGATCTAGGAAGACCATTTAAGTGCAACATCTACCAATAAATTGGAAATAAGCAAATTAGTTTAAGTTGCTATTATTCGAAAATTAGAGAACGAAACCTGATGGTTTTCTTTTATTATTTGTCACAATATCTTGTGGAATTCTTTCGGGTATCTCGCCTATATAAACTGCATCGTTTATTATAGTGTTGTAGGGTATTCAACGGTCGACCCCGCTCGACTGTAGCCTTTGCTTACTTGTTTTTTCATATTTTTTATTGCATGCGATTTTTTTAATTTGACTTAAAATGTTGAAGTGTATATTTTGTATTATTTTTTACCTTACAATACAGGTTGGGCTTATTATATACAGATAGCAATTATCGTCCGATCCTCCCGAAAATTTTCGTAAGGGTAGGGTTAGACTCAGAAGGGCTAGGCCTATTGTTTTCGAAGTTGTCCGCAATATATTTAGAGGTTAAAATGGACCAAGAACTAAAAATGTTTCTGATTTTGCTACCGTTATAAAGGTCACAAATAGAAACTAATGGACACGAAATATCGCATGAAGTTAAAGTTAAGGACAGCGGGTAGAATGGACCACTACTTTTGTGTGGAAAATTAACAACATTACTTACAGGCAATATCCGAAATATACAAAAAGGCGAAATTCTATTTTTTTTGTGATTTCGTTGACGAATATGGCCAAATATAGTAGATAAGCATATCATATAGATTAGTCTAAATTTGGAGATACAGAGGCCCTCTCACTTTCGCAAAATATTTCGGGGTTCAAATGAACCAAAAGCAGAAACAAATTCCTGATTACATGACCATTGGTTTATATTTACCTGTAAAATGAGCCACACAACTAAAAGCACGACGGTGTGCGTAAATATTGGGCAAATGTCCCTGGTGATATAATTTCAAAAGCGAAATCTTTCAAAATAGATTTGGACATAAGGGGGCTTCTAACATATTGCAGTGTTGTAGGGTATCACTTGGTCGGCCCCGCACATCTATAGCCTTTGCTTACTTGTTTTGGCTTATCGTTAATAGGAAATTTAGAGTTTTAAGTACTTAAAATGTAAGACTTTAAATATCGAATTACTCAGACGCAACTGCATTCCAAGATCTTCGAATTTGCGGTCCAAAACACATTATTTAAATTACGATATCGTATTTTTTTTTTTGTCATAAAAAAATTAATTCAACATCACATGTTTTCCCTAGATAATTAAGTAGATAATTAAAAAAAATCAAACTTGCTGAGTAATTAAGGCTGCAGTGTTATCCCTCAATTCTTCCCTCACAAGATGCTTTTGAGGGTTTTTTGAAACCTTTTCCACAATCTCACCTGGAAATTAACACCACTTTAACTTTTTCCTTTAATATCCATTTGCATAAAAATAACGTGTGTGTAAAAAAGAAACTAGAAAGACCACACATTAATACAACCAAATCAATGAAAAAATCCATGCCCATATGCCACATATATATATATGTATACATAAGCATGTAACTTCTGTGTGTGTATTGAATTTGTCACGTTCGCCGTTAACCTTTTTTTAGTCAGATATGACACTCCATATCTTTATTTACAAACATGCGGACACTAGGGGATTTTCAAATGAATTAATACCGAGCATTACTATCGCATTAGCATATCATTTGTAGGCAGGATGTCCACTGGGAATTTTTTCATGGATATTGAATATTTAACAAATCAATTTGCATATTGACAAATGCCGGGGTATATTAATTACATAATTAATCATTATACAGGTGGAAATTATACAGATTGTTTTTTTTTTTTCTATTCTGACAGACGTGGTAGGGATTAAGTGGTATTTGTAGGTAATATGTGATTAATGGTGCATAACAAAACCACACAGTTAAGTTGGGGATTTATTCGAGACAATAACTTCGAGTGAAGTTATAAAACAATACGGAGGTTCAGGCAACATTTTTGAGCCTAAGTGGAGTTTTTTGTGTCTTTTGTGCCTTTTCAAAAAGATATAACATTAGTCCTCGTCTTTGGGATACCTCCATAAAAGAGAATGGCTGAATAAAAATGTCTTAAAAAGGGACTAAAAATTAGGTCAACAAATTTAGGACACTGTGCTGCCAGATATGATGTTTAGCATGCAAAATTATGAATTTAGGGACATTTGGAGTTGCTGATCTTCGTGTTGTGTTGAGGTTCGCCAAAAGGCGAACTAATATAAGGTAGTTTTGTTTTATTAGCGAAAGGAAGTGTATTTAAAAAAAAATATGTTTAATAAGAAATCGGGCTTTTTTATAAAAGGATTGGATATGATTTCTTGCCACAAAATCCATAAAAATATTGCTTTCAAAATCCAAGTCACGAACAAATGTTCCTACAAATAGCACATATTTTTTTTTTTATCCCAAAAACCCTGGTAAAAAGTATTCTTGGGAAATTTTACAATTCTTGGGAGTAGTTTTTGATAGATATTCATACCTTACACCACATAGTATCAAGTGTATTATGTCTTTGTACATTTGTTTGTAACATGGGGGAGGAAAAGAGACAGATCCATAGATAATTTTGAGGTTCATCAAAGAATCACTTTCTGAGTTGATTATTACATGTCAGTCCGTCCGTTTGTCCATGCATTTTTGTGAACAAAATGCAGGTCGCATTTATTATCCGACTGAGATGAAATTTTTCAGACAACCTTTGTTTGGCCCAAGGTTCAAATTTAGAAATAGCTCCCATATACAGGGTGAGATGAAAAAAAAAAACTGCAAACAACTTCAGACTGCTATCATTTTTCGTCGTCACTCGTTCGACAGCTGCTAAAATTATTCCAGTGACTGCTCATTATATTGTTTACAATCGTAAAAAAGCATTTTCGTGAGAATTGTCCAGAAAAAATGATAGTGTGATTTCTTATATTTGGCTAGAAAGCCACAGTTGGCTATCGTTAGAGCACTCCAGCATTTAAATGTGAAAAAATGTTTGTTTCTCGTTCCATTACTCGTTACCATGGTACTGGTAGCGTAGCCCGACGCCAAGGTAGTGGACGGAAGAAAACAGCAGCAGAAATGATTCGGAAAGCGAAAAGAAGCGATTTGATCGAATCCCGCGTCGCAGTTTCCGAAAAATGGCTCGTGAGCTGAACATATCGCAATATTCCATTCGGCAAATATTGAAAAATGAGCTCGGGGTAAAGCCGTTGCAATTCCAAAAAGTGCAAGAACTTACACCTCAGCAGAAACAACAGAAAATAGAATCAAAAGAGCTAAAGAGTTACTTCGCTTGGCCGAAAGTGGTGAACTGCTGAATTTGGTTTTCTCCGATGAGAAAACATTTGTTGTCCAGCAGTTTGTAAACAAACAAAATGATCGTGTTTACTTGCCAAAGAGATCAGCTGAAAATGTGCACTTTCGGTTGCCCACTAGAACTTAAGCCCCGGCCATGGTGATGGTGTGGGCTGCCATAACAGTCGCTCTACGCTCGCATTAATCGACCGTGACATCAGAATAAATGCCGAATATTTAAGCCTTGGACACGCAAACATTTCGGCCGCAGACCTTGGACATTCAAACAGGACTCAGCACCATCGCTCTCAGCATGCGCCACCCAATAATGGTTACAAAATGCGATTCCTCGCTTAATTTCCAGCGTACAATGGCCACCAAAATCTCCGGATACCAATCCGTTAGACTATCGTGTCTGGAGTGTTTTGGAAAGCAAAGTTGGCACTAAAAAAGTACCAAAGTGTCGATCACCTCAAGCAAGCGCTTCGCCAGTAATGGGCCAAAATACCGCAGAGCAACATTCGGGCAGCGTGTGACGGTTTCATTGGCCGTTTGAAGGCCATAATTCGTGCCAAAGGTGACCAATTCGAACAAATCTAAATTTATTCTAACATTTGATTCTATTTCCGACATTGTCTGCTTTCATTCAAAGAGCCACCAACCCTCATCAGTTCCCTTGTGTTTGCTTTTTTTTAGTCCCACGGTTGTTTGTAAGGAGTGCATCATTTTTGCATGAGATCTTTTGATTTGCAATTGTTGACAATAAGTTTTTGGGAAATATTTTCATAGCTGTAGCTCCCTCATATGTTTAGACCGATTTAATATTTAAGTCTCTAACAGCCGTTATATGTACTCAATAACCACGATATTACGGACCACCTGTCAAATACAGCCAAAAAAAATCCTCTGGCAAATTTTATGAAAATGGATTCAGATTAGCATATAGCTTCGATTTCATGTTGTGCACCGAATGTGTAATATCAGACCAAATAGGATGGATATTGGCACATGCGAGCAAATTCAGCCTCCCCATATAGTATTCGCTTTCCGTTTCAAATTTTAAATGCTCTAACCCCAACCATTTGAAAAAGTTGAAGATGGGAATATAGAAAAACGTTGACCAATAAAGAAATTGATCTTTACGAAATTGAAATATCCTATAGAAAATGTTGCTAAAATCGGAAAATATGGACTTATATATAAGTTATTCTGCACAAGGGAGATGGTACCCATTATAAACTGTAAAACTAAACTTAAGTCCATATGATGAACTTTTGCGTTAGAAAATGTGGGTAAAATCTTAAAAATTCCAAAATGGGGAGGTGCGGTTATATGGGGCTATTGGAAAAATGTGGCCTCGATAGACAATATTCTGTCAATCGGTTATGAACTCTAACCACTGATTTTTGAATTATTGCGTTAGAAACTGTTGCAAATATTGTCAAAACAGTCAATATCAGGAGCAACAATTATATGGATTTCAGATTAAATGAAACCTTTTGCAATTCAAATGAAACTTTTTGCAGCGGAAATGAAACCTTTTGCAGCGGAAATGAAACCTTTTGCAACCGAAATGAAACCATTTGCAACCGAAATGAAACTTTTTGGAAATCAAATGAAACTTTTAAATTTATAGAAGGAAAAAAAAACAAAACATATTTATGTTTAGTACTTTTTAAATTGAATTAATTGATTATAACTAATATATAACTAATATATATATATATATATATATATTGGCCTTTATAGGTATGGCCAGGACTGAAATGCTAAATTAAGCTTTACGACAATTTTTTATAGTTATAGTATTTATTAATCGTACCTAATAAAGGATTCCCGCTTTGCAGCTTTATTGATTATGGAGATAGAGCAGTCTTGCTATGTGGACTGTTGAATGGTTCGCTCTATCGCGTACACAATGTAATGTCTTATTGAAACATCACACAATTCAATGTGGTGCTAAATTTCAAAGCTCTAAATTAAATTTCATATCAATATCGTGATTTCAATAGACAGATAAGTGAAAATCAGTAAATAAACTTTGATCATGATTGTATATACTTTATGGGGTCTACGACGAATATTTAGAGGTGCTACAAACCGAATGACCTAATTCGGGTCCTTTGGAAAAAATACCTTGAAAAACTTTTTTCAATCTTTCTAAAAAGTATAAGTCTTCGCCATGAGACTTTTCCACAGGTTTCGAGTATTATATTAGGTTCATTTGCAAGCCGGGAAAAGTCTTTGACCAATTACCAGCCTTCTTGCTGCTGACATGATAAATAATTACAGTTTTTACCAACCCATCAATCTTCTTATTGACCGATTGAGAATTTCGTCGACTCTGAGTCATTACTTCGAATGTGATTGTGGCCGAGACCTAACTAAATCTAGTGAAACCGAGCATATTAAAATATTACTCTCTCTCTCTCTCTATGAAATCTGGAATATTGAATACCAGATCAAACAACATTGGTACATCACACAATTCTTCAAATTAGGAAAGCTAACTGTAAAAACATTAAATATTGTTGTGGGGTATAACTTACTTACTCTTTTCTTATTGATTTAAATTCGATTTTGATTCGAACTCATAATTCACCAAGCTAAGCTCTGGACAAGTCAAAAAACAGTAAATTCGGCCGAGCCGAATTTTGAATACTCTCCACCATTTGGAACGAATTTTGAAATTTTCAAAAAATAAAATCCGTTAAAAATTCTGTTAAAATCTTAAAAATACCGAATATAGCCGTTATATTGGGGTCTATACGACATGGACCTACATAGGCATTATTTGTCATAAACTATTACCATATTCAAATTCGAAACATGAAGTAAGTTAAAATCATCAAAATACCGTATATAGGGAGGTTCCGTTATATCGGAGCTATACGAAGACCTGGACCTTGCATAGACAATTTTCTGCCACAGACTGTAGCATCCATTACGAACTTCAAATACGACATTTCAAAAATTTCGGTGAGTATTGTACTTAAAATCGTCAAAATACCAAATATGGGCAGGTACTGATATATGGAGCCTATACGAAGACATGGACCTACACAGACAATTTTCTGTCACAGACTGTAGTTCCCATTACGAACTCTAAATACGTAATTTGAAACTACTCCGGTGAATAATGACGCTAAAATCATAAAAATACAGAATATAGGCAGGTACTGATATATGGAGCCTATACGAAGACGTGGACCTGCACAGACTATTTTCTGTCTTAGGCTGTAGTATCCATTACTTCAAATACGAACTTCAAATACCAAATTTGTAACAATTCCGATGAATAATGTCGCTAAAATCGTCAAAATACCGAATATGGGGCTATTTGAGAACATGGACCCATTTACGAACTTAACCAGCCTAATGGCAAAGAAAATGTGTGCAAAATCTCAATTCGTTCGAAAGATAGCGTGATTACAACAGACAGACACGGACATCGCTAAATCGACTTAGAATTTTACACTGATCAAGAATATATATACTTTTTGGGTCTGACATGAGTATTTCGAGAAATTACAAACGGAATGACAAAGTTATGGTGGAGGGTATAACAAGCCATAGTACTCTTTTGCCTTCTTTTCCAATGGGATTTAAAATTTTATTTTTGAATGAAAAATCTCTCAGATTGATATGGGCTTTTGTGATGGCCTCCATTCACATTTAATTTTTCATTCACATTAAAAGGTGCATCATTTCAGATTTGTGCCAC
Organism: Musca domestica; assembly: GCF_030504385.1. NCBI lineage: Eukaryota > Metazoa > Arthropoda > Insecta > Diptera > Muscidae > Musca > Musca domestica. The sequence continues at coordinate 1,141,645 of NW_026712234.1, forward strand.
TGGCGTAGCAAATCTCAATTCTTGATATTATCCAAATCTCCCTAAGACACCATGAATTATTCGACTGGGAATTATGATAAAACCCCTAAAGTGCAATTACCAGAGTTTTCGTTTGCGATTAGGAATCCACCCACACCTCCACGTCCATCGCGCCCCATTCACCTCCTTTGAACCGCAATTTAAGCGATTGATTGAATCAACACATATTATTTTTATTTTATTTCCATGCTTTGCACAAATGCACACATACATACATACATACGTGCATATATATTTGTGGAAAACATTATTGATAAGTTTTTAATGAAATGAAATTGCAAAATGGCAAACGGGAAATTGCTGGGCGTAAAATTATTGGAATTTACGAAAATTGCATCATATCTAAAATTTGGACAATACAATGGCATAGCATGCCATAGCATAGCACGGGCATGACGAAACAAAAATTATAATGATTGAAATATGGTTTATTGGCTTTCATGGTGCATAGCTCAAATCCAATTAGGGAGAAATTCATTCATTCATTCATCATTGTGAACGGATCTAATTAATATTTGTTTTCTCAAAAAATCAACATTTTAAATGTACAGCGAAGCGAAATATCGAAATGATAATGGGAATCATACGGTTCGAATGGAATTATAAATCCTCTTTTATATTATTTTTAATGATGATGAAAATGCGTATAGAGAATTGTGAGCGGGCAGGGTTCCCTGTGGGATGTTTTTTTTTTTTTTTTTTTTTTTTTTTTTTTTGAAAGAAGATTTTTAACTTAATCAAGGATCACATAAGCCTTGATTCAAAATTTTTGCTATTTTTTTCAAAATTCGGCTCCGGTAAACATGATTATCATTCTACTTATTGTACATACCCAGTGCCTGTTTTATCTCCTGCTTCGATCAATTACAACCAGATTTTATAAATTAGTTTGAATGGTGATTGGATTTATTTGTGTGTGATGGTCCAAATAAATAAACAAAAAATTTTCTTAGGAACAAGTAGAAAACAGTAAGTTCGGGTTTAGAACCATGAACATGGAAGGAATTTGAAAATTGTAAAAAACCGTTTAAAAATACTGTTAAAGTCAAAATTACAAAATGGAGATGTACCATTACCATTATATTGGGTATATTCAAGGACCTGGACCTTAATGAGCAATTTTCTGTAATAGGACGTAGTACCCAATAGGAACTTAGAATTCCAAATTTGCAACATTTCCGTTGAAAAGTTTAACACAAATCATCAAAATATTGAATAGCTGGAAGAACGTTAAGTGTGGATTATTCCAAAACTTAAACCTACTGGGCGAGATAAAAAAACTGCAAAAAAAAGTCAAAAGCCATAATTTTTTCATTTTTTTAATTTTATTTAATGAAAGCAAAAAATGTCGGAGATAGCATCAAATGTTAGAATAAGTTTAGATTTGTTCGAATTGGTCACCTTTGGCACGAAGTATGGCCTTCAAACGGTCAATGAAACCGTCACACGCTGCCCGAATGTTGCTCTGCGATATTTTGGCCCATTCCCGGCGAAGCGCTTGCTTGAGGTGATCGACACATTGGTATTTTTCAGTGCCAACCTTGCTTTCCAAAATACCTCAAACACAATAGACCAACGGATTGGTATCCGGTGATTTTGGTGGCCTTTGTGTGCTCTTTGCCAAGTAAATACGATCATTTTGTTTGTTTACAAACTGCCGGACAACGAATGTTTTCTCATTTCTTTCGGCCAAGCGAAGCAACTCTATAGCTCTTTCGAGTCTAATTTCTTTCTGTTGCGGTGTAAGTTCTTGCATTTTTTGAAATTTCAATGGCTTCACGCTGAGCTCATTTTTCAATATTTGCCGAATGGAATATTGCGATATGTTCAGCTCACGAACCAATTTTCTGGAAAATTCTCACCAAAATGCTTTTGTACGCTTGTAAATAATTTAATGAGCTGTCACTGGAAGAATTTTAACAGCTGTCAGACGAGGGGTTTAGAAATGACAGCAGTCTGAAGTTGTATGCAGTTTTTTTATTTCACCCTTTTGATTTGGTGTAAGGTGCGGTGTATTCACCGCATCGAATTGCACAAGGGCGGTTTATTGGCGAGCGGTGGTCTAGGACCAACATGCCCTCTCAACGGAGGGCATATAACCTGACCTTTTTATACCCTCTACCATAGCATGGAGGGTATATTAAGTTTGTCATTCTGTTTATAACACCTAGAAATACACATTTCTGTGGAAATCGCTCTAGCTTCCGAACGAAATGAAGTAAGTTGATAAAAATTTATTCAACTGTGTATTATATCTGCAGGACTTTTGGTATTGTAAATGGGCCTTGTAGGTCCCCCTCTTCGTATAGGCCCCATATAACGGTACCTCCCGATATTCCGTATATTAATGATTTTAGCGACATTATTTACCGGAATTGTTTCATATTTGGTATTTGAAGTTCGAAATGGATACTACAGCCTAAGACAGAAAATAAGCCATGTATGTCCATGTCTTCGTATGGGGGCTATACGAACGGTTCCTCTCTATTGGGTATTTTGATGATTTAAGAGACATTAATTACAGGAACTATTTCAAATTTGGTATTTGAAGTCCGTAATGAATACTACAGCCTTTGACAGAAAATTGTCTGTTGAGGTCCACGTCTTCGTATAGCCCCCATATAACGGTACCTACCGATATTCGGTATTTTGATGATTTAAGAGACATTAATTACAGGAACTATTTCAAATTTGGTATTTGAAGTTCGTAATGAATACTACAGCCTATGACAGAAAATTGTCTGTACAGGTCCATGTCTTCGTAAAGCCCCCATATAACGGTACCCCCGAATATTCGGTATTTTGATGATTTTAGCGACACTATTTACTGGAACTATTTCAAAATTGGTAGTTGAAGTTCGTAATGAATACTACAGCATAGGACAGAAAATGGGTTATGTAGGTCCACGTCTTCGTATAGCCCCCATATAGCGGTAACCCCCCGATATTCGGTATTTTGATAATTTTACCGACATTATTTACATTTAATATTTCCAATTTCGCATTTGAAGTTCATAATGGATACTACAGCCTATGGCAGAAAATTGTCAGTGCAGGTCCTCGTTTTATAACCCCCATGGTACCTCCCTTTACTCGGTATTTTAATGATTTTAGCTACATTATAAAAATATTTTTTTCAAGTTTCGCATTTGAATTTTGTAATATCTCATGACAAACGTTGCCTATGCAGGTAATCGTAGTCGTATAGACCCTAATATATGGCTACTTGCCAAATTTGTACCAAATGGTGGAGGGTATTCAAAGTTCGGCCCGGCCGAACATACAGCTTTTTTTCTTGTTTTATTTTCAGTGAATTCAATAAAGTTTCCCTATGGCAGTGTGCATCCGAATCACATGAAATTCTTGCCGAATGTTCTGTTCATGACCTCTGGTTATCAGTATAGTCCGAATAATATTGTATAGTTCAAATATTTCGTAATGGGCTTTGTTGAGACTCTCGAGCAAGATGAAAGAAAATTATACTTCACTTATTTATACTGAATTCCATAGATTTGTTTTGTTAGAAATTATTTCAATTGATATCTTCAATACGTAATGCTACGGGAGTCCTTGAAGCCTTCACAGCTATGCAGTAATAAAACCATATGACATATTTATATAACAAAACATACCTGTCTCTTTATGCTCTTAATATTCCCATAATAAAGAAAATATACTCTGCCATTGATATGAAATCACTTCCCCTCTCTCTCTCACTCTGTCTCTCCATCACCCTATGATTATATTTATCATAATCTATTACATATCAGTATATTGCACATAAATACCAATGATAGCAATCTATGATAAATAACCAACCAACCAACATACATCGAGTATCTGCTCGAATGAATAAGTATGTGGTCCTATGCATCTCTATTGGAAGCCATAGACGATGGGTCTCCCACTTAACTATAAATCTTCTGCAATGATTGTCCTTTGCATCGGTCCATTGTTTATAAATTTACTCGTCGTTGCAGGCAAGCTCAGCCAGCCAACACTCCAAAGTGTGAATAGTCAGTTGTTTGCTTCTGGTGAACCTTTTGGACAATTGAATTAGAAAGGACAATTTCTAAGGATATTGAGTGGTACTGAGAGTTGGAAATGGAGATGCCGAGATAAATGGAGCACATAAAACAACTGAAATTTATGGCATCTTTTCTGTCAACACATGCAAATTAATGTTGGCATGTAAACAAATTAATATGCAACCCGCAAGACTCTGCACCCTCCGCCGCAGGGGGAACAGAAGTCATATATAGACTCTCATCCGAAGCCATGTGATATACGAAAGTGTTAAGGGCAGGTCATTGGAAAATGATGATATATGATAATTGTATTGTATTGTAAAATAATAATTCGAATGGAACTTCATCATGTCGACAAATCATTGCCCAGAATTTTGAGAGAGTTCACACTAAATAGGTGTTAATAGATATTTCGACAAAAATATGTGGATGTCAGATGTCAAATATATGTCAGTTTATTAAATATCACAGGGATTGTGAGTGTGCATGTGTGTGTGTGGAAGAACTAACGTATCCTTTTGTACTTATACCTGATGGCTTGGAATGGAATAGTGTCACACGAATACCATAGAACTTCTTGTGGAATTTTATTTCCCAGTTACTTTGTGATGTCAGCAATAAATAGAATCTATGTTGCTGTAAGGATGAAATAGCATAAATGTGAATCCTGGTATCCAAGGGGTTTCATTGAAATTCACAACGTAAGCAAAATTCCAACTTCCCACTTCTTAGAAAAAAATGTGATAAGTGACACGTGAAGATTTAAGAATATGTGTTCGATAGAATTTGACGTATTCGGTGGGAATGAAAGCTTCTGTATAAGGTAGGCCCAAATATCTTTATGAGGAACTATTTTTATACCCTCCACCTTGGAAAGGACAATATGTAAATTTTGTCATTCCGTATAAGTATATACATATATATTAATAAACAGCATAAAATTATAAGTGGAATGTCTGTTGAAATCACGACACAGCCCACATTATTTGACGTAGAGCGTCAAAATTTAGCAGAACAATATGTAATATGTCTAGGATGGTTGGTAATGAAAATATATCGGTCCACGCTTTTGTATAGACCCCACATAACGGTACCTCCCTATATTCCGCATTTTGGTGATTCTTGCTACATTTTTTTTCTCGGATTTGTCTAATAATTGGTATTTGTAGGGCACAATGGATTCTAGCTCGTGTGTCGAAACATTGTAAGTATGGGTCAACGTTTTGGTATAGCCGCCATATAACAGTACCTCCCGATTTTCGGTATTTTGATGCTTTTTGCTAATTTTTTTCTCGGATTTGTCTAAAAATTGATATTTGTAGTTCTTAATGGGTTTTCGCTCCAGTGTCAGAACATTAAATATCTAGGTTCAGGCCTCCAATAATAATGATACCCACTGATATTCGGTATTTGGATAATCCTTCTCACATTTACCCACGGATTTTTTTCAAATTTCAAAAGTCTTCTTTATCCAATGGTGGAGGGTATTAAAAGTTACGCACGGCCGAACTTTATGTATTTTTATTTATTTTTTTTAATACGTGGCTAGACAGAATTATTGAAGGCCTAAGTTAATTTGATTTGAATTAACTTATATGCTTTACTTTATAATCCATTACTATTAGCCCCAGCCGATGTTTGTTTATTATACCCCCAGCCACATGGCTAAAGTGGGTATATACCCTCATCGAAATAGCGGTTTTGGAATCTATATTTTTTTGAACCAATTTCGTTTCAGCAAATTTGGAGTCGATCTAGCGATGTCCATCCATACATCCGTCAGTATGTCTGTTTGGTGCGCACGATAACTCTCGAAGGGAGTGTCCGATATGATCCAAACTATGTACATGGCAATATTATTGTCAAACATAAATCGAATTCAGAGATGGGCAACCCACTCCACACAAGTTAAAAAGTATTATTCGGTTTTCCGACAGATGTATACCTTCAGCCAATGTTCGTTTATTTAAATATATTTTGACTTCTGTTATATTTTGTTGACCTTCTATGACTTAGGTTCTGAAGGAATGGGCCACTAATGTCCATTTCGTATGGGACCTAAATAAATATGATATAAATAATGCGACGTGCCAGGTTTGGTGCTATATTGGTTATTATACCCTACAACACTATGTGTTGGGGGTATTATAAGTTTGATTGGGCCAAAAATTATGTAACACCTCGAAATATTGGTTTCCCACATAGGAAAGTATTTATGGATCTTCCTATCTCGCCGAGCTGAGTCGATCTATCTATGTATGTCCGTCCGTCCGTCTGTCCGTCTGTCTATGTTAATTTGTAATCACTCTACAGGTCGCAATTATGAACCAATCGACGCGGAAATTAGCATGGGGCTAAAGCTTCGGGCTGGGCAGAAGCCTTCCGATTTTGATGGTCATCGGGTAATATTTAGTGGGTGAACAAGACTATAACATTTGTGTTAAATAAAAGTCAAATTTCCATTATACCGCGAATATTTTTAGTCCCGGCGAAATCATAAATAGACGAACAGGTCAATTCTGACCGTTACGTAGATGCCGATAGTAAATATATCGGATATATATAGCGAAATATATACAATGTGTATATACAAAGGAAAGGAATGCTAGATGGAATGCTTATATCTCAAGAATGGTTGGACCGGTTTTGAAAAATTTTGTCAATTCAGAATGCCCTCTTGACATTAAAGTATAAAATCTAAAAAATAAGTCAAAAATGATGCTAATATAGATTTTGTTGTATTCTGTGACATTTTTTTTTTTTTTTTTTCATATTTTTTATCGCATGCGATTTTTTCAATTTGACTTATAATATTAAGGTGTACATTTTGTAATATTTTTCCGCCTTACAACACAGCTTTGGGATATTATATACAGATTGCAATTATCGTCCGATCCTTACGAAAAGGGTAGGGTTAGGCTCAGAAGGGCTAGGCCTATTGTTTTCAAAGATGTACGCAATATATTTAGGGGTCGAAATGGGCCAACAACTAAAAATGTTCCTGATTTTGCAGCCGTTATAAAGGTCATAAATAGAAACCAAAGGACACGAAATTTCGCATGAAGTTAGAGTTTAGGACAGCGGGTAGAATGGACCACTTCTTTTGTCTGAAAAATACCAACATTACTTACAAGTGATAGCCGAAATACACAAAATGCGAACTTCTGCCTTTTTTGCTGATTTCGTTGACGAATATACCCAAATATCGTAGACAAGAAGATCGTATAAAAGAGTCTAAATTTGGAGATACAGATAGGCCTCTTGCTTTTGGAGATGATCGCAAAATATATAATATATAATATATGAAAAATAATATAATATATAATATATAATATAATATATAATATAATATATAATATATGAAAAATTAAATGAAAAAATACCCTTTATTTTTCGAATGATATTTATACCCTACAACACTTTGTGTTGGGGGTATTATAAGTTTCATAGGGCCAAAAATTATGTAACACCTCGAAATATTGATTTCCCACATAGGAAAGTATATATGGATCTTCCTATCTCGCCGAGCTGGGTCGATCTAGCTATGTATGTCCGTCCGTCCGTCTGTCCGTCTGTCCGTCTGTCCGTCTGTCCGTATGTCCATGTTAATTTGTAATCACTCTACAGGTCGCAATTATGGCCCGATCTTCACGAAATTTAGAATGAAGGTGGGGATAAGGTCAGAATAGAACCCTATTTCTTTTGGAGATGATCGCACAATATTTAGGACTCGAAATGGACAAAAAACTGAATTTGCAGTAGCTCTACAGGTCGCAATTATGGACCAATCGACGCGGAAATTAACATGGGGCTAAAGCTTCGGGCTGGGCAGAAGCCTTCCGATTTTGATGGTCATCGGGTAATATTTAGTGGGTAAAATAGGCCACAACATTTGTGATAAATAAAAGTCAAATTTTGCATTAAACCGCGAATATTTTTAGTTCCGGCGAAATCATGAATAGACGAACAGGTCAATTCTGACCGTTACGTAGATGCCGATAGTAAATATATCGGATATATATAGCGAAATATATACAATGTGTATATACAAAGGAAAGGAATGTTAGATGGAATGCTTATATCTCAAGAATGGCTAGACCGATTTTGACAAATTTTGTCAATTCAGAATGCCCTCTTTACATAAAAGTATAAAATCTAAAAAAAATCGCATAAAAATAAGTCAAAAATGATGCTAATATAGATTTTGTTGTATTCTGTGACATTTTTTTTTTATTTTTTCATATTTTTTATCGCATGCGATTTTTTCAATTTGACTTATAATATTAAGGTGTACATTTTGTAATATTTTTCCGCCTTACAACACAGCTTTGGGATATTATATACAGATTGCAATTATAGCCCGATCCTCACGAAAAGGGTAGGGTTAGGCTCAGAAGGGCTAGGCCTATTGTTTTCAAAGAGGTCCGCAATATGAAATGGAGTTGAAATGGACCAACAACTAAAAATGTACCTGATTTTGCAGCCGTTATAATGGTCATAAATAGAAACCAAAGGACACGAAATCTCGCATGAAGTGGTCAAAATGCTAAGTGCTCCTGGGCTCACATAATTTCAAAAGCGAAATCTTCCAAAATGGATTTGGACATAAGGGGGCTTCTAACATATTGTAGTACAACAGGTAGGTATCACAGGGTCGGCCCCGCACGACTATAGCCTTTGCTTATTTGTTTTTTTTTTTATTTTATATGAAATATGTCATAGTTTTTAAAAAAATTAAAAATAAGCTTGAGGTATCAGATATTATTAACCGAAGTATTCCATTTTCATAGTTTATCTAACACAGATAAAAATATTGAAATGGGCAAAATTACAAGAAAATGGAACATTTTTATCGAATTTTATGCGAAATCATTAAATCCATATTCATCTCAGGTTTCCTGTTGAGAAAAAAATATTTAGATATACCAAGTTGTAAAAAATCGCCGACTTGTTTCGCATGTTATGATAGATAAAAACGTTGGAAATTGTGAACCTTTTGTGGGTGAGGTACCAGAAGGGGTTGGCAGATGTATGTCATCTTCACAACAGATCTTGCGTAAGCAAAAATATATGGATGTGTGAACTTTGAACAGAGTTGGATGCTTACATCGCTTTCTTTGACAGTTGTTTTCAAAATCTTGAACCCTATGTGGGGAAGGTACCAGAAGAAATAATCCGATCCCTACCATATTTATAACATATCTTGTGTTGATGGAAATATTGAAATGTGACAAATCTAAATGGAATCGGCTGTTAATATCGCGTTTTATGAGCATAATAGATATTCAAAATTTTGACCCATTGAAAAAGTTAACCGATATTATCTATTTTCGCACCAGACCTTGAGATATTAAAAATATTATGATGATGATAATTTGAGGACGGAAGCTTACATCACATTTTATAAGAGTTGTTATTAAAATGTTTACCCTTTGTGGGGGAGGTACTTGATGGAGTGAACCAATAATGTTCGTTTTCGCACCTGACCTGGCACTGATGTAAATATTTCAATTTGCAAAGTTGGAGCAAAATGGGGTCATCCTTTCTCTCTCTGTGCAGTAAAATATTTGAGCTTTAAAAATATCGACCTTTTGTGGGGGAAGTACCAGAAGGAGTGGACAGATATATTCCATCTTAACACCATTCCTTGGGTTTATAAAAATATTGGGATGTGCGAAATTTGAAGACATCTTACATCACCTTTTATAAGGGTTGCAATTATTCAAAATGTTGACCCTTTGTGGGGGGAGGTACTTGATGGAGTGAACCGATATTGTTAATTTTTGCACCTGACCTAGAACTTGCGCAAATGTTAGGAGTTGTAAAGTTGAAGCAAAATCGGGTCATCCTTTCTCTTTCTGTGCAGTAAAATATTCAAGCTTTAAAAATGTGGGGGAAGTACCAGAAGGAGTGGACAGATATTATCCATCAATCTAAGTTTGATAATAATATTACGATGTACCAAGTATGGACCAAATCGGATACTCGCTTCGAGAGTTATCGTGCGCACCAACCAGACAGACAGACGGACGAACGGACATCGCTAGATCGACTCTTAATGTCCTGAAATAGATTTGGTCCAAAGAGATCGAGGGTCTAAATACATTACATTAATGAAAGACGTTTTGGCCGCATCAAATTATATATACCCGATTTTTTATATTTTTTTTAATTATTTTTCTAGTTGCAAGCGCATAAATTTTAGAAACGCGTTTAGTTCGACCGGTTTGGAATTTAAATACCTTTAGAAAACTTTAAAAAATAAATTTATCGGGATTGAACATCGGGTCCACTTTCATTTTTGCTACTGAAATGGATTTTTAAGAAGTACCGTAAAGTCGATAGGACCGGTTTCCGGCTACAGTGGCTGTTATCTGTTGCGAGTTTAAAATACCAAATTCGAAAAAGAAAAATCTATTAAAAATGTGACCACCAAAATTTCAAATATTCTGAGATACGGTTTTATGAGGCAGGTAAGAAATAATGGGCAAATTTAAAACTCTAAATACCGAACTTTAAATGGTTTCAGAACCGAATATCAGAAGTTAAGGTTATATAGGGCTATAGGAAACCCTAGATCTATATATACGAACTCTAAGTACCGAAATTTATACAATTCAGTTAGAAAATGTAGCTAAAATTATTAGAATACGGAATATCGGGAGATACCATTTTATGCGGCTATAGTTGTAGGTTAGACCCTACGTATGTGTAAGCGGAAGGACAAAGTTAATAAACCCTCCATAGCATGGTGGAGGGTATAAATATTGATTCAGCCGAGCCTGCTTGTGGGATTTGACGGCGGACCTCGGTGTGCAGGCAACTAGAAGTGGTCGTCTCAACGTTCAGAGCCATTAACCCGTCTTCCTAAGCAGCACTATAAGAAGTGTATGCGTTGGAAGCAAAGTAGTTGATGTGGACTAAAAATCTATTAAAACAAAAACAAACTTTGCTGTAAAAAAGATCTGCTAATAGTACTAGAGTCGAACTTGGATGTTTTCTGGTGTTTAATTCGCATATGCTTAATAGCAATAAGTTCGAAATAAATACTAATTTCCAGAGAACGGCCCTTGTAAGCCATCATCCACACAAAATATGCCTGAAGAGCCGCTTAACCAACGGCGAAACGCGTCGCATAGTGGTGGGTGTGTGATAGTGGCTATCTGCCTTTCCTTTTCACTGCAAATTTCAGATCTTTAAGCTCGTCTCGACAATTTCTCAACAATTTATTACAAAACAAACGGGAAGTTATTTTTTTAATACTGGTCTCCAGCAATGTCAAATTTTACCAACATCGAATGAGAGATTTTAATTAATCCCAACAAATGAGTTATTTATAAAATACGATCCGGTATGTTGCCAACAAATGGACAGTATGAGAATTTATGTTCCTTACATAATCATTTGTATCTGAAATGAATTAAAGGCGATTATTACCTCCACACACATTCAAAACGCCATTCCATAAAGATTTTTTTACACAATTTCAATTGAGCTTTTTAATTGTTTAATAATGTATTTATATCTGTTTCTCACGAAAAATTATTCAATTCGCCATACCATAATTACCACCAGTTAAAATCAAAAATTCAAAAAAAAAAAAATCTGTTGCTTTTATCTCTACCTCAGTTGCTGGGCGAATATTTATTGGCAATGATAACAGCAATTAAGAGTAATTAAAATTCGCCACATTAACTGCGTGCAGGCCATTAAAGGTAACAATTAAATGCAAATTAAATAACAAACGAACGAAACGAAGGAAAGAAAAAAGACACAACTTCACAAAAGCAAAGTCACAATTTATTATCAGATATAACCTGAGGAAGATTTCTTCTATGGCGACCAAGACTTACGTTGGAAATTACAAAGCCAAGAATACAATGGCCTCTTTGTTCCTAGGGGTGCCACAGCATAAAACGCCAGACTAATTATTTGGTCTATGGAATCCAAAAAATATGAGGTCTACAAAGACAGTGTTGTCTGTCCGGAGAAGCAGCAGCAGAAGATAAACTATGACATTAAATGTGGCAATAAACGCAGAAAATGTGAATGGAATACGAAATGATAATACGACTTAAAACGCTTAACACTGCAGGAAACATAAAACCGGTAGCAATTATCCAAAAAAAAAAAGAAGTACATCACATTAAAGAATTACAAGGGGATACGGGATTTTTCAGCAAGGAAAGGAAGGACCCTTCCAAGAAACACATCGCCAAAAATGCGAAACATACATTAAAGCCATTAAGCGGAACACGTATTTAAATGATTTTGCTTAGGTTTGTAGTACAAGGAGATGGCAATTACACAGTGTTTTGTTACATGTGCAATACCTAATTTTTATGCCCTCCACCTTGGAAAGGAGGGTATATTAACGTTTGTAACATCCCTAAATATTTGTCGTAGACCCCATAAAGTATATATATTCATAATCAGCATAATATTCTAAGTCGATATAATGATGTCCGTCTGTCCGGCTGTTGAAGTATCGTAATTTCAACAGACGGACAGACAGACAGACAGACTGACATCATTAAATGGACTCAGAATTTTATGCTGTTTATGAATATATATACTTTATGGGGTCTACGAGGCCCACATTATTCGACGTAGAGCGTCAAAATTAAGCAGAACAATTTGTATTGTGTCTATGATGGTTGGTATAGAAAATGAGATATATCGGCCCACGTTTTGGTATAGTCCCCATATAACGGTATTTCCTGATGTTCGGCATTTTGATGATTTTTACCACATTTTCGCGGATTTGTGTAAAAATTGACAGTTTGTGTAGGAAACAGACAGAATGCAGGTAACATCCAGAATACTGTACATAGGTCCAGTATGTGTTCCCAGAAGAGGTCCAAGTTTTGGTATAGATCCCTTATAGCTTTGCCGCCAGATATTCGTTTTTTTTAATGATTTGTGTAACAGGTTTCTTCGGAATTATATTAAATTTTGTATTTGGGGTTCGAAACTTCGAAGTAGGTACTACTTCTAATGACAGAAAATTTTCTGTACAGATACACGCCTTCGTATCGCCCCATTTAAGCTTGACTGCCTATATTTTTTATTTTAATGATTTTACCTACATTTCTCAAACTTGGTATTTGGAGTTCGTAATAGGCACCACTTTCTCTGGCCCATAATTGACTTATATGCCCCACATAACTTTACCTCCAGATATTCGAATTTATGATGATTGCGTCACTATTTTCACCAGCCTCACTGCCTCAAATTTGGTTTTGGGCTTTGGTAATGGGTACTACCTCCCATGACAGAAAATTGCCTATATAGGCTCATATCTTCGTATAGCCTCCATGTAACTGTACATCTAGATATACGATATTAGCCGCACCAATATTATATATTTATAAAATTCTTAACAGGCACCACCTTCTCTGGCAGATAATTTTCAGTAAAGATCCACGTATACATATAGTCCCATGCAACTGTAGCACCTGATATTTGAGACTTTTAAAATGACAATTCCGTCCAAATGGTGGAGGCTATTAAAAGTACGGTTCCGCCGAACTTCGCGTCTTTTTTTTTTATTTTTACTTTTTAATCCCTACACCACATAGTGGTAAGGGTATTATGTCGTTGTGCATTTATTTGTAACACGAAGATGGAAGCGAGATAGACCAATGGTTACTTTTGAAGATCTTCATAGAATCACATTCTGAGTCTATTTATGAATCTCCGTCCCGTCACACGTCTGTCCATGTATTTTTATCAACAAAATGCAGGTCTTATTTTTGAATAAGTTTAGATTTGTTCGAATTGGTTACCTTTGGCACGAATTATGGCCTTCAAACGGCCAATGAAACCGTCACACTTTGCCATAATGTTGCTCTGCGGTATTTTGAATGTCCAATGTCTGCCGCCAAAAGGTTTGCGTGCCCAAGACTTTAATTGACTCTCCAAAATATTTTCGCGGCATTCATTCTGATTCCACGGTCGATTAATACGAGCGGAGAGCGACCATCTGCTGTTATGGACGGCGCTTGAGTTCTGGTGGACACCGAAGGTGCACATTTTCAGCTGAACAAAAAATAAAAAAAAATGCCGCCCTGAGAACTGCAACAGGGTGCCTCCTCATGATTCCTGTGGACCATTTACATGAGGAGACGAAGGTTCTTCCCTTATGTCAGCATAATCATATGCTTTCGTTGCAGTACCTGCATGGGTGTTATCGTGGGAGTTACCCTAACCACCATATGGTGGATAGAACTCCCCCACCCAGGCGTGTCAGGAAGGACCTGCATGATCTAGAGGAGAGGTCCAGTGATATAAGAGAGAGCCCCTATATCATGAAGCCTATCAAGCGGGTCTGAATAGAATTCATGAATGAATACCATCCTCGGAGTCCACCCCCCATCCATTGCAGCTGAAGAACGTCGGTTGCCTAGGCAAATCAGGGTAGTTTTGGCCGTCTTAATTCATATTGGGCACGAAGATGTGCTGAACGCCAACCCAGCGTGCGATTCAGGCCCGCATAACACGCTGCATCTGTTTAATTATCCAGCCAAACCTACCCAACTCCGTCCAGAGGATCTCTGGCTACAGCCCATAAATGTAGCAGAATTCCTAAACCTAGACATTGAGGAAGAACCGGATTAGTCAGAATACAAACAACGGAGCATGTTAAAACTGCTACAACAACAACAACAACAGAACAAACTGCTGGACAACGAATGTTTTCTCATCGGGGACAACCAGATTCCGCAGTTTACCACTTTCGGCCAAGCGAAGCAACTCTTTAACTCATTTGAGTCTATTTTCTTTACGTTGCGTTCAATCAAGTCGCTTCTTTACAGGGTTGCCTATATTCGACGGACCTTTGGGCCCTTTGGGCCCATTCCAATCGACGAGGCTTGTCCGCAGGCAACATTCTTTGCGTCAATTGAATTTTGTACGGGAACAAATGCAAATCATGCCCAACTGCTGAGAACGGCGTTTTTGGGATGTTCTTGGGGACCTCTCAACACTGGCTCGTACGGCAGCGATATTCTCGGCCGATCGCCTTGGTCGACTTTTATATGGCCTCTTCGGATTAGAAAGAGCCTTACCAGTCGAAAATTTTTCGTATAAACGCTCAATGGGTTCTTAGAAGGCGCACATTTTTTTCACAATTGACTTCTTCTGTTGAATGTAAATTTCAACTATTTCAGAGGGCTCGCGTGGCGTGTATTGGTTCATGGTAAAAATCTGCTTGGACTGACACTTCAAACGCGGTATGTCATTAAGCGATGTGACATCTCTGTCAAAAGTTATGGCGTTGCCAGATGGGCCCGTCGAATATGGGCAACCCTGTACTTTTCGAACGTCCACTTCCAGTATCACGGTAACGAGGGATGGTACAAGACACAAAATATTTATTCACATTTAAATGTTGGGGTGTTCTAACGATAGCCACTTGTGGTTTTCCAGACAAATATAAAGGAATCACACTATCACGCTTGAATTCCGTCACGATTAACTTTTTTTTCTGGTAAATTCTTACCAAAATGCTTTTGTACGCTTGTAAACAATATAATGAGCTGTCATTGGAATAATTTTAACAGCTGTCAGACGAGTGGTTTAGAAATGACTGCAGTCTGAAATTTGTTGCAGTTTTTTCATCTCACCCGGTATGTACAATATCAGCCCTTCCATTTGGTGAAACGCGGTTCGGTAGATCTATTGTTGCAATAAACAGTTTTTTATATAATCCTCATCGACGTCATATCATGCACTATACATCAATGTTATTTGGTACTAAAGTTACAAAAGGCTTCGTTCAATTTTTTGAAAATCGTTTCAGAGTTGGATTTCGTTCCAAAATTGTGACTTCTCTGAAACCATGATGCGCATTCAAATAAGGTTCATAGTTGATATACTTCACATAAATTCCCAAAATAAATATTTTTTGTGTTACGGAAGCTGTACTAAATACAGATAGTGGTAGGGTATCATATAGTCGACCCCGACCGACTTTTTTGTTTTTATATTTTGATGATTCTTAGCGCCTTTTTTTCTATCTTACTTTCAGTTCTCCATGTATGTTTATATTTCTTTATGTTACATAAGTAATGTAATATTTCGCACCACTGTTTAACACTTACATAATAAATTGCTAACTTGTTACATTAAATTTACACTAATTGCAACAATTTACTGTTTAATGTGCTTAACGCAGTCTTATTTCGACGTTTGAAATGTTCCCTCAGAAGTTGTTGTTTGTTCAGCTGCTCTCAGCAAGAAAAAAAAAAGAGAGAGGGAGAGAGAGAGAAATACTTACTTACTTACTTTCCTGTATACTTACGTTTCTTAGGGTTTTTAGTTCCCCTCTGGGGCAGTTTGCAAAAAAGCCGTGTTAAATGAAGCCAAACCAAGTTAAGCCAACGACAGTTTCCGGCAAGTTTGAAAGCGGAATGATGGCGTGGATGGCGGATGTGAAAATAGAAACTAACTAAAAACTCATAGACTTTGTTTACTTTTATTTTTTTTTCTTAACATTTCTCTCTTTATTTTTGTTTTGTTTTCTTCGTTCTTTACTTTTCTTTTTAATTTGTTCCATTTTTTATGAATTTAAATTAGATTTAAATTATTTTTTTTTCCATATTATCCTTAGCTGTCACTGGTTCTTCTTCTTCTTCTTCATCTGGTTGTTGTTAATTTTTTTTTAATTTATTGTTGCCTTTTTTTGCATTTATTTATTTATTTTTTGCCTTCTTTATTTTGCTTAATTTCATTATTATTAATTTTCTTGTTGTTGCTGTTATTTATTTTTTGTCATTTCTCTTTATTTTGTATTATTCTTAGTTTACATTTACATATTTGTTGGTGTGTGTGTGTGTGAGTGAGTGTTTATATGTGTCTGCCTGTGTGTGTTTTTCTTATTATCTCTAATTCTATTTCTAGTTTATTTTTGTTTTTTTCTTTTCGTATTTTTTTCTTCTTTTTTATTATTTATTTACCTAAAAAGACAAGTACAAAAATACTTAAACGCTAAGACATAAACGACATTGTGATGATGATGATGTTAGCACGAGGATGATGATGAGAGAAGAAGAAAAAGGGATACGTTACATTGTAGGACGAAAGACAGTTGGAAATAAAAGGAACGTATGCATGTCTGCAGCAAATAATTCAATTTGGAGATACAGAAAAGGAATTCCAACAAAGAGATTAAAAGTACATATTTACAATTAACACGTTAACTATTTACATCATAATGTTGTATACAAATAAGTGTATTCAATTATTACACAGAGATATGAACATAAACACAAATACAAACACAAAGTCAAGTGGTTGGAGTGATTGGAGGTTTATATGTTTGCTTGGTACGGCTCTGGAGTACACAGAGGTCGTAACCTTTACATCATTGCCTAACAATTATTAAGTGGATGGATGGACGGGTGGATGGAAAACCTGGGACTATAGCTGATAACTCTATAACTCTGCTATGTGACGTATTCTAGATTTTCAACTTTTTGACACAGGAAATCGTCGTATGGGCCATTCCTGACTAGAGTTCTGTTAATCTCGTCCACAGATCAGTACATCAGATCCTAAGCGTATGAGTGATTTAATCTCCTACTTATAACAAGTAAGCAAAGGCTTTACATAGTCGTTATTGGAAACCCTCCCCATGTTCATACCCTACACCACAAGGTGGTCAGGGTATTATGTCTTTCTGCATTTGTTTGTAACAGGCAAAAGGAAATGAGATAGACCCATAGTTCCTTTTGATGATCTGCATAGAATCACATTCTGAGTCGATTTATGCATGTCCGTCCGTCCGTCCGTCTGTCCGTCCGTCTGTCCGTCCGTCCGTCTGTCCGTCCGTCCGTCTGTCCGTCTGTCCATGTATTTTTGTAAACAAAGTACAGTTCGCATTTATTGCCCTATCCAGATGAAATTTTGCACAAATCATTTGTTTGGTCCAAGGACGAACCCTATTGAAATTGGAGATAATCGGTCAAAATTTAGATATAGCTCCCATATATATCTTCGTCCGATTTGCCTTTTATTGTGCACCAAACGTGTAATATCAGTCCGAATGGTATGGAATTTTGAACGTACGATCACATTGGATCTCAAAATAAGTATGCCAAATTTGATCGAAATCGGTTCAGATATAGCTATAGCTCCCATATAAAATGTTCGTCCGATTTGTTATTTTTGTCCTCCGAAGCCGTAATATGCACTCTGTAACAACAATATTTGGGGAAATATATCAAATACAGCTCAGAAATAAATTTGCTAAATTTTATCGAGATCGATTCAGATTTGGATATAGCTTCCATATATAACTTCGTCCGATTTACCTTGGATTGTGCACCAAACGACTAATATTTGCCCTAATTGGATGAAATTTGGCACTTACGACCGAACTGAGTCTAGAAGGTAGTATGTCAAATTTGGTGAAGATCGGTTCAGATATAGCTATAGCTCCCATATATACTGTTCATCCGATTTGTTATATTTGTTACCCACAGCCGTAATATGCACTCTGTAACAGCGATATTCAGGGAAATATATCAAATACAGCTCAATAATATCTTTGCCAAATTTTATCGAGATCGGTTCCGATTTGGATGTAGCTCCCATATATATCTTTATCCTATTTCAAATTAATTGTGCACCAAATGGGCAATACAAGTCCGAATTTAAAAGATACAAAGTTTTTTGAACTTTAAATTATAATTAAAATCATAGCGTGTATGATTAAATTCTCCAATAAAAACTTTTAATTGTTATGCGCAGCTCTACTAAATTAGCAAAGTGGTGTAGGGTATCATAAAGTCGGCCCTGCCCGACTTTAAGACTTTCTTTACTGGTTTTATTTTTAATTTTTGAACATTTAAACCCTTCAAAATACACCTAGACAAACAATAGATTTTAATTCTGACCCATACGATACGATAATTGCGACTTGAATATAAAACTCCAAAAAAATAGTGTTGTAAGGTGAAAAAATATTACCAAAAATTCAATATAGCAATAGAAAAATATGACAAAAATTAAAAAAAAAAGAAAAAAAATTATTTTCTTTTTTTAGGCATATTTTTCGCCGATTTTTTTAGATTTTATCCTTTTCTGGCAAGAGGCTATTTCAAATTTGTGAGAATTGTTAAAATCCGTCCAGCCGTTTTTCAGTTATAAGCGGTTTAACCAACATCCCCTTCATTGATATATGAGATTGTATATATTTTGCTATATATGGGATACCTTGGATATGAGCATCAATGTTCTATTCTGACTCTAAACCCAACCCCCATTTTCACTTTTGTAAGGATCGAGCCATAATTGCGACCTGTAGCTTGATTACAAATTAACTTGGACAGACAAACGGACGGACGGACGGACATACATAGGTAGATAGACTCAGCTCGGCGAGATAAGAAGATCCATACATAGTTTCCATTGTCAGGGAAAAATATTGGTGTTACATAATGTTTGGACCAATCAAACGTATAAAACCCCCAACACATAGTGTTGTAGGGTATAAAAATCAAATGTCGTTCGTTTGTAATGGAATCACTTGAGAATGGCTGGATCGATTTGAATCCTGCTTTGCACAAACATTCCCCGATTTATCTAAAATTCTTATATTTGAAAAATTATGAAGATATCGCTTTGAAAATTATTACACAAGATATTATTGACCATTTTTCAGGAGTAACTAGCCACGCTTACTTTTTATACTCTCAGCTATATGGCTACAGAGGGTATATACCATTTGATACGGTCATCGAAATAACGATTTCAGACCCTATGTCAGGACATTTGCAGTCGATCTAGGGGTGTCCGTCAGTCCGGCTGTTTGGCGAGCACGATAACTCTCGAAGAGTGTACCCAATTTGATCCAAACTTGGTATTTTGTAATATTATTTTCAAACTTAGATTGAGTTTTGAGTTGAGCCATATGGGTGCACTTCTTGTGGTACCTCCCCCACAAAAGTTCAAAATGTTCATAGACAATAATTTTCCTCATATAACAAGAAAGTATTATCGAATTTTGTTTAAAGTTCGAAAATCTTAATATTTTTATCATTGCCAGGACGGGAATAATTTTAAGTCTTATAAAATACGAAATAATCATCCGATTCTTTGAATTTTTCAAATCGTAATATTTTTATCAGTGCAAGGTCGGGTGCGGAAATGAGCAAGAACTGTCTAATGTTTCTGACACTTCCCCCACAAAGGATCAAAATTTGGAATAAATATTACTATTATAAAATATAAAACAAGCATCCGATTCTCTATATCCCAAATCTTTCACATATCCCAAAACTTTTACCAACGCAAGATCTTGTGCGAAGATGGAATACGTCAGTTCCCCCAACGAAATATTAAAATGTTGAATAATTAGAAGTATTATAAAAGACGAAATTAAAATCCGTTTTTTTTCGAACTTTTTATATCCTCCACCATACATAGTATGGAGGGTATATTAAGTTCATTATTCCGTTTGTAACTCATCGACATATTCCTTTTAGACCCAACAAAGTATATATATTCTTGCCCTGTCCGTCCGTCCGCCGTCTGTTGTAATCACGCTACAGTGTAATCGGATTAAGATAGGAAGCCAAAATTTTGCGCAGATCTCTCTTTTGTCTGCAGGCAGGTAAAGTTAGAAGATGGGCTATATCGGTCCACGATATCGTATAGCCCCCACATAACGGAACCCACCGATATCCGGTATTTTGATGATTTTAGCCACATTTTTCAATGGAATTGTATGAAAATACACATAAGGAGTTCTTTGCGAGTACTTTATCCCTTGGAACAGAATTATCTATATAGGTCTACGATATCGCTAGCCCCCCATATAACTGTACTCCCGATATTCGAATTTTGATGATTTAAGTTACATTTTTCAACGGAATTGTCTGAAATTGTACACAAGAGGTTCTTTGTGAGCACTGTATCCCTGTCAGATAATTCTCTATATAGGTTAACGATATCGTATAAGGGTACCACCGATATTCGGTATTTTGATGATTTTAGCCATATTTTCCAATGGTATTGTCTGAAAATCCACACAAAGAGTTCTTTGTGAGCACTTTAACCCCTGAAAGGTAATTGTCTATATAGGTCCACGATATCGTTTATCACCCCATATATCGGCACCTTCCGATATTAGATATTTTAAAGATTTTAACCGAATTTTTAATGGATTCTATTTTTTTAAATTTTTCTAATTCGTTCCAAATGGTGGAGGGTATTCAAAGTTCAGCCCGGCCGAACTTACTGCTTTTTTACTTGTTTAAGTATAATATTTTTATCAGTGCTCGGTTGAGTGCGAAAATGGGCAAGATCGGTACACTGCTTCTAAAAATTTGAAATAAATATTACTCTTATAAAATATGAAATAATCACCCGATTCTCTTCAAATTGCACACATCCCAAAACTTTTACCAACGCAAGATCATGTGTGAAGATGGAATATATCGGTCCATTTCTTCTGGTACCTCCCCGCACAAAGGGTTAAAATATTGAATAATTATAACTCAAAACATACAAAATAGGCTTCCAATTCTTTTAAAATCCCAATCCCAATATCTCAACCAGCACAAGATCTGGTGTGAAGACGGAATATGTGAGACCACTCTTTATAATACCTCCCCCACAAATCGTCAAAATTTTAAATAATTACATATCTCGGAAATTGTGAAATAATAATTTTATTCATTCTAAACTAGCACATTCCAATAATTTTAACAACAATGAGCATTATATCAACACAAGTTCTGTAGTAAATGTGGAATATATAGTGCCATTCCTTCTGGTACCTCCCGCGGAGAGGGTCAAAATTTTGGCACAAAGGATAAAACAATAATATTTCTATGAGGCATAGATGTAAAGTAAATATGGAATATGTCGTTTCACTCCTTCTGGTACCTTCCCACAAAATATAAGAAATGTTGATTACCAATTAATCCCACAAAACTGGATATAAGTAATTATTCCATTTTCCAATATTTTCATCAGTATTGGTATTATCTGCTTTAATACATCCACTCTTTCTCGTACATCTTTCAAAAAATTCAAAATTTTCCAAAAAAAAAAAAAAAAAAATATTAACAACTATTTCAAATAAAGGGGAAGAAGTGTCGAAAAAGTCCAAGTCTGGTATACCGGAATAATTTTATCTGACTTAAGTCTTTTTCGAAGTCGAAAATATTGGCCACTTCTACGGAACCATCTCAGTAAAGGTTACACATATTAAATAATCAAGTCACAATATATCGACAATACCAACCGATACTTTTTATCTTGTTATTTGTTTTACGTTTTATACAGCTTTGTGACGTATTCGACATTTATACCTCTTTGACAATTCTAAACATAAAAAATCCTCATAGACACCAGTTACTAAATGTATGAGTGATTTCATACATTTGCAATCACCCATACGCCGTGTTTTCATACATACAACCAAAGTCCAAGGAACTAGATAAGGAACTAGTTCCTTCGATTGAACTAGATTGGCACAACTCTAAAACTGGCATCCCGAAAAGGAAATCCTTCCTACAATCGCATTGACTATGCTAAATAGCAGTAATACCCCCACTCACCGTATAATTTTGAACTAGTCCAACATATTGGGCTTCTAATTCTTATTCACCCTAAAGTATTTGCTTTTTTCACCCAAGATTAATATTTCCATAATAACACCACTTCCCTGCTGAGAACGTATTTGTCTCATTGGCAGTAACTATGCATGTATGTATGTAATTTCTTGTTTAGGGTATCACAAGGTCATCCACATTTTCCCCAACAGATTGCAGTTGATTTTGTCGCCAACATTCGCTTGATTAGAGATATATGACTTAAATACACACATACATAAATATGCATGTTTATAAGCATACATACATACATATGTAAAAATGTAAGTAAGTATGCTTGAGTGTTGGCATATTTGTTTGCAAATGAGCACCAAAGTGTATGCAAATACTTGCGAGTGGAATGTTAAAACATTCAGTCACACAGACACACACATATGATACAGACACACATGTATATATACACTCATAAAGTTCAGTGCCAATGGAAAAAAGAATTCCATAAACGTATAATGTAAACTCGCATAATGAGCAATAAAAAAAAACGTGAGTAATGATCTAGCTTAAGGTGGTATGATAAGTCATTTGGGTAAATTTAGGACAAATATAAGTTGCAAATGACTGCAGTGAAGGAAATGCCAGAGAATGACAATTTACACAAATGACAAATACAGTTTTGACACAATTTTAAATTTAAAGACAATTGTAAGTGTATTATATTGAAAGAATAATGGCGCCCAATACCTGCACTTGTTTTCATCATTCGAATAACTTTAATATTCTCCGTTTGAAAATTAATTTTGCACATTTTATTTTCTTTATGTGAGGAGGAAGCCTATTGAAATTGGTGATAATTTAGATTCTGAATATGTACAGTTTATCTAATTTGTCTGAGTACGAATTCTATAGAAATTGGTGACAATTCAGATTCCGATTTTAATATAACCTTTAATTATAAATACATATATTTTCGCCCTATTTTACGTTTTTTGTGACCCAAATGTGTAAAATCTAACGAAATTATGCATACCCAGGAAATCCGATTCACCAAAAACGTGTCACTGTTTGGCGCGGATTTCAGTCCAGAGGCGTAATTGAGCCATTTTTCATTGAAAATGAGCAAGGAGTGGCAGTTAGTTAGAAGAAGTTATATCTACATTTTGATCGATTATCTCCAATTCTAATAGGGTTTGTCCTTGAGTCAAACAAATGATTTGTGCTAAATTTCATCTGGATTGCGCAATAAATGCGATCTCTACTTTGTTCACAAAAATACAAGGACAGACGGACTTTAGATTGGTAGACAATTAGTTATTGACTTCAGACTACCCTAAAGCTGCAAACAAATTCCTAAGAAACAAGTAAAATAGTATCAGTCAGTTTTGCCGACAGATGTATACCCCCCGCCTTGAGATATTAACGTGACAGATTTGTACTTTATATGAGATATGTGCAGATTTTCGGAAAATGGAAATATGCGTCAGGTAACAGATATAGCGGATCGAAGTATTCCATTTTCATACTTCATCTAAAACAGATAATATAAATTGGTATGTGCAAAATTTGAAGAAAATCAAACTTTCGTATCCAATTTTATGCGAATTCGTAAATTTCGACAAATTCATCTTCACAACAGATCTTGTGTTAGAAATAATGTCTGTATGTGGGAAATTTGAGGAGATGGATAGATGCATTTGAATGTTTTTTTTTTCGAATTCTTTGAGCGTTTTGTTTTTAAAAATCTTGAACCCTATGTGGTGAGGTGCCAGAAAAAATGGTCCGATCTCTACCATCTTTATAACAGATCTAGTGTTGATGAAAACATTGAGAAGCTCCAAGTCAGAATAGAATCGGATGTTTATTTTGCGTTTTATGAGCTTCATTAATACTTAAAATTTTGACCCTAGGTGGGAAGGTACCAGAAGGGGTGGACCGATATATCCCATCTTCACACCAGATCTTGAGTTAGTAGAAATAATGGGACGTGTGTAATATGAAGAGAATCGGATGTTTATTTCAGATTCTTTGCTCGTTTTGATTATTCGAAACTTAGGTCCTTTATGTGGGAGGTACCAGAACGAATGGTCCGATCTCTACCATCTTTATAAAAGATCTTGCATTTATGAAAATATTGAGATGTGCCAAGTCTGAATGGTATCGGATGTTAATTTAGTGTTTTAAGAGCTTGATGGATATTCAAAATTTCGACCTTTGTGGGGGAGGTACTTGATGGAGTGGACCGATTTTATCCATTTTTGCACCTGACCTAGAACTGATGTAAATATCAGGATTTGCAAAGTTGGAACAAAGCCGGATTATCGATTATCTTTCTGTGAAGAATATATATATATATATATTTTTTTTGATAATCTCGATCATTGTTGTGGGAGGTGCCAGAAGGAGTGGACCGATATATTCCATCTTAACATCAGACCTTGGGTTAACATAAATATTGGCATGTGTGTAATTTGAAGACAATCGGACTCTTATATCACATGTTATAAGAGTTGTAATTATTCAAAATTTTGACCATTTGTGGGGGAGGTACCAGATGGAGTGGACCGATATTGTCCATTTTCACACTTGGCCTAGCACTGACGCAAATATTAAGATTTGCAACGTTGAAGCAAAATCTGATTATCGTTTCTCTTTCTGTGCAAAAAATAAATTTTTTGAAAATTTCGAATTTTTTTGGGGGAGGCACCAGAAGGAGTGGATCGGTATTGCCCATCTCCGAACTCGATCTAAGTTTGACAAAAATATTACACCAAGTTTGGACCAAATCTGTATTTGAAACCACATTGGAACTATACTTGACTTCTGCGAAATACTTCTTATATATTTAAAAAATTGCATCTGTTTATGGGAAATGTGACAGAAGAAGCGGTCAGCATTGAAATCAACTAGTCTGTTCCAGAAATGCAAGAATGTAAAAGTTTTTATTGTGATAACCGATCCATGGAACATTGCCAATATCATTCGACTTATTAAGAAAATTTGATGAAGCCACTCATTCGACATTTTTCGAGAATGTTGTTCAAATCTCATACAAATCATTTATATTTTTGGCATGTGGGGTCATCACGTCGGATCCTAGAAGGTAGAACACCTATCTCATCGAAATGACATCCTTCTTCTTTGTGGGGAATATGTCAATACTACCTCGAAATCAAACAATCAGGCATTTTCAAGGGCCTCAAATCACTTGTTGGCAGTACGTGGACTGCAGACAAAGACACAAGAGACAAAGATATAAGAGTCATACAAGGTCTGAAGAACTGTCCGCCTCTGTGGAAAGTACCTTAAGAGGGAGGTCCATAAAGATCAAATAATGGAAGCAATTTCATAGCCAATGGCCGTTGACTGACTGGACAAACAAGGGTACTTTCTGGGCACAGTATGTCCGAGATTATCGTTTCAACACAAAGCAGGCACTGATGTTGACAATCTGCAGGTCATCTGTCCAGAGTGCCATACAGGACTCCTCTGACGAAATCTATCTCAGACTGAGCACAGATTTGCTCGTTTTTATTCGGGAGTGAAACTTGCTCGATGTTCGAAGAGAGAGAGAGAGAGAGAGAGAGAGTTTTATATGGAGTTAACTCTTTACACTTTTGTTTTGTGTGGGAGAGTTCCCTATTCATTAATATTTGAAAAAAAGTGTCGGGCCGAATCGCTCGAAATAGAGTGAAAATTTACTCTAAGAGTAAAATCAAGTGGAAAAAACGAGCAACAATTAAAACCAAATCAGGTTTGATATTGCTGTGAACTGCGTGAGGGGGGAGAAATATAAAATGCATAATGTAGCTAAAATCATCACAACATCGAATATAAAGAGGTACCATTATATGGCGGCTACAGAAAAACGTGGACCGGCACAGATAATGTTCTGTCATAGGCTGTAGTATCCATTGATCTTGAAATACCAAATTTGAAACAATTCCGGAATTCCGAAAATAAGTAGACGGACAGATGGACAGACGGACGGACATCGCTAAATCGACATAGAAAAAAGGAATGATAAACTTTATATACCCTCCATACTATGGTGGAGGGTGTAAAAACAGCAAATGCAAGGGGGCGATGGAATTTGCCATGTCCGTCAGTTGTAATTAGCCCTGTCCGTCAGTTGTATTCACACTAAAGTCGAATATAATTAAGATAGGAAGCATAAATTTTGCCCAGATTAGTCTTTCGCCAGCAGGCAAGTCAAATTCGAAGATAGACTATATCGGTCCATGATATCGTATACTCCCCTTACAACATCCCGATATACGGTATTTTGATGATGTAAGCTACATTTTTCAATGGATTTGTCTAGAATCCGATATGTGTAGTTCTTAATGGTTACTTATGGCAAAAACTGGACTCTGACAAAAAATTGTGTAAATACGCCCTCGATTGTATACAGCCCCATAAGAAATTACCCCCAGATATTCGTTATTTTGATCAATTTTTTTAAGGAATTGTCTTCTCCTAGCCGAAAACTGTCATGACATGGGTGCACATGTAACCTCATGTCCATACAATAATACACCCTCGATATTCGACATTTTGATACTATTAGTCAGATATTGGTTTGTTCCTAATGATTGCTAGCATATTGGTATATTGATGGGTTTCGAACAAATTACTTATAAACTTTACTAATGAAAAATTAAAAGAAAAAAAAATACCCTTTATTTTTCGAATGATATTTATACCCTACAACACTTTGTGTTTGGGGTATTATAAGTTTCATAGGGCCAAAAATTATGTAACACCTCGAAATATTGATTTCCCACATAGGAAAGTATATATGGATCTTCCTGTCTCGCCGAGCTGGGTCGACCTAGCTATGTATGTCCGTCCGTCCGTCTGTCCGTCTGTCCATGTTAATTTGTAATCACTCTACAGGTCGCAATTATGGCCCGATCTTCACGAAATTTAGAATGAAGGTGGGGATAAGGTCAGAATAGAACCCTATTTCTTTTTGAGATGATCGCACAATATTTAGGTGTCGAAATGGACCAAAAACTGAATTTGCAGTAGCTATACAGGTCGCAATTATGGACCAATCGACGCGGAAATTAACATGGGGCTAAAGCTTCGGGCTGGGCAGAAGCCTTCCGATTTTGATGGTCATCGGATAATATTTAGTGGGTGAAATAGGCCACAACATTTGTGATAAATAAAAGTCAAATTTTGCATTAAACCGCGAATATTTTTAGTCCCGGCGAAATCATGAATAGACGAACAGGTCAATTCTGACCGTTACGTAGATGCCGATAGTAAATATATCGGATATATATAGCGAAATATATACAATGTGTATATACAAAGGAAAGGAATGTTAGATGGAATGCTTATATCTCAAGAATGGCTGGACCGATTTTGAAAAGTTTTGTCAATTCAGAATGCCCTCTTGACATAAAAGTATAAAATCTAAAAAATCGCATAAAAAGATACCAATAATGATGTTAATACAGATTTTCTAGTATTTTGTGACATTTTTTTATTTTTTCATATTTTTTATCGCATGCGATTTTTTCAATTTGACTTATAATATTAAGGTGTAATATTTTTCCTCCTTACAACACAGGTTTGGGATATTATATACAGATTGCAATTATCGTCCGATCCTCACGAAAAGGGTAGGGTTAGGCTCAGAAGGGCTAGGCCTATTGTTTTCAAAGATGTCCGCAATATATTTAGGGGTTGAAATGGGCCAACAACTAAAAATGTTCCTGATTTTGCAGCCGTTATAAAGGTCATAAATAGAAACCAAAGGACACGAAATTTCGCATGAAGTTAGAGTTTAGTACTGCGGGTAGAATGGACCACTTCTTTTGTCTGAAAAATACCAACATTACTTACAAGTGATAGCCGAAATACACAAAATGCGAACTTCTGCCTTTTTTGTTGATTTCGTTGACGAATATAGCCAAATATCGTAGACAAGAAGATAGTTTAGAAGAGTCTAAATTTGGAGATACAGAGGGGGCTCTTGCTTTTGGAGATGATCGCAAAATACGACGGAGTGTGTAAATATTGGGCAAATGTCCTTGGTCAAAATGCGGAGGGTAATATCTGGGCAGTGCTCCGTCACATAATTTCAAAAGCGAATTCTTCCAAAATGGATTTGGACATAAGGGGGCTTCGAACATATTGTAGTATTGTAGGGTATCACATGGTCGGCCTCGCACGACTATAGCCTTTGCTTACTTGTTTTTTAATGGTGAAATCATGTATGACAATATATTAAGAAATTCAGTCCTTTGTATCAGATTCGCGATATAAATTATAGTGTTGTAAATTATATTGATTTAGGGCATTAAATGGTTCCCCCAAATGGCTCTAGCCCCTTGCTAACTTGTTTTTGTTTATTTAATTTTTAGGACAGGTCCTTGTAAAAAATGGATTAGAAAGTTGAGTTGTGAGTAGGAAATATTGCTAATAGTTGGCCAGAAAAAGCATTAATTGGTAATGGAAAATAAGCATCGTAGGGTTAGAATAGACTAACAGAGTCATCACCGGGGGATTAAACACCCTTTGAAAAATTAGTTTACCAAGAAATTTCCTCTTTTAAAATTTCGCTTATTTTTTTTATAAATTACCTTCTTTTTTACCTCGACTTATCATACATGACACCTACACATCAGCTTCCTAATTGACATACATATGCAAATTTTTTTTCATTTATAATTTCATCAAATTCCAGTCAGTTTTAATAAAGAATGAATACATCAGAATACCGAGGAGCTACAAGGACAATGTCTTCATCAGGCATTGACAATGAGCTTCAAACACACATGCCCTCACCCATCTATCCATCCATCCAACCATTCATGTCATAGGCAAAAAAAAAAAAAAAACAGCGGAAAAATAAAACATAAAAATATCACCCTCTTAACCCCGCCCGATAAATCTACCTTTTACAAATAGCAATCGTTGATTCTAGATGACAAAAAAAAAACGCTTTCAATAATAATTATTATAATACAATGAACATAAATCTATAAGTATGTATGTGTATATATAGGTATGAATGTATGTGTTGGGATGTGTGAATTTATATGCAGCAAATGTGAATGCTTGTGTGTGTGTGTTTGGTTGGGTGCGAGTGACTAACAGAATTCGCCTTTGCCACTACAGTTAGCTGCTTCAGCTGCTAGACTATGTCTGTGTATTTATAATGAGAGACAATCCTTCAATCCGGCCATACATTGGTGTGATAATGAAGACGTTGTTCTTGTTGTTGCTGGTTGTGCTCTGGCTTAAAGCTTTAGCTGTTAATGTTGATATCTATATATATATATATAAATCGGTTGAGGAGAGATAGAGAGAGAGATAGGTTGTTTGTGTGTGTGTATGAGTGAGAGAGTGTTTTGATTATTCAATGCAGCCTTTTTGAAAACAACAGTGAAATTGGGACAAATGACGTTAAAATCGACTTAGATCTCGTTCCATGATTTCATTCCTCCCCTTCCACCCCCTGGCCGAGTTGTTGTTTTTCTCGTTCGCTCTCGAAGCAGATTAATTTATGTTACAACCTTTGAAAATACTTTCCATTCCCCATACTTCCTACATGGCTATGGCACTGTTGAATATTGTTGATATTTACTGCAGCATTGCTTCCAATCAGAAAAGGGGTAGAAGGAGGGGATGTCAATGAACGGATAACACGGCATTTTCGTAGACTTGTGTTTGAAACGGTGTGCATGAACGATGCTGATGACGATGTTGATATGGAGCATTGCTGTAAAGGAAGCAAAAGGAAAACAAGGACAATGTCATTATTTTTTTTCTTTTTATTGTGCGGAAATTTAAAATTAAAATCCGGGGTTAGGTGTGGAGCATAAGTAGGTCACCGGTTATATACTTTATTATAATGAGTGTATAAAAGACAAGCTTAAGGCTAAAGATGTCTAAATAAGGCTTAATCTATATACAGCTAATTTAGACACGACGAGAAGAATCTACAGAGACACCAACAAGATTAGGCTACTGGAATTTAAAATGGCCCAGCTAAAGTGGTCCGAGAGAGTATTTTAGTAGACCAGCTGAACGTGTCTAGAAATAGCCCAGCTGAACGAGGTTTTGCTGAGTCCATGAATATTCCAGCTGGACAGGATTAAGTCCATTAGAGGAGCAGCGGGCTGGGCACATCTCGGACTCGGACAACTGGTCTCATAGATGGGCCAGACATTGCCTTATTTCCCCTCAGATTGCGTGCTGGTTTTTCCACAGCTGGTTTCTCCACAGCTAGACAAGGTGAACTCGGCCTGATGATCTCGTCATACACAAGCTGGAAAAGGGAACCAAATGGTCTCCTCAGAAATGAGCTGATTTCTTCAGAGACAACCTGGGCCGAGGGTAAGTTGGTCTCTTCATAGACGAGCTGGACGAAACGATGACTGCTTGTCTCTTCATAGATTTGGTCGGCCGAGGGCCAGATGGTTTCTTCGAAGACAAGCTAGACCGAGTTCCAGGTGGTCTCTTCAGGGACGAGCTGGACCGAGGGCACAGTTGGTCTATTTAGCCACTTGGGGTAGGGTCTGTTGGCCGTTTCTAAG